>NC_083316.1:9117303-9451005 GCF_963455315.2 Globicephala melas | reverse complement strand
CATTTTTCAGGAACAACATCAAGATGGCTTGCCACCACGGCTTATGCATTTGCTCATCGTTTTAAATAAGAATTCCTGTCGTAAAATTTCAGGTGCAAGGACTAAGGGATAATAAGAGCTTTTTAGGTTTGACTTCAATCTGACTGATCTCTTTAATGAGGAAACCTGTTACATTCGTTAGGCTGGGAAAGATGCTGTTTCACTGGCCCTGTTCAATGGGCATTTATCTCAGAATCATTATCATCCTTATACAGAGATCAGGTTTGGGCACAAAGCAAGACAGCTGGGTGATGCAGATAAGCTGATCAGCTTGACCTCTTCCTACCATTCATCTGATTTTCTGCAGAGTTCAACATTCCTGTCCCCCCCAGATTCAAATACGTCTTGGTTAAAACAAGTTCTGTTTGAATGTCGGTCGGGTCTTACTGTCTCCTTGTCCATTCCTTTCAGCTGGGTCCCGGGCCTCATACAGCAGTCAGCATGGCCACCTGGGCCCGGAGCTGCGAGCCCTGCAGTCCCCAGAGCACCACATAGACCCCATCTATGAAGACCGCGTCTATCAGAAGCCCCCCATGAGGAGTCTCAGCCAGAGCCAGGGGGACCCTCTGCCGCCAGCACACACGGGCACGTACCGCACGAGCACAGGTGTGTATTCAGGACCCTGATGGGGGACCTGCCCACAGAGGGTGGGCCTGTCCACAGAGGGGTGGGCCTGTCCACAGAGGGCGGGCCTGTCCACAGTGGAGCGGCCTGTCCACAGAGGGTGGGCCTGTCCACAGAGGGGTGGGCCTGTCCACAGAGGGTGGGCCTGTCCACAGTGGAGTGGCCTGTCCACAGAGGGGTGGGCCTGTCCATAGAGGACGGGCCTGTCCACAGTGGAGTGGCCTGTCCACAGGCTTGTCCATGGACGGGGGCCTGTCCACAGACGGGGGTCTGTCCACAGAGTGGGGCCTGTCCACAGAGGTGGCTTGTCCACTTACGGGGGCCTGTCCACAGAGGGGTGGGCCTGCTTGGAAGCTTAAAGAACACTCCCTTGTGAAAGGTGTGTGTGTGTGTGTGTGTGTGTGTGTGTGTGTGTGTGCGCGTGCGTGTATGTCCTGTTTCCTCAGAAGCATTATGATACACCTGCTTCTCTCGTTAATGTTTGTGATGAGGATAGAAACCAAATATGACTCCACTTTAGCTCCCTGAGTAGATTGTAAATGAAATAAGTGCAGGGGGGTTGTCAGCTCATCTTGTCACACAGGCAAATCGAAGGAGCAGTACCAATTTTTTGTACATCCTTATTAACGTATTTAGTGACTATAACTACTTTAGGGAAGCACGGTCACTGTACAGGACATATAAAGGCATATGCCTCATGCTGGTAACTTTTTTAATGACACAGTCTACCTGTTTGGCAAGCTTGGTGGGAAGGAAGCATATTTACTAAAACATGTAGCATATTTTGTAAAGCCAACTGAGAATTTATTTCATACACACTGTTAGGTTGAATCATATGAAATTATTTCTGAAAAGTCGGTTATTGGCAATTGCATATGGTTCATTCAACTGGATAGCTTTCCTGGATTAAATATATATTTTAACTTGACACAACCTTAGGCCACGTGAAGAAGGACAAGTGTTTTCCAGAACATGAAGCCATTTGCAAAATAACTGGTCAAGTGTCATGATTAAATGTGCTCGACGAGCACACTTACCTTAACTGTAAAACCAATATCATTAAGGTACTGAGAACGGCACTTCCGCTAAAGCCTCCCATGGCTAAGTTAGCTTAGGAAACATTATGCTGCCGGTCTGCAGACAGTAGAGCTGTCTCCTTCATTTGTAATCATACACATTATCATCCCGGGCAGGGGCCGAGGTATGGGGATGCGGAAGCTCTGGTCCAGGCCTTGGCACCGGGCGCTTCATCTTCAGACTGTTGTAACTTCCAGTTCCCAAGAAGTAGATCATAGCAATTTTGTGAAACTTCATTGTGATACTAACTTATATGTTTTGAAATCCAGGCAAGCTACGTTGCTTTTCTAGCTGATTATTGGTATTTACATTTCAGTATTTCACTGCATCATAGGAAGAAAAGCACAGAATACTCCTTGATTTTACTCTTGACGTTGTAAATGCCATCCAGTGTTAATAGTACATATCTTAGTTTAGGTAGAAAGAATACCCATTTATTCTTCTGTCAGAGTTTCTCTCACCTTCAGCCTGCTAAACCTACTCCAGTCTGAGGCTGGGCTAGTTTAACATTTAGCTTGTTGCATATTATTAACTAGGGTAATTTTATTTCCACCCACTCCTTATAAAAGACAAAGATAACAATCTCGGTGACATTCAATATCTAATTTGAAGAAAAACTGACAACAAAAGGGATTATGTTGATTCCCTGTTCCATATTCATAGGCTTTTAGAATTAGCTCTCGTTGATAAACTTCTGGAGGTTTAATGAAAAATTAGCTACAATAGGAAAAAAGTATTTCATTCATCGATCTCAAATTAAGGACCAGGACTGATGTTCACACTTAACAACAACAAAAAAAAAACAAAGACGACAACAAAAGTAGTGTTTTCTCTAAGCCAGGGGTTGGCAAACGATGGCCCACAGTCTCAATCCAGCTCGTCACCTGTGGTAGTAGTGCTTGCGCGTTAAAAACGATTATCACATTTTTAAATGGTTTGCGGTCAAAAGATGGATAATATTTGGGGATATGTAAAAGTCATATGAATTCCAAATTGCGCAGTCCTAAACATTTATTGGAATACAGCCCCACCCTTTTGTTTCCAGATCATCTGTAGTTGCTGTCACCCTGCAGCAGCCCAGTTGAATAGTGACAGAGACCATATGGTTGGTTAAGCTGAGAATACTTACTTACTGGCGCTTTACAGAAGTTTGCTGACCCCCATTCTAAGCCATCAGTGGAGAACCAGACTGAATGAATAAATGAGTGTTTTTCTCCTATCTCTCCTCTGAGAGAAGGCAGGAGTGTCGTCTGAGTGCTTCAGAGGGGACAATCTGTTTGCCCAGCCCTTTCCCACTAATAGTAACCTCTGTCCTGGCCGAGATCTGTTGAGGTGTGCCATCCAGATGCCCAAGACACCCTCCCTGCCCGCATCTTTGAACTTGAGGCACTTTTGAGGAAATATGCTGATTTCCACAACACTATGGAAATTTACAGAAGTCCATGAGTGGTCTCTTGGGGACAGGTGGGGAGAAGCCACGTCTCCAGCTCCTAAGCATAAAGCCACAAGCCCTCTCTCCCTCACCCCTGCTCAGGTTACTCCCTATTTCTATCCTGAATTCATTTCAAGTCCTTACCCTTTCCCAGCTAACCCTGCACCTCCAGGAACTGTCTCTATCAGAACCCACATGTTTGAGAAAATGCTTTTAATACGGGTATATATCTCTCACGTATAAATTACATACATATTATACAATAGTATTAAATTATATCTAGTAAAGGCAAGATTAAACTTCAATAAAGAAACATTTTAAGATTGCTTTCCCAGGAATTCCCTGGCGGTCCAGTGGTTAGGACACCGTGCTCTCACTGTCGGGGGCCCCGGTTCGATCCCTGATCGGGGAACTAAGATCCCACAAGCCATGCAGTGCAACCAAAAAAATAAGTAAAAAAAAAAGAAGATTGCTTTTCTATATCCAGAGGGTTATTTTTCACATCCTCTGTGCTATACACACCCCACACTTAGTGCCACCACCGGTACAGACTTTTAAGAAGCGTCCAGAGTCAGAGCAAATACCCTAATTCCTTGGGAGAAGAGGACAGGTTCTTATGAGGCCTGTTAGACCTGAACTGTTCCGGGGTCACTGGCTTTTGGCTCAGATCGGTGGCCAAGGCGGCTCTTCAGCCTTACCTCTCTGCTGTGAAGTAAGGCCACTGGCCGGAGGTCCTTCAGTTCCATCTGTAGAGCATTTCCAGAGGATACTTCCAGGAGAGTGGGGCAGGGGAATTGAAGGCCACTTGCTGCTCTTGAGGGAATCCCCACTTGGGAGTGAAGTCAAGTGTATTGGCCTTAACAATTTGGGAATTACTGGGTGGTGCTATAGCGTCAAGCAGCTGAGACAGGATGACAAAGCATATAGCATGTCTGCCACTCTCAGCCATGGTTCTCAATGCTTTGAATGTACTTACTAATCCTCAGAACCGCCCTATGAAGGAGGTGCTATTATGATGCTCACTTTACGAATCAGAATACTGAGGCCCAGAGATGTAGAGTAATCTGCCCAAGGTCACACAGGTGGTATGGAGCCAGTCTTTAAAGCTTCACACCCAGGCAGTTTTGCCCTGGGACCTGGGCTCTTAACAGTCATCTTGGTTGACCCTGCATTTGTAAAAATCATCATTCAAAAACAAAATAAAGGGTTTCCCTGTTGGCACAGTGGTTGAGAGTTCGCCTGCCGATGCCGGGGACACGGGTTCGTGCCCCGGTCCGGGAGGATGCCACATGCCGCGGAGCGGCTGGGCCCGTGAGCCATGGCCGCTGAGCCTGTGCGTCCGGAGCCTGTGCTCCGCAACGGGAGAGGCCACAACGGTGAGAGGCCCGCGTACTGCAAAAATAAATAAATAAATATACACCCATTTTCATCTAGAGAGCGTCAGGATTTCCTGTGTCCTGCGTTAATCAGATAATATCTGTTGAAAACAAACCACGTGCTTGATGGGCTTCAGGTCCAAAGAAGCTTAAACCAACTTTGTCCTCACGCATGCTCATTTTAGTTGCAGAGAAGGACCTAAAATAGGACAAAATAACTGGTAACGGAAGGTAATATAGTAAAGGCTAAATGAACATTCCAGACAAACATGAAGACAGAGTGTTAAGAAAAGCACCATAAAATAGAACATGTTCAAAATTAAGCAAGCAGGATCATTACAAAAGAGAAAAGGACATCCATCAACTCAGAGGCTCAAAGTAACTCCTTTGAAAGGTCAGCCATTCAAATTAGTTTCTTGGATGCCTGACTCACTTGCTTAGATTTGGCACAAATTCAACTAAACTGAAATAATTTTACTTACTAATATGTATTTTCCTCTCACAGGAAAAACTGGGGAAAAAAACTCCCCTCCTCTTTATACAATTGCAAAATTAAAATGACCTTAACTGTAAAAAAAAAAAAAAAAAAGCACAGAACAACACATACTGTCGTTTCTTTCCTAGATAACATGTAACTCAAGATTGCACTATACACGATTCCTGCCGCCCTCCCAGGTCATCCTTTAGTTTCTCAGCAGGGAGTGGGGCTGTGGAATGGTACCCACTCTTGGTCGCTCAGTGCTTCAGCTCTGCTTCCACCTGGCTCAGGGTCCCGGGCATTATCTCCCGTGGCCACTCTTCTCTCCCATCCCTGCTCAGGCCCATGCTGACCCCATCCCTGGGCCTCCCTTTCCAAACACCACTAAGGCCATCCTGAGTTATAGATTGTACCAGAACTGAGAGATACACTGAGATGACTATACCGAGAAGAGCAGGAAACAGCTGTAGTCCTCGAAGATGAGACAGATTGAAGCTCCCTAAACTTCCCCTCCAAAGGTGATTTCTCAGTTAGCTTCTCCCCCTATACCCAACCTACCGCCATCTTTTTTCCATCCCTCCATCTTGGCTGCCATAGTTACCCTCTCACCCTTGTTACTTTATTATGAAGACTGACTTAGATCCCGATTCAGACAAGAAGCACAGTCTACCTTTGGGTGTTCAAAAAGGTCCTCGAGACAGTAGAGAAGCTGCCCCTAGGGGCACCAGGACAGGACTGAGACAGGAGCCAGCATGGTGGTCCCAGAGATCTAGCAGCACGAGAGAACATAAAAGCGACACTTCCTGAATCAGCAGTGGTCGCCACTCAACAGGGCTCCCCAGAGGGGACCCTCTTATCAGATCCATCCGTGCTGTCTCCCTGGGCAAGGAGACAGGATGCTGTGGCTGCAGCAGAAGACCAGGCCACTGAGCAGTGAGTGGGGCAGTAGAGCCAATATCCCCACCTGCTCTTCCAGGACCATCCACCCAACGTCTGAGTCTTTACTTCTTGCACAATGAAAATTTAAAGAGGCACACTTTTAATTTGGGCGTCGGTTTAAATAGAATATACCTTTTGTCCGGGATAAACCTTGTCCAAACAGAGCTTATATAATAAGGAACACGGCCAGACAAAGAACCTGTGACTCTCATGGATATGCTTATGCTAAAGTCTATTAAGATGACACAGATTTTTATTTCAAACTCAAACATATCAATGACTGTCAACTTAGGAGTCCTTTGATGAACGTAAATACTTGACTCTGACAACCTCCCAAACACATCTTTCTAAACTAGCAAAAATGGCCAACATCGGCTGGGTTGATAGTCACATGCATTTCCTTTCGGATAAATGTGATCCTGAGTGGAGAAAACAAGCTTTCTGTGATGAATGTGTCAGCTTCTAATAAAGAATGAATTAGCGTAGGTACGCTGCAAGGAGAAAACCTGCTAAATATCCTTATGAGGTTGACAAATATTGCAACATAACAAGAAATAAGAATGGGATGAAAATATTTGCCCATATGGAGAAAGCATTTTTTAAAAAACTTTCTGCAGCAAGAGTCAATACTTTATAAAGTTATAGAGGGATTACATAGAACCTTCATATTCATAAAATTTTATTGCTATTCTTCAATAAAGTATAAATAACATTTTCAATGAAATTCATCTTTTGAGTCCACAAAAGATGTAATAGTAACAGTTTATTACTTATTAAAGGCTGTTACTTCAAATTGTAAAAATGATTGCTTCCCACTGGAGTAAGTCAAATTAGATCCTCCGTAACCTCTTAGTTAAAATTTTTACCTCTTTTAAATCTAAAAAGTCAGGGGCACATGATTACCCAACTGGAAATTTTTAATGAGCCCAGTGATAAATATCATCTTAAAACCAAGAAGAGCTTCCAGATGCTTACTTATATCAATTCACCTAAAATGGTGTAAATACAAAGTAATTACAGCTGAAGGAGAACGGAGTGTTTGCTGGTAGAACAGTCGATAAAATTTAGAAACAGCAACATCGACACCAGTAATCAACATCAACACTAATAATAATCCTGCATTAAATGCCTCCCCCCCACAAACATAATGACATATGAAGTTAAAAGATTATGTTAAATTTACCCTTGAATATTTTTCCATTGAGCTCAGCTTGGATCAACCTGTGCAGAGTGCAGAAAATTGGAAGACATGTATAATTCAGTTCTAGATGATAATACTATTGGGTGGTGAAGGTTCCTCATCCCTGAAATGATAGAGTTGTTATTATTTAAGTAATAACTTTAAAGGTATATAGGCCATGTTTTTGGACCCATTGTCACCTAAGCCATTTTTATTTTCTGAGCTTGCAGGAGGAATGTTATTTAATCAGCTTATCGTTTGCTTACTTTGTATTTTATAACATGTGTAAAAGTATTTTATGTTTTCATATCTCTCTATGTACAAATATACATAAAAGAAAAGATAAATAATATGAAAACAAAAATACATGTTTTTTCTTTCTTCTGTTGAACCCTGCTTTATATTCCATCTCCCAAGTTTCTCCATGTGCCAGAGTCTTTTATTTTATTCTGTTCTCCTTTTTTTCCATTGTCAGTAAATAATGCATGTAACCATCTATCCTCATCAAAATAGAATGTTTGCTTTTATTAAAAAGGATCTCCCTTCCCTTCTTTCAAACAAAATACAACACATAAAACATCTATTTTTTTTCCCTTTACGCACTAGACCTTTATTTGTGTAGCTCTTCGGAAAACAGATAATTTCATGAGCAGCGTGAAAAGGCGAAGTATCAGGTCAACTGCTGAAGAGGCTACTTTTAAAATCTCCCCGAAGAGGCTACTTTTAAACTCTCCCCAAGGAGACCAGCAGTGTGATTCATTGAGTTGGAAGAGATTATTGAGGGGAGAAGGGGCTGTTTGCAGAGCAGGTGAGAAGAGAGAGGAGTGTTTACAGAGCTGATAAAGCACCTTTTACTTCAAATGTTTGCCATAAGAAAGTTCAGTTGAATAGAGTAATCCTCCAAGGTGGGTGATTTGGTCAACTGAGCTCTAAAACTCAAATGAGAGCAAGCATAGGCCATAACGTCGTTTCGGGTTCCTCCGTGCCATCTTACGAACAACCCGAACGCACTTTTTGGCCAACCGAATGTAACAGGACAGAAATTAAGGGAAAATTTGTGTTAAAGAAAAGTCTTTTAATCGTGTGAGCGGTATCGGCTTATCTATATTAAGAGAGCCACCGTCTGCAACAAACACACCGCAGTCTGAACAGGCAAAAAGGGAGAAATCAGTGTTAACGTGTTGAAATCAGTCTTTTACCTCGTGCTTAAAAAAATAGAAGGTATTACATTCTTACATTACCGATGGCTCGTTTGAGATCTCTTCGTTTCTCATGCATTTTCTTCTATATGATCATATAACCTACCCTTTAAAATAGTGTATTTTTCTCCCCATTTGTATTGCTATTTTGCATTATTTTCCTTGCATTGAGCAGTCTCTAATTTATTTGAATTTGACAGTATCAGTTTGAGTTCTAATTTTATATTTTGAAATTCTCATCGGGTACTCTATTTATTGAGACCTAAAAAAGTTGAAACTTATGGCTTCAGGAATGATACTTCTGAAAGGCCATTTGTCAAGTGACAGAAATGTGATTGCGATTTTTTTTTTTTTCAAATATGATCTTTCTGGAAGTTGTTTACCCGTCTTAAATTTCATAGTCCACTCTCTTTTTTTTTTTTTTTTTTCTTTTTTTTTTGCGGTATGCAGGCCTCTCACTGTTGTGGCCTCTCCCATTGCGGAGCACAGGCTCCGGACGCGCAGGCTCAGCGGCCATGGCTCACGGGCCTAGCTGCTCCGCGGCATGTGGGATCTTCCCGGACCAGGGCACGAACCCACATCCCCTGCATCGGCAGGCGGACTCTCAACCACTGCGCCACCAGGGATGCCCAAGGGATTGCTTTTCTTAAGCTCCTCGTTATACTATATTCTTTTTTTTTTTTTAAATACCTTTTTTTTTTCCACTTTTTCCTGGCCGTGCCACGTGGCTTGCAAGATCTTAGTTCCCCGACCAGGATCAAACCTGTGCTCCCTGCATTGGAAGGGCGGAGTCCTAACCACTGGACCACCAGGGAAGTCCCTATTCTTTTTAAATTTATAGTCCTTTGAGAGTTTCTGGTGTGGCTAGTTAGCTTGTTTCCCTTACCTATATTGTCTTTTTTTGTTTTTTTTTTTTTTTTTTTGCGGCACACGGGCCTCTCACTGTTGTGGCCTCTCCCGTTGCAGAGCACAGGCTCCGGGCGCACAGAGTCAGCGGCCATGGCTCACGGGCCCAGCCGCTCCGCGGCATGTGGGATCTTCCCGGACCGGGGCACGAACCCGTGCCCCCTGCATCGGCAGGCGGACTCTCAACCACTGCACCACCAGGGAAGCCCAATATATTATCATTTTTTTAACAAGAGCGTTTCTTCACGTTTCATTATTAAATCCTGATCTCTGCAATTTTGCCCTCCCTGTTAATCACTATATCTAATGTATTAATAACAAATAATTTTGCATAGAAAAGGATTTTTTTCTGATATTAGTAACCCTTTTCAGCAAGCTTAAGTGCAGATATTTAGTTCCTGAATGGAAAACATGCATTTATCTGAAAAATGTCAGGTTATAGTTAGTTTTCCCCGTTTGCCCTTGATTTGCTGGCTGGCTTTTCACAACTCTTCTAGAAAATGAAATTGTGTTTACCTCTTTGCATTTGTTCTTCCAAGAGCATGGTTATGCCTGGCCTGAATTTTTAACCCCTGTCCCCATGACATAAAGCACATTGTTCATAAATTTTAAAACATGACTTTTAATTAGACATGCTTGTAAAATTTTGGAGACAATCTAAATGCTCCATAAATTGCCTAAAGACGTAAGACAGATTTTCTGGTTGTGAACTTAATGCTTATTAGTCTAATCCAATGACTTTGAAACTTAATCCATCAGGGCAGCCCTCATCATTTCAAAATACTGCTCTTCTGGGAAAATATGCACTTTTTGTTTAGAAAGTTTTCTTAAATATTTTTCTAGTCTTCACCATGTCACAGTGCCTAGTCTCCTAATTTTGGTTATTATAAGATTAAGTATTAAAAGTTCTTTGGAATGAGAAGCCCTGAACTCTGTTAAAATCAGCTCTCATATTAGGATATGTTTCTCCAGTTCACTTTGCAACTTTTTGTCATTCCGACAGGATATCCTTAACTTTTAACATTAACGTTGTTTCCTCAATGTGACATAATTTCTTTTGTATTTGATTTCACATATGTCTTCTAATGAGAGAGAGGATAAAATAAGCTCTATCACCATCCACTATGAAGCTCTCAGAAAGTCCGAGTTGTGGGGTGTGATTCGTAATCGGAAACTAATTCCACGTAGAGCTTGCATGGTAAACGGCCTTATCTAGACACTGGCTGTATTTGGGATATATTCCGATCTACAATGCTAGAAAGTAAAGGTGCTGTCTAATATCGATCATGGCTAAATATCACAACAATTAATAACAGGTCGCATTCTATTAATATGGAAGATGCTATTTTCATTGTATATGTCAACTAAACCTTAGACGTCAAGTATTTCTGAGAACCAGATAAAAATAATGACAGGAAACAAACTCCAAAGAACCAGGAAGGAAACAAAAAACTGAAATTCAGTTTGGAAATAGTCAAACCAATTTTAGTAACTGGTGTCAAATCTTCTCCAAACAATTTAGGCGTATTGAAAAGATGCAAATACTTCTGGAAAAGCCAAGTCAGCTTCTTATTTTGTTTGTGTTGCAGTTGGGCAGGTCTTCATCTCCTCTCCCATGCCCACCCTTCACCGAATGTATTTGTTACTATGAAAGCTCAACTTGAGAAAGAGGCATATAAAACTCCTGTGGGTGTTTGTTAAAATTTACAAGAACTAGGACAGTCCTGCTTTAATGCTCGAGTACTAACTATGGACCTGTGTTCACCTCCACCCCCATGCATACACATCCTCTCACGTTGCCTTATTTTCTTTTATTTAGGAGAAATTAACCACATTACTAAATTTCTTTCACACCCTGAATAGAATTAATGTAACATCACCTGAGCGAGCACTTTCTGAGTTTTCTCAACCTAAACAGTAAAGAAGTCACTGTACACGATTCCTTAGATGTTCCTTACATTTCTTCTGGGTTTTAGCTCCACACAGAGTTTACATTTCCGATTAACAAACCTTCTCGTGGAGGTTGGTAAGCAGCAAACACACCGCAGATGCGTTTTTGCCCTAGAGTGGAAAGGTTTATTCCTGAAATAGCATGCTAATTATCACTTTAATGGGTAACATCGAATGTGTTAGTTCAAATATGACAGAATTTTTTTTTTTTTATTCTTTCAAACCCTTGTTTTTGTTTTTGTTTTTGTATGTGTGTAATTTTCCCCCCTGCCTAGACCTGGTTAACCGTTTCTGTGAGCAGGTCCTCAATTTTTTACTTTGTCCCTACTTTCCTGTCCTAGCCCCGTCTTCCCCCGGTGTCGACTCCGTCCCCTTGCAGCGCACAGGCAGCCAGCATGGCCCGCAGAGCGCTGCCGTGGCCACCTTCCAGAGGGCCAGCTACGCCGCCGGCCCAGCCTCCAGCTACGCGGACCCCTACCGGCAGCTGCAGTATTGTCCTTCCGTCGAGTCTCCGTACAGCAAATCCGGCCCTGCCCTCCCTCCCGAAGGCACCTTGGCCAGATCCCCATCCATCGATAGCATTCAGAAAGATCCCAGGTGGGTACCAACCTTTTTCTCTTCCCAATCACTGCTAAAGAGGTTTTCAAACCAGGCCTTGTTACTACATGATTTCTTTTTGCGTCGCGTTATTGCCTCCATGTCACTGGCTGAGTATGAAAGTGTTGACTTTGGTTGGGTTTTATAATCTTCTGTTTGATTTGGAATATTGGTATCGATCATAGATCCCTAGTATCTTCTTGGTTCAACAGCAAAGACGATCTTTTGATCAGAACATTTGTAGGTGCTTGAAGGTTTCAGCTATTTGATGAGATGTTGAACAATTTTCTTTCATGCAGTAGAAATGGAGGATTGGGGGGTTATATCATTTGACTTCAAATACTATGGTCTAGGTATTTTCTTGTCTCAGTAGAAGCATGCTTTGTCACGCTGTATGTTTCCATTCATTAGAGTGGAAAGTGGCACACCTACCAGGTTATACTAAAAATTGGACATTTAGAAAACGCTTATTACCTTCATTTTTGTGTCTGAAAATAAACATGAGGCTGAAGTTGATTGGACATTGATTAAAAACTTGAATATAATATATTAAAGAAATTGTTATTATGGAGAAGTGTTTCTTTTTTGCTTTCTTTTTTCAACAGTGGTGAAGGATTTAGTGATACTCTACTTCTGAAATTGGAATTGAATTCCTGTAGAGTTCAATGATGTTTTATTCATAGGCATTTGAGTTATGCAGAGCCCCATAAATATATATCTGCATCTGTGAATACTACAGATATATCAGATGCCTGATATGTCTTTGTAACGGGGCATGTGACTTGAATCTGGCGGTAAAATTCATCTCAAGGAATTTTTGGATATTTTCTCTGATAGAGCACACAAGTGCATGTGTACTATATTGAGGGGTTTGCATAGATTCTTTCGTAAAAAGAAATCACGTCTACATACATAAAAGGCATAATGGGACCATTTTACCAAATGGGACCATTTGGTATTCTTTGAGATCGCTTCTTTAGCACAATTCAAACCTGCTTGGAGGGTTTACGTTAAATATTATATGTGGTAGAACCTCCATTGTAAAGGTGAGTTGTAATAAGTGCTCACTGTTAACTACTAGAAATAAGAAGAATTCTTATACTTACATTGTCCGGCATCCTGCTTCTCTAGATTTTCAGTCGAAACAGGGATCTCTATCGTCTTGGTCCTGAAATCTGCCCCAGATCCTTCAGTATTCTTGGCATGTGTGGGTAGAATGTTCTTCAGATAACAACACCTCAACATTCTCTATTTCTTTCTTTCTTTCTTTCTTCAATATTTATTATTTTTTTATTCAAGTATAGTTGATTTACAATGTTGTGTTAGTTTCTGCTGTACAGCAAAGTGATTCCGTTATACATATATATGCATTCTTTTTTATACTATTTTCCATTATGGTTTATCCCAGGATATTGAATATAGCCCCCTGTGCTCTACAGTAGTGTCTTGTTGTTTATCCATTCTATATATAACAGTTTGCATCTGCTAACCCGAAACTCCCAATCCATCCCTCCCCCAACACTCTCTATTTTTAAATAATTTTTCTAGACATGCTATTGAAAACATGTAGAAATAGAAGTAAACTCTTAGGAAATGCTAAATAGAAAAATACATAATTGGATTGGCATTGCTTTATTGAACATTGTTTACTTAAATTGAGGCTAAGCATTTAATCTTCAGTGGAAAGGTTTTTAAATTTCATATTAGGGGAATTTGGCTTGATAGGAACCCAAATTTATGTTTGTCTAGCTACAGCTTCGCTTCTTTATTTTATACTGTGTATTAAATGCATTTTATTTTATTAAATGGCATAGCCTTCTCATTTTATATTACTGTCACTTTTATAGCCTTTTTTCTTCTTTCAGTGTATCATGGCTATTATCTTTTTAAGTTATGGATTATGTGACATATGTTTATTGAGTGCCCACTATAAACCAAAAAAGAGACACCAATAAGAAATGTTAGAATGAATAAGAGTATACTGGCCACTGACCTTTTGTAGGTGTGAACTTATATACAACTCAGTGTTATAGGAATTACAGTTTACTATTTTATTTTTAAGAATGCTAAGCATTGGCTTTAAATATGTGTTAATTCTGAAAAAAAAATCATACCACCATCCTAAGGCCAGGTATAGAATCAAAACAAACAGAACGAGATCTAGAACCAGAACTGAATTCTTATGGCTTAATGTAAAAGGAACTAATAATAATAACCTGGCATTATGCAAAATGGGTATATAAAATACAATAATGCCTTTCTTGTAGAGTTTTTTTTTTAATAAAGGAATATGTCAAAGTGTTCAGATTTAATTGAGACAGCCCAAATCTAATCTAAAATTCTAGTCCACAATCTAATGCTTCTTTTATGATAACATCTTTGCATCTTCTTTTGAATAATGAATTTTGGTTCTTCCTAGGTGAATATTACTAGAATGGGTATCTTTTACTTTGGGGGTTCAAAATTGTTTTTTTCAGCATTATAACTTATGATTTAAACTTTTCCAGCTTTTAGATTTCTTTCAAGCTTTTATACATACATTTTTGAAGAGAATTTGTTAAAGTTTTATTTATCATTAAATACCAGACCATGTAAGCCTCTTTGCCATTGCAAACATGTATTTATAGCACATTACAATTCTCAAAGCACTTTTCCTTACATCTTTAACTTAATTCTCCTTTGTGGGAGAAAACTGATATCCCCATATTTTGTGCCTTAAATAAATGGAGAATTGGAATAAATGACCTGTGGGTACACAGGCTAGAATCCACACTTCTAGGACACGGGGCACGTATTGGCATGGGCATTTATATTTCTTTATAAAAAATAAAATGGAAAAGGAAAGATTATACTCACATCTTTTATGATTTTCTTGGAGGACGAGTAAATGGTAGCACCAGTTTTCTGTGTGTAGGAGTGAGTGAAGGAATGAAGGAAATGATACAAATTGTCTAAATAGGTCTAGTCTCTCTGATAATTGCTTATGGATATGTGGTCTTTGTTTTGTTTTTCCTTTCTTTTCTCTTCTACTATCTGCCTATCTGTCTTATTGCAGACCAGTATCTTTTCTCTATTAAGGAGCTTCAGTGAGGAGTTTTCAAGCAAATCATCCATTTTAAAATAAGAATTTGAAATCAAGGTAGCCCCAATTCAGTCATTAGACTTGAAACCAGAAACTCCCTGTTATCTTTTTTTTTTGATATTTTGATGACATTTATTTATTTAGTTAGGCTATTTTATTTTATTTTTAAAATTTATTTATTTATTATTATTATTTTTTTTTTTTCGGTACGCGGGCCTCTCTCACTGTTGTGGCCTCTCCCGTTACGGAGCACAGGCTCCGGATGCGCAGGCTCAGCGGCCATGGCTCACGGGCCCAGCCGCTCCACGGCATGTGGGATCTTCCCAGACCGGGGCACGAACCCGTGTCCCCTTCATCGGCAGGCGGACTCTCAACCACTGCGCCACCAGGGAAGCCCTAATTTATTTTTTTTAATTGAAGTATAGTTGATATACAGTGTTGCATTAGTTTCAGATGTACAGCAAAGTGCTTCAGTTATACATATGTATATTCTTTAAAACAATTTTTAAAAATTTTTTCTAAGCCATAGGATATGAAACGATTGGTTCTGAAGGATTAGGTTTCTCTAGCTTACTTGGCTGAGTCATATAGATCGGGGCAAAACTTTGGACTTTTCCCTTTTAATTGCCCCTACTCTACTCCAGCAAAGAATGCACAGAAACCTTTTATAAAAGGAGATGGTAGGATCTGATTGCCTTTTTAAGTCAGCAATCACTTTGAAAAAAAAATTTATATATATATAATGTTTGCTTTACAGCCACGTTTGCTGAGAACTTTTTATTTGTTAATTGCATGTTATCTTCCATAAAATGTGAATTTCTTAAGAATTATCACAGCTAATACGTTGTTGGTACTATACCAGATATTGAGTTTTATACAGTGCTTTTAAACATGTAGGCCAAATATAAATCTTTAAATTATATGAAAGGACTCATCCCAGCTCAGTGATGTTGGGAGTGATACGTCATAGCATCCTTATTTTGAAAATGTGATTGATGAAATAACCAGGAAAAAAGCAAGACTAATGTACCTGGTGTGCTAATGATGCTATAAATGTTCTTGTCTATATAAGAAGAGAAGTTATGGCTAAGACATTTACTGACGTAACTTAATGTGTAGGTTGCAGCATGAATGGCATCTTTTAATCAAGTTGGATTAATCCCTTTTCAGGGTATTGTAATCCTTGATGTAAACTACCTCAAAAGCAGTTTTTCAAGCCTGCTAAAGGAATCTAACTTACTGTAAACATGATTCACAATAAAATTCTATCTTCTTTTTGTTACGCAGTGTAACAGAGAAATAAATGCAGTGACACATCTTTATGCTGAATTTGAGTGCAAATTAGCAACTGAATTTTCAGTTGGCTCTATCAAACTTGTTCTCCATGTTTTGTTTCAAGCCACAGTATTTGACCAATAATCTAAAAATATGCGCTTTTAAGGTATTACCTAGTGTATTACTAAAATTATTTTATTATTGGATGTTGTATTAGTACATATTATTAAGTAATACTGCTTATAAATATCATTAGGTAAACCTAGGTTAAGAATGTTTTCCAAATGCTGAGTTTTTTTTCATTGCTTACCTGCCCACTCTATAACCACACATAGCATATAGTGAAATGAATGCTCAGGAAACAAAATATATACAAAGATGCTTTTTTAAAGGTGAAGATTTAAAAAATATTTTTAGAATCTTTATTAACATTTAAAGTGCCATTATTATGTCATTTAGGTAACATGTCTGAAGTGTTTGCAATAAAACAGTCATAATATTCTTCCTGGTTCAGTTATGGGGTGGTGAATCTCTGGGGAGTTTGTTTTTCACTTTAAATGTTCAATAATCATTTATTTAACTGGGGAAATGTCAGAGGGGGAAAAATACAGCATCTGCAATTTAAAGACCCTCAGTGTGAAGAGCACTTGGACGTCATTTATTCAGTTAGGCCAAGGGCAAACCCAACAATTGGCCATTCAGTCTCTGTTTGAATGCCTCTCGAAATGGGCCACTCACCATCTCTTGAAGCATTTTATTAATTTCTTGAATAATGCAAGCCTTGTACACTCATTTATATTGAAATCTTCACCCCTTGTAAGTTCACTCCCTGATCTTGTTTCTGACCTTTGCAGTCACGTTAGAATACGTCTATCCCTTCTTCAGAGACAGCCCTGAGAACAGTTATTACTCCTCCCCCCAGTGCCTTCTCAGTGAGACTTTTTTTAATTTATTATTTTTTTTATTGAACTATAGTTGATTAACAATGTTTCAGGTGTACAGCAAAATGATTCAGATATCTATATATATATGTATATATATTCTTTTTCATATTCTTTTCCATTATGGTTTATCACAGGGTACTGGATATAGTTCCCTGTGCTGTACAGTAGGACCTTGTTGTTTATCTATTTTATATATAGTAGTGTGTATCTGCTAATCCCAAACTCCTAATTTATCCCTCCCCTTCCCCCTTTCCCTGTTGGTAACCATAAGCTTGTTTTTCTATGTCTGTGAGTCTGTTTCTGTTTTGTAAATAAGTTCATTTGTGACATATTTTAGATTCCACATATACGTGATATCAAATGGTATTAGTCTTTCTCTGTCTGACTTACTTCACTTAGTATCATAAGCTCTAGGGCCATCCATGTTGCTGCAAATGGCATTATTTCATTCTTTTTCTTAATGGCTAAGTAGTATTCCATTATATATATAAAATGAAATTTTATATATATATATATATATAATTTTCTTTTTAACTTAAATGAGGGGCTTAACATTCACTTCTTGTTGGGGGTGATTCCGTTATGTGATACTTCAGACTCCAGTTTTGTTATCCAGCATGATTATTATAATGCACTGCTCATGCCACTTGGAAAAACGAAAAGCACACATATATGTCCTCAGCGAGGTTTTATCAACACATGGCCAGAGCTGGGCAGGGACACAGCCCTGTAGCTCTCATTCCTTTAAACTCTTCCCTCCAGGTCCCTCTGAAGGCACATGTGTTCTCGGTGACTTTTCTGGGGAATATTGTAGGATGAACTCTGCAGGTGCAATGATAGCATGTGAAGAGCTTCATTCTTTAAGGAGCTTTTAAAGGTATGTGAGAGAGAAAGGTATAGCCACAAATGACTGTAGTGCATTGGGTAAATAAGACAGATGTGATAGAAGTACAGAGGCGGAATTGAGTGGTTGGCCGGAACCTTGAGGGATAGTTGATATTTACATATGAAAAAATGGGAGAGAAAGCTCTCTAGTTGAAAAGAAAGGAGGGCTGGAAGTCGGGGGTGGTGCCTGTTTGAAGTACTCCAGCCTGGTTGGGCTGGGATGGGAGGGCAGCTGTCCACCCACCGAGTCAGCAAAAAATGTTAGCTTGCATCTCTGTATGCGGATTTTTTTACTTATAAATTATGAACATGGTATGTTAATTTCCTAGGGCTGCCTTGCCATGCAAATTACCACCAACTGGGTGGCTTCAACCAACAAAAATGTATTCTCTTACGGTTGTGGAGGCCAGAAGTCTGAAAAATCATGGCCTGAGCAGGGTCATGCTCCCTCCGAAGGGTCTGGGGTGGCCCCGCCATCCCTTGAATGTGGCTGCAGAGCTTCAGTCTCTGCCTGTGTCTTCACTTACACCTTCCTCTCTGTCTCACGTCTCCCATGCTGTTCCTATGAAGACACCAGTCACTGTATTTAGGATCCACGCTAATCCAGGACGACTTCATCTTCACCTAATTACATCTGCAAAGACACTATTTCCAAATAAGGCCATATTCTGAGCTTCTGAATAGATATGAATTTTGGGGAGATACACTAACTCAACTAACTACACGTTTCAGTGTACTGTTTTACTATTTACACTGTAAAATAGATGTGCACTAAAGATAGAACTTGAAACAGGGGATGTTAAAGATAAAACACCACAATTTAAAGTTTTTATTTCAGTTTACATTTTTAAAATTTCTTTTATTGAAGTATAGTTGATATACAATGTTGTGTTAATTTCTGCTATACAGCAGTGTGATTCAGTTATACGTATATATGCTTTCTTTTTTATATCCTTTGCCATTATGGTTTATCACAGGATATTGAATATAGTTCCCTGTGTTGTACAGTAGGACGTTGTTGTTTATCCATTCTGTGTATAATAGTTTGCATCTGCTAATCCCAAAGTCCCAATCCATCCCTCCCCACCCCCTCCCCCTTGGCAACCGCATGTCTGTTCTCTATGACTGTGAGTCTGCTTTGTAGATAGGTTCATTTGTGCCATATTTTAGATTCCACATATAAATGCTATCATATGGCATTTGCCTTTCTCTTTCTCACTTACTTCACTTAGTGTGATAATCTCTAGTTGCATCCATGTTGCAGCAAATGGTACTATTTCATACTTATTTTACGACGGAGTAATATTCCATCATATATATACCACATCTTCTTTATTCATTCATCTGTCAATGGACATTTAGGGAGCTGTGAAAGACCAGTATACACTTTTAATCATAAAAACCTTTCTTTAGGGATTCCCTGGTGGCACAGTGGTTGAGAGTCCGCCTGCCGATGCAGGGGACACGGGTTCGTGCCCCGGTCCGGGAAGATCCCACATGCCGCAGAGCGGCTGGGCCCACGAGCCATGGCCGCTGAGCCTGTGCGTCTGGAGCCTGTGCTCCGCAACGGGAGAGGCCACAACAGTGAGAGGCCCACATACCGCTAAAAAAAATAATAATAATAAATAAATAAATAAATAAAATAAAAAATAAAAACCTTTCTTTAGAGAGAGCAATATGGTTAAATGTGTTAGATCTGAGTATATTATCACTGTTTTTGCTGGTTAACGTGGCTGACGTTCATCCCTCCGGGTGTGGATAGATGGGTGAGCATAGCTATTTTCTTAGCCCTTGGCCATGCTTGAATCATTTGTGCTACCTGTTCGCATTGGGAGGGTTAGTTTAAAGCTAGATCGTATAATCTAAAACTTCACATGGACCGGCACACATCAATAGCAATAAGGAGCCCTAGTGGTCAAATTAGCAAGGGTGTGACTGTCATCCTTGCTGTGTTGTGGCTTCCAGTAAAAAATGCACCGTCATCTGAAATGTGGGCCCAGTGAGAGGGCCAGTGCCAACCTGTGGAGAATGATCGTTCTGAATTGCTTTATTCTGTTTGGTTAAGTAAATAAGTAGAATTTCAAATGTTCTCCCCTCTCAGCCCAGGTGATGATCTTGTGCAGCCCTGCAGTGCAGGCTCTCACCCACCACAGGAAGAGTAGAGGAGGTCTGGGTTGTAAAGGGCGTCTAATACCCAGGGGAAAGGATTCTCAGCAAGTCATGATTCCAGGTGTGATGCTCACCTGCTCTGTCTTCAGCGTCCGTGTATGTAAAGCGGAAATGATCAAAGCACCTGACTCATGAAGTTGTTGTGAGATGACAGGTGTTCAGACCTCAAGGTCTTTGGGGCGTTTCCCGGCATAGGGAAGGGCCCACTGTTGTCACCACTGCCTCTCTGCTGCCAGCACAGCGCCTGCCTTCAGGAGCACCTGTGGCCCAAG
Source organism: Globicephala melas (assembly GCF_963455315.2). Lineage (NCBI taxonomy): Eukaryota > Metazoa > Chordata > Mammalia > Artiodactyla > Delphinidae > Globicephala > Globicephala melas. The sequence goes on along the minus strand of NC_083316.1, from coordinate 9,430,581 downwards.
CCTCGCGCTGAGAATGGCACTTGGGAGTCAGACACGTGGAAGAAGTGGGTGAAGGCACAGAGACCGTGTGCTGCCGAGTGGCAAAGACCGGGGAGCAGATCCTGGGGGGATGCCCTGCTGGGAGGCCAGGGATGGGAGGGCATCTGGGGAGGCCAGAGCACAGGCCAGCAGGGGTGGCAAGGAGGGAAAACTGAGACCTGGGCCCTCACGACCAGGAAGCAGAATCGGAAGATGGAAGGGAAGACTCCAACTGCAAAAGGATTTTGTTTGTTTTACAAAAGCCTCCTTTTCAGGATTCCTTTTATCAACTGAAAGGAAAGCAGTGTTTACACACAATACTTGTCTGTGCCCATCTTGATTCTCCCAGAGCCCAGATTACTCATTTTGCCGTCTGTCTTCGGAATCCCTCGTAGGAGTGAACAATTGCATTTCTAAAAGAGCGACTCATTTGTAATACTACGCCCTCACCTTGTTTATACCAAAGCGGGCTCTGGCATAGGGACCTTGGCAACATCCCAGATGCATCCTTCTACCCAGGGTACTAATTAGTTGGTTAATGAGTCATTAGCAGATACTCCATCAGTTGTGATGGTAGAAATCTCTGCTTTGTGTTTTTCTGGTTTACAGGCTTTCCTCCTGAGAACCAGCCCCGTCCTTCCCCTCAGTCCACATGCTTTTGGTAAAACAGGCTCTACCGCAGGTTCAGAAGGTGAGCCTGTAGCTCACACCTGGTCCAAGAGCCACCCACTCATTGGGGCCTCCACCCACTAGCCAGACCCCCAGGGGTGCAGAGGAGCCTGAGAAAATCAAGTCCCTGCTCTCGAAAGTGGGCCACTGGACTTTCCTGCCTCATTTAGGGCAAAAGGCCATCCATGCTACCTGGAGCCTACCACGGGAGCAAAGGCTGTTGTACACCCTCCCCTTCTTCCCAGCAGAGTTCCCCCTCCCCTACCCAGCCTCTCTGAAGGTGGCCGTGGTGATCCTGGGTTTGGTCTCCATTATGAAGCCAGGAGTATTTGTCTTTGGTCACTTAAGTTGTGTCTCTAATGATCTACCAGTGTGTCTGTCATATATCCTGATGCAGTCTTTCCAGAACTTAATGTTAACCGCTCTACTTAAAGCCAACTACACCCATTCCCTGTTTTAGGAACAGAAATAGCATCTTTCCCCTGATTCAAAGCAACTGAGAAGTTCCATTCAATAATTTAATTATCATGAAATCTTTACCCAATCTGTTTATAGGAGAGATGAACTCTGGTGACACCATTTAGCATCAGGGGACCACCTCAGATCCCTAGAAGTCAGAACTCTGAAACATCAGGCAACTTCAGTTTTACTATTAAGGTCCCCAGTAATGATAAGTACAATGATAACATCAAAATAAAGATAATTGATGGTTTAAAGGAATGGCATATTGGATTCCTAAGTAAAACGAATAATTAGTTTGCAGTGTTGTTATCAGCCCTCAGTATATTACTTTTGCTAGTAATTCATCTTACTTCCTGCCTTAAGGTTAATCTCTGTTTTCTCACTGATAACCAGGTTCATACGTTTGTGTCTGTGTGTTGTCTATTGGACTTAGATGTTCTCATACTGAAGAGAGAGTAGGATCTTGCAGGTGAAGTCATTCTTTGACAGGCATTTAGGATGAAGCAGAAAACTAAGCTACAGGTGGGAGGGAGGAAATAAATCTCTCTCTTCATCTTCCTTGTGAAAGAAATGATCAGAATATTGAAGAGCCCAAAAGGAGTGTGAATATTAAAAACAGTGCTCCTTAGAAACAAGCTGAGAACCAAAAATGAGGCAGCCTCTTTCCTTGGTTTCTCAATGAGGGTTAGAGAGGCCCACAGACCTGGAACAGAAGCTCCTAAATCTTGGGGCTCCGTTTTGGGGTCTCTGCCTCTATTTCCCGTCTGCGTGCTCTCCTTTCACTTCCCACTTGATGCTTTCTAGAGTTCTGGGAAATGGTTTGAAGGAATCAAAAGAAAGGTTTGTGCTTCAAAAGGGATCAAAGGAAAGTTGTGTGGGTCCAGTATTGAATAAGATTATAAAAACAGACAAGAGCATCCCTCTTCCCCAAGGTTGGTTCCCACGAGTTGGACCCTCCCCCCCCCCCAGGAAAAAAGAGAAACCAAGAAAATCCAGGGTGACAGAACTGGCTTCCTTGGTCAGTCATTCCTCAAGGACTGTCTCCTTCTAGGGGGAACCTTGCCAGCCCTACATTTGATTTTATTAAGGAAACTGGCATCTACATATATGCCACATAGATTATGTGTGTACATATATTATGTGTGTATATGTACATAAATAAACTATCTGTTAATCGGCTCTGCACACAGTTACCCAGAGATAAGATTTGCAAAACTTACGTAAGAACTTGATTTTTAATGCAACAAAAGACACATAGTAACAAGGTATTGATTTTGCTTCTTGTCTGTTTATCCATCAGTCTGCTTTCCCAACTTCTGTGCTTTGCTTTTATTTTGTTTTACCATTTTAAAGAAGTCATTCTAAATAGGTTCCATTCTTCAAGTCAATATTGATAGAATGTTGAAAACTAAAAATATAAATTCACAAAATGAGAGAAACGCAACATTTGTTTTCCCTTCAGAAATCCCAGTAGCTGTGAGAATATTGGAAAGCACATCCTGGCTGTTTATTTCCGTCTTTAATCAGCATCCACATAGTTATGCTCAACCTTTTGAAATTATGTGCTCTTTAAAGGGCTCTATGCTTCTCAGAGAACATGACCATATTATGAAAAGAATTTCCTTTCTTCATTATTCAACTTATTTTGCTGTAACTATGGAAAGCCAGTCTCAGTCTGTCCTCAAAACCTCCCTGTTTATCCTACCACAAGCGAAAATCTGAAATCCCCTTTGGTCATTTCACACACAAACCAGTTTTAATATTTTTCTGGATGGCTTAAGTCACTTTTCTTCACCATCTGACTTTGAACATTTAATTGAGGACCAAAATGGAGCATTCAGAACTTTTATTGTCTTACAAGGCAGGTGGTAGTTGACTGTCAGTTTGTAACTAATGGAAATTAATTTCCAGCGCTTCTTGAGATGTTTTGCAGCTAATAGAGCTCATTAATTTGGAGGCACTGACATCTGTAGAGAGAAAGTGAGCATTTTATAGTAAGAAAAAGTACATTTGGAACTGATATTTCCATTGTTCATGTTACATTATAAACCTAGTAACTTAAATTCTTTCATCTACTGAAGATCATGTTCAACTACCTTAACTGGTTTGCTGAACTGAGTGTGTTCTAACATCCACTTAATTCTATAAGAAGAGTAGAAGCATGGGGAAGGGGAAGAGTAGAAAGAGAAGAAGATATCCAGTGGGAAATCCAGTGGGCGGGGTTCCTGCAAAACAGAATATTTTATGTATTGAAAGGCATCTCATCAAGTGAGATGCGACATGTGTCCTCATTCTTTTCATTGTTTTACCTTTTCAGTTTTCTAGGGGCATTTCGCTCTGTGCTTTGCTCTTTCGATGTGCCTATTGCTTAAAATGTCATGCTAGAACAGGGCCCATGGGCCACCAGTTTTGGAAGCTCTTTAGAGCTGAAACCACCACACCAAGACAACTCTGATTGTGTTTGATAACCGGGCCGTTTGCCTAGAGGCCCCAAAAGTGAGGGCCTCCATCTACCCTCAGCTGCTCTGTACTGACAGATGCTACAGTGAGCCCCCAGGGTGACTCTCCATGACTGAAATGTGACACAGTGATTCCCAACATTTTTGGAATACAAACACTAGTTCCATTCCAAAAGCCATGTGGGTGCCAGCCCAGGGTAGCTGGGCTTTTACTTTGCAGATAGTCTCCTCCAGCCACTTCTTAGCACACAGGAAAGGCAGACATGAAATAACCTTGGAATATAGGACAGTCTTTTCAGTTGCATAAAGGGGCCCCTATGAAAAAAAATCAAAGTTGGTTTCAGACAAACGTCTGGGAACCATTGGCTTAGAAGCCACAATGTAGCAGAAATAATTTCTCTGAACAGGTGGGTAATGTAAAATTAGCTTAAGATGCTCACTATTATTCCAGTGAATGTGAAAAAGAAATCCTGGCCTTTTACCTTATTCTCTTTGCTTGTGTATACTGGGTTGTTTTTTCTGTTTTTGTTTTTAATTTTTATTTTTTTTATTGAAGTATAGTTGATTTACAGTGTTTCAGGTGTACAGCAGTGACTCAGTTATATGTATATGTATATATATATATATATATATTCTTTTTCAGATTCTTTTCCATTATAGGTTATTACAAGATATTGAATATAGTTCCCTGCGCTTTTCAGTAGGTCCTTGTTGTTTATCTATTTTATGTATAGTTGTCAGTGTCTGTTAATCCCAGATTCGAAATTTATGCCTCTCCCCCTTTCTCTTCTGGTAGCTATAACTTTGTTTTCTATGTCTGTGAGTCTATTTCTGTTTTGTAAATAAGTTCATTTGTATCATTTTTTTAGATTCCACATATAGGTGATATCATGAGATATTCATCTTTCTCTGTCTGACTTACTTCACTTAGTCTGATCATCTCTAGGTCCATCCATGTTGCTGCAAATGGCATTATTTCATTCTTTTTTATGGCTGAGTAATACTCCATTGTGTATACACCACATCTTTATCCGTTCGTCTATCAGCAGACACTTAGGCTGCTTCCATGTCTTGGCTACTGTAAATAGTGATGCTGTGAACATTGGGGTGCATATATATACAGTTTTGAATATATTTGCTGACTGACTAGAATTATACATTTCTTCTGAATATTTTCAAGTTTTTCAAAGCAGTAATATTCTAAAATATTAATCATTTCTGAAAAATCTCCAAATATTTAGCCTACTTTATATAATGAGCAGTAATAAGGTTTGTAGTAGGTGGTGTCCAAGATGTCCCAGATCACACTGTCATCTGGTGCTCACACCTTTGTGGGCCCTCTCTCACTCTGAATCAGAGGTGGCCTCTGTGACCAGTTCAACATCCTAAGGCTCTCAGCATCGCAGTGGAGAGGTCTGCATGGGGAAGAACCAATTGGCCCACCATGTGACGGAGCCACTTTCAAAGCAGATCCCCCAGTGCCAGTCAGGCCTTTGGGTCTTCCAGCTTAGATCCCAGACATTGTGGAGTAGAGACTAATTGTCCCTGCTCTTCTCTGTCTTGAATTACTGCACAAAGAAGCCATGAGATAATTAATGATGCTTATTGTCTTTAGCCTTTGAGTCGTGGGATGATTTGTTATGCTTAATCTGACTGGTCATCTCACCAAGGTAGTCGGCCTTTCCTTCCAGTATCTTCTGTGAATCCCCCTTTCCCCTTTTCTTGTTTGAACCCAAGCATCCATCAAAGGGTGAAGGGATAAACAAAATGTGGTCTGTACACTGGATTGAATATTATTCAGCCTTAAAAAGGAAGACACATGTTACAACATGGATGAGCCTTAAAGACGTTATGATAAGTGAAATAATCCGGATATAAAAAGACAACTCCTGTATGATTCCACATGTATAAGGTCCCTAGAGTAGTCAAAAACAGAGAGACAGAAATTAGAGTAGTGGTTGCCAGGGGCAAGGAGGAGGAGGGAGTTGGGAAGTTTGTGTTTAATGGATAGAGTTTCTGTTGGGGATGATGAAAAAGTTCTGCACAGGGATGGTGGTGGTTGCACGGCAGTGTACGGCGAACTGTAGACTTAAAAATGGTTGAAATGGTAAATTTTACGTTACGTTTATTTTACCACAATAAAAAGGAAAGAAATAAAACAGCCAGCTAAAGGCTGCCCAGGCACTACTAATAGACAGAAACCAAGGTCATCTGGAGGAGCAGCAGATGGGACCATGGGGAAGAAGAATGAATGGAAATGGCTCCGGGGCTCTTGAACGTAACCCCTTGCAAAACAGTGCCTTCCACCACTTTGTGGGAAGCTCTGGAGCCCATTTGTAAGGAGAACATACTCAGTGTCCTATATCATTTATTACTTGCCAGATATGTTACCTAATATGAGCTCTTTAATCTCTTGTTAACGTTTTCTTTTCTTTTTTTAATTTTCTGTTGGCACATCGTTGATTAACAGTGTTGTGTGAGTTTCGGTGTACAGCAAAGTGATTCAGTTATACATATACTTTTAATATGCATAATATACACTTATACATAGATATTTAATCTTATGATTAAGTAAAATAATAATATATTATAATCGTATATTAGCTAATGTATTAGCTGTAAGACTCACAGTTAAAATCATGAATGTGAAGGAGCTTCTTCAATGAGATGGCACAATATTATTCTGTAGAATAAAACTAGTTATTAATATTATTTGAGAAATACTACCTAAGGGTTATAAGTTTGAAATGTTTTCATTCAGTCATTTAACAAATATTTATTGGGTACCAACAGCCAGCCAGCACCCTTTTGGACACTAGAAACTTTTGGATAGGAGCGATGAGGTAGGAATATTAACTAGGAAACAAATAGGAAAAAATCTCATTTGAAATCGTATAAACTTAAAAATAAATCAAATTTAAACAAAAACTATCTGCTACAGTTTTATTAAAAATGTCCCTTAGTAACTGGTTATACCAGCTACCACATAATTCTATTTTGATAACCTCAGGAGCTCCTACTGTGGTTTTTGCTTTCAGAGCCTAAGTTCTATTTCATGGCTTCTCCTGGGGTTCGTTTTCCCTCACGCTGAAGATGAAGGCGGTAACTCAGACCTCAAAGGTCCTAAATCAGAAAGCCTGCAACCAACACAAACCAAGCAGACAGAAAAGAAAAAGCGTCCCATTTCTCCCAGGAGCCAACAGACCTCCTATTCCTGTCTCTTCTTGACAAAAAAGTCTGCTGTATTTCAAGCCAGGCTATTTTATATCAGAAAAGAAGTCATTAAGATAAGTGGCAATTAACATCTCTACTGCAGTAAAAATGCTTCTGACTTTAAAGAAGAAAATGTAAAACATAGGCTCTTTTAGATAAACTACCATGTTTCTGCAGGGGGCCTTCCAAGATACTTGCTGGGCTTTGTTTTGAAGATTATTGAAACGTAACCAGATTTAAATTCACCATAAATCAGCGTGAAAGAAATAGGCAGTACTGCTAATATTGTCAAAGTGGCCATTAGGAGCACAGAATCTGGGCGTGTCTGTGAAGCAGTGTGCACGCTCACACACAGGCTAGACCTGCCCTGTTTAAGTAACTGCGAATCCTTGATGACTATAAATTTTCATTTGTATCCATTAGAAAGGAAAGGAGTTTCTGTTTGATTACCCTACACTGTTGCTTTAATAAAAAAGAAGGCAAAGCATGCAACATATAATGAGACCCTTAGGTACATCTCCATAGAACATACAGGTCATTCAAGCCATACTCTCTACTGAAGCGCTTGTATGTAACATGCAGCATTAGCTCCCTCACTGCAATAAGCACTTACAAATTGCAAGGAATAAAAATGCCCTCTGGTTACCTCAGTCAATAGGAGCTTGTTGTAAGTTTCCAGAGGGGTATGAAAGAGACAGGAAGCTGTTTCAGCAGCCCCAGCTAGGCAGGTCTCATTGAAAACCAGATCACGGTTCTGGATACAAAAGCTGCTTTGGGGCCCTGGCAGGAACTCCCGAGCACGGCCCTGAGAAGTAGGCATTTGCTGGGGCCTCCTGCAGAGCTTTGGGGTGTGGGGCCTCGGCCACTCTGCCACTGCCCCCTGTCCCCCTCTGACCCCCTTCCCTTCTCCTTCTTGTCTCTTAACACCGACTGCCAGGACTGCCCTGTCTTCTCTCTGCATCTCTCTTCAGTTGTGTGTCACTCTACAGTGCCTTGAATTCAGATGTGAATTCAAGAGGGTTGAAATGTGTCTCCTCAAATTCATATGTTGAAGTTCCAACCCCCAGGACCTCAGAATGGGACCGTATATGGAGAGAAGGTCATTGAAGAGGTGATTAATTTAATGAAGCCATCAGGATGGGGCCCTAATCCAACAGGACTGGTGTCCTTATACGAGAAAAGGCCATGTGAGGACACAGGAGAGGGTGGCCATCTGCAAGCCAAGGAGAGAGGCCTCGGGAGAAACCAGACCTGCTAGCACCTTGATCTTGGGTTTCTAGCCTCCAGAACTGTGATAAAATCAACTTCCAACTTGTGGTTTTTGTGATGGCAGCCCTAGCAGACCAATGCAAGAGGCTGTGTTTGGAGCTACCGGTGGGTGTCCAGGGTAAAACACATTGTATGGAGCTCTTAGGCAGAGCTGCCTTTGGTTCAGCGGGAATCCCAGAGGTATTCAGCTGTGGTGAGATTTTACAATAATCTAGTTATATGTGTCCCCAGAGGAGGGCTTTTGGGGGTACGATTGCCACTCTCAGAAGGCCCCAAAGGAGACAGTTTACCTGGCCAGTCATTTTGCTCACATAGACGTACCTTTTCTGAAGATGAATTTTTTTAAATAAATTTATTTATTTTTTGTTTTGTTTTTATTTTTGGCTGTGTTGGATCGTCGTTGCTGTGTGCCAGCTTTCTCTAGTTGTGGTGAGCAGGGGTGACTCTTCATCGCAGTGCGTGGGCTTCTCGCCGCAGTGGCTTCTCTTGTTGCGGAGCACGGGCTCTAGGCACGCAGGCTTCAGTAGTTGTGGCACATGGGCTCAGTAGTTGTGGCTTGCGGGATCTAGAGCATGGGCTCAGTAGTTGTGGTGCATGGTCTCAGTAGTTGAGGCTCATGGGCTCCAGAGTGCAGGCTCAGTAGTCATGGTGCACAGGCTTAGTTGCTCCGCGGCACGTGGGATCTTCCCGGACCAGGGCTCGAACCCGTGTCCCTTAAGTTGGCAGGCAGATTCTTAACCACTGCGCCACCAGGGAAGCCCTAAAGATGAATTTTGTATAGTGTTTAAAATATCACATGTAGGTCCACATGTATACTTTATCTTCTGTAAATTTGAAAAAGATTGTGTAGGTTATGGAAAATGAGATTCCAAATCAAAGAGTAGTTTTACTAATTTTACATGTAAACCATTAAACCTATGACCAACCTCATATAATAAGTCACTAGTGCTTTGATAAATTGGTCATACCCACTTATGGAATGGAATAATTTCTACAAAATAATCACTGTCTTTTCTGTTTCATTCCATCAGTTTTAAAATCATTTAAATAAAGTATCTCGATCCACCACATTTTGAATCTTATATTAGACTATATCTTTGTACTTAAAAAATTACAAATGCTAAAATGACCAAAACTTACACTTTCTAGCTCCTTCTCTAGAGCCTTGTCATCCAAACTGTGGTCCAGGACCTGGGTGCTGGTTAGAAATCCATTTACTGCATGAGAATCTGCAATTTAACAAGACACCAAGGTGATTTCTGTGCACATGAAAGTGAATCACTGATCTATAGTGAGAAACATCTTAAATATCACATCTGGTTTATTGCAGAAGTTAGAAATCAAGCTATGACATTAAGATGTTAATCATATTTGACCTCGCAAGTGTGCTTTTTATTGTATTGGAATATTAGTGGCATAATAAGGCACTAGGATCATTTGACTTTTGCTGTAAGAGTTTTCTCTTATTTGAAGAAAAGTCTGAATTTAGGAACCCACGTGTTCAAAATATATAGTTGATCATATAATCAACAAAATTTAAAGTCGCCTTTCAAAACGTTGCAGCATGAATTTGTAAAGACATAATTTACTTTTAAAAATTTTATCACAATATCTATTCCCCTTCTTTTGTATTTTTGCAATAATTGTATCATATCTTTATTATTTGTAGCTTTTTTTAATTCATGTGATATGTCTTGGTCATCTTTTCTGTCAAAATATGTAGGCTGACTTTATTCAGTTAACCATTACGTCCACAGTCTAGGTTGTAACACAGTTTGCTTCATCCCCCCATGGATTGTTTTCAAGGGCTCTCTTCAGGGAACTGTTTTCCTTGATTATTATCCAAGTACTGGAATTTATGAGATGATGCTGTTCCCTTTAAAACAACAAAATGTTCAGCTTGCCTTTCAAAGATACCCAACAATTCCTTCCCTTTCCCTGATCCCAGCCAAATCCTCCTAAAGTCTCTTTCTTCTCCTCTGGAGCCTTCCTCAGCTAGCTGAGGTCATCTGAATGAATCGTGCCCGAATCGCTTAGATTTGCTCACAGCCTTATTATTTCTCCTCTCTTTTCCCTTCCCTGCCTGCCCTTGACCTCCAGCAGACCCATGTCCTACTTAGCCACATCCAATCTCTCTGATTAGTTTCAGCCCAGAGCATCCCCTTGTAGCCTGAGCCCCCTCATCGTGGAGATAGGCATTTCATGCTCTTTGGGGATTCAGCCGTGCCTTGTGCGCTGCTCCTACCAAATCAGGTGGCCAGCATGGAGGTGGATGCAAGACCATCCTCTACAGCCAAAGCGCCTCCCAAGCAGAGCCCTTTAGAAAATGCGGAATCCCAGACCCCACCCCTGACCTGCTGATCAGAATCTGCATTTTAACAAGATCCCCGGGGATGCATTTTTCACTTCAGTTTAGGAAACCCTGATCTGAAGGTCAGTATTGCCCAGGCATTTTGGTTCTGCCTCATTAAGAAAAGGCCTTGATATGTTGTCACACATTGTTGTGGAGTTTGCACCCCCGATGAAGAGTCTGGAACTAAGCTGTCAGGAAGCACAGGGACCTGGAGCCCTTGGGAGGGAGGAGAGAGAAAGTAAGACACACCCGGAAGGCAGCAGCAATACTGTCTCTGTTGTCCTGATGCTTTCTGAGGTTCAGAATAGGAGTCGTACCCCCTAAGTCCTGGGCAGGTAGCTGTGAGGCTGAGGCGGTGTGTCCCAGGTGCGGTGAGGAACACTGAGCCTTCCAAGGCATCAATTTCAGTATGCTCAACTTCACCAACATCTATCTGCCTTTCACCCCTTCTCCTTTCTACCTCCCTTTCTCTCCACCTTCTTTACAAAGAAAGGCCAACCTCGCACTCATCCAGGACCTCGCTGTATAGTTATGTGAACAGGGTTCTCAAAACTGGCATCTATAAGAGCCAAAAATAGAAAGATTGGTCCTGACCTGTCTCATTCTAGCAAAAAATAACATTCGTTCATGGAGTCATAAACTAATTTTTTAAAACGCTATATCCTTCTCATCAAAGGAAGCATTTTAAATAAAATTATGTCTTATGTTTAATAACAGTGTATCAAATATTGTATGCTCTAATCATCATATGTTTTGATCATTGAGTACTATTCATATCCATGATCATAGCTCAAACCTAAAGACAAAATTTACAGTTAGATCTTTATGATTATGGGAAACAAAGGATATAAAGATATATGTATATATGGACCTGTTTATACGATATTTTAATGAAATAACCAGGCACTGTCTTTTGATCTCCTACAGATGATTATTTTAAAGGGAAAGATCATGGAGGTTCCTTCAACATCTGAGATTACATCATCATCTAGATTTTACTGGGTCAAGCTCTGAGCCTTTCATTAAGCCTGCAAAGGAAAATAAAACTTCTGAAGACTTCCATTAGGCTTGACCTTTGAACTAGTTTCTCAGAAGAAAGGAAAGTGTAGTGTCCGCTCTTGTTAAACACCAGTTCAGGCAAAGAGGGTTAGTTCTTGTGCTTCAGACTTTGATTTCCATTTAAGGCTTTCTCTCTTTAGAAAAAAAGGATAATGTGTCCCTAGGTTGAAAGCTGGAATAATTAAACTTGGCTTTGGGTTTTTTTGAGAAATCATTCCTTAGCAGATTTCAGAAGCAAACTGTTTTAGCCACAAAACAAATGGTTTCTTTCAATTAATACACAGCCAATGAGGATGTGTGGAGTCCCTTTTAAACAATGGTCCAACTATACTTTTTCCCATCCTTTTACCCTCTCCGCGGTCAATGGCACACTGTGGCAGCGATGGCAGGCTGCCCTCAGGCTGAGAAGCCTTGGGCGTTTCATCTTTTCAAGGAAGCCAGAATTCTCCCCTGCCAGTCACCTGATGTGCCCCCGACCCTGTTAGGATAGACACCATTCAGTTTTTTCATATTATTAAGAAAAGAGAAGCAAAAGGAGATCCTCTCAAATACTTCCAAGCTGGTTAATGCAAGCAGAGAGCATATTTTCTTTCGATGATCCTTGCAATCGATGGAAAAAGTCTCGTTAGTAAATTTCAGTGACAAAGAGAGCATGAGATTACCTTCTAATAGGCACCCTTCAAGGTTTCCCCAAGTGGGTTTCAAGTGGTTACGGGTGGCAAATGATAGGTAGGCTGTAACCTGGAGAACACCGCCCGCAGGGAGGCTGTTGCATAGGTGTCGTGTAGCAGGATTTCTGTCTGATGGGAAACATTACCTGTAAAGGGGTCTGGACGTTATTCTTTATTGTTGCTTTGGAACCTGTGGATATTTGGCATAGGGACTTAAGAACAGGGTTCCTTGGGCTTGTCCAGAGTTCCTTCTGCCCCTATCAGCAGGTGTAGCCCCTCCAGGCCCTGGAATCAGAAACGATGAAGACAGTGTCAGTCATTTTCGTAGGATTCAACAGCAAGTTGAATCAAGGGCCTGAGCCCACCTTGAAAATGCAACATCTCAGCTCAGCGCCCCTAAAGCGAGGTGCTTCTCTGCTCTGGTGATTCCCATCCCTTCGTGGAGGCTGGAATCCCATCCTGGGCTCCTTGCTGGTCAGAATTCCCAGCTGCCGTCTGCTTAACCTGCCCGCAGCCCACCTGCCCAGACTATATCCCCAACGCCAGGCTCCTCTCCTGAGGGCCATGTTTGCACGCATTGGGTAATTGTTCCCGATACCTCAGAAGCCTTCTATTTTATCTCCAAAGACTCTAAATCTGTTCTGGTCTCTCAAGTCTGTGCCCCCTGCAGCCTTCTATGTCCTAAGCTAAAAACCTGGACAGAGCTGTCAAGTCCCTCTCCTCCTCCCAGATCACAACATTGGCCGTTGGCTTTATCTCTGACATCCCATTCATCTAGACTTCCCCCTCCAGCCCCACTGCTTTTCCCTTAATGCAGACCCTTGTCATCACTTACCTGGAAAGACGCAAAGCCTTTCACCTTGTCCCACTGACCCCGGTTCTCAGTTCTAGGCATCCTCCTTCCTGCCCCCAAAACACCATGGTCAAAACTACCTTGATCACATCATTCTCCTTCTTAGGAGCTTTCACTCATGCTCTGTTGCCTACGGAATAAAATCCAAATCCACACTCTGAAATAAAAGACTGTGCAACTTTGTACCACCTGAAGTCCTGGACCCCATCTCTACCCTTCTCCTCCATTCCACTGTCTGTGTGATCCAGCGCTCCTCCTTTACAGGAGATTTTGTGCCCTTTGAGGCTGCTGTGCTTTTTCGCAATCTCTTCTCTCAACGGAAAGGCCCTTTTCCCTTCTTACTTCTGGAAAATTCAATTCCTTCTTCCAGTATCGAGTATGATCTCTTTTGCCTCTCTCTGTGCTCCCCCTGGAGGGTCTACAGAAACCTGCAGATTTGTCTGAAGAAAGGATGGGAAGGGAAAGGAAAGAGAGAGGAAAAAAAAAAAAAACCCAGAGCCCTATAATTTGAGAAATTTGGAAGCGAAAGATTTTCCAGAGGAATGGAACCTTGGCAAATGCCCAGTTTTCACACACACACACACACACACACACACACACACACACGGAGTTTAATTCTGGAGACTAGAGATCAGTATGTCCCAGACTTATCTTTTAGGGAAAAAAAAAATAATGAAAATATTAATAAAAATATTAGCACATTGAGGGCTTCCCTGGTGGCGCAGTGGTTGAGAGTCCGCCTGCCGATGCAGGGGACGCGGGTTCGTGCCCCGGTCCGGGAAGATCCCACGTGCCGCGGAGCAGCTGGACCCATGAGCCATGGCCGCTGAGCCTGTGCGTCCGGAGGCTGTGCTCCGCAACGGGAGAGGCCACAACAGTGAGAGGCCTGCGTACCGAAAAAAAAAAAAAAAAAATATATATATATATATATATATATATATATATATATATATATATATATACATATATATGCACATTGAAAAGAAAGTAGGGACCATTAAAGACCACCATATTTTTACGGAGATTGAGTAATGGCAAGCTAATGTCAATTTAGGTTTTTAATAAAATTATTAGATTTAAACATTAGGAATGATTCAAAGGTATGCCATTTATTTTGAAAAAGCCCTTGAAAAAGTTTCTTATGTTGTTGTAAAGAAGCGATAAACTAGTTGATTACACAGTGAGATAGTTCAAGGTCTATATTATGTTCTTTTAAACTACCTAGAGGTAGTAGGTCTCCTGCAGGAACTTATTTCTTGCCACTGTCTGAGTCCATTTACTAATAGTACAGGTGACTTTATAGCTTCTTTCTTACTTCACTTTTGCTAATATCTTATTTGACAACATTCTTAGTTTTTAAAACTAGAATGATATAAAGTGTGAACCTCTTCCCCAAACTTGCCATGGTTTGCTGGGCTTGGGGTGTTTGGAAAGATGTAGAAGAATCTCACCCTCAGAGTCGACAGAGACCTTTGTGAAGCAGGTCTTTCTAGTGGAGAAGTGAAATGGAGTGCTGATTTTAAAGTCTTTGAATCCAAAGAGACTTGTCTTTGTCGTCTACCATCTTTTAAAACTCTCCTAAAGATAAGGAAAAAGTAAGCATGAAGTATTTGGAAGAAATGTGAAATGAAGTTATCAACCATGAGTCTTATTAGTTACCCTCAGGAGGTTTTCAGCATGTGATGCTCTTTCTCTTGGGGGTCAAGTTCAAAACCAGGGAGGGCAGGTTGATTTCAAACCTTTTCAGAATGGCGCCACTGGGAGGGAAGAACTTACCTAGTGGCTGCCTCCTGTCTGATGGCAGACTGACTAGTCACCTTTCTCCACTAGTTTGTCATCCTAGATCATGTGACTCACTGCCTTTCAAAATGCTTTGAATATAAGAGTCAGAGTGTGTGGAAAACATTCAGAAGTATATCTCAGGTGCTAAAGTGGTGTCTCATGTATTCATGAAATAAACTACACTGTGGTCAAAGATTGCTGACAGATGACCACATCTGCCCACTGAACTAAAGACCGTGTTACTTTTGCCCTCTTATCACTTAAGTTTACACATATATCTTTCAGCAAAGTGCCCTGTAGCGTTCCCCAGAGTGCAGGTATCGCCATACACAGAGTAGGTATACATAGGAGCTTTTGGAAAGTATTGAATTCCTCAAAAGATTACACATATGTGCTTTGTTACCTGCCAAAGGAGAACACCCATACTTTGAGAGAAATCTATTTTGACTTTGAATATGTTTCATTCTATACCATACACGTCATTCAAGTCTCTTGCTTGTAGTAAAATAACTTTTAATCTTATAGCTGTCCAGATGAACAGAGCTTACGTAGTAAACGCATTCAAGAGGCCACTCAAAATACATATATATTATTGTGCAATTCCATAAAATATTGAAAACAAGTATCACCCCAATGTAATAACTTGGCTGCTTTTTTATATACAAAAATGACACTTCAATGAAACTTTTATGGGGGATGCTGCATTTATGTCACTAATCTTTTTGGAGGCAATTCACAAATACTTGTTGCATATTATTCTACAACTCTGCCTTCCTTATGTCATCAGAGATTCTTTGCAGCAAATACTGCGATATCATTAAAATTACGGAGATGATTAAGATGTATACACATTTTCAAAAACCTTTGAGATGTCTGTGGAAAGTGACAGATGTCTAGTTCCAGTCCTATAACATGTGCTAGTAAAATGCTGAACTCTGGAGCGGGAGCATTTAATGACAGGAGGTAGGGAAAGCTTTTTTTTTTTTTTTTTTTTAGCAATGTTTGAAAACTTTTTTCTCTTTTTTTAAATTAATTTACGTTGGCTGGGTTGGGTCTTCGTTGCTGCGCACAGGCTTTCTCTAGTTGCGGTGAATGGGGGCTACTCTTCATTGTGGTGCACGGGCTTCTCATTGCGGTGGCTCCTCTTGTTGCGGAGCATGAGCTCTAGGTGTGGGGGCTTCAGTAGTTGTGGTGCGCGGGCTCAGTAGTTGTGGCTTGTGGGCTCTAGAGCGCAGGCTCAGTAGTTGTGGCACACGGGCTTAGCTGTTCCGCAGCATGTGGGATCTTCCCGGACCAGGGATCAAAACCATGTCCCCTGTATTGGCAGGTGGATTCTTAACCACTGTGCCACCAGGGAAGTCCTAGAGAAGGCTTTCCAGAGCAAATTGCACGAGGTGCTTGGAGAAGAGGCAGTTCCTAAGGCAGGCTGATGATGAGTTTCACATGAAAGAAGAGTATGTTCCATGCAGGGAGCAAAAGTTATCCAGCATGGAAGGTGCAGATATACGGAGGAGAGGTGGGGACAGGACACCACCAGGGGGCACAGTGTGTGAGCCTTTGCATTGGTCAGAAGGACTTGGGACTGGGAGATGGTGTAATCAGATTTCATTGTGTCTCAAATCAAGGTCATAAAAGGTAGGGGAATGGGGCTGGACTTAGGAAACTGGCCTCTGCTTTAGGATCAGACATGGGAGACAGTGCTAATAGCTAGTCTTCTGTGTTCAAAATCTCTTCACCAGTGACCACATCTTGACCCAGTACTTGTTCATTACACTTGTGTGCGTGTATGTATGTGTGTGCGCACGCGTGTGTGCCTGCGTGTGGTATTTCAGCAATCTCTTTGAAACCAATCTGTTCCCGCACACGTTTCCCATCTTTCTCTTTCAACTGTATTACTTTCCATTTTTTATGAACTTATCTCAATTGCAACTTTACATTTTTATTACGTCATTATCTAAATGTCTTGTGTTGATCAGGCCATAATTTGGGATGGCTTTTGCAAGTGATGACAGGTCTTTCTTCAATAGCGGTATGTGCAGGTGTGATGAAGAGTGTAATATGAGCAGTAAATCAGAGCGACTTTCTCTGGCTTGATGACTGTCGTCTGAAGCTTTAAACCTGTGTCCTGTTACCACTGTCACCTGGGCAGAGCGTGGAGATGAACCCATGACAATGGGCTGGCAGCAGCCATACTACAGAACACAGTGGGTGATCTATGGAGGGTAATATTGATTTGATCTAATCATCTTTATTATCATTCACGTCTGCAGGTGACAAAAATGGACAAGTAAGTCTTTTCAATGCAGCAACGTGCGTATGTAGAAAATCACGATATTGTCCACTTTTCTGTCGAGTTTTCTGATAGCTCAAACTGTTTGAATTCTACTTTGCTTGGTGGTGGATCCATCACCATTTCAGTTTTATGTCACATGTATTAGAAAGGTGATAAATGGATTTTTAGAATGCACTGTTAAGCTCTGCATTTACCTGAGAAAGAAAGGATAATGTGTGTGAATTTTTAACGTTGTAGATACTATTTGTTGCATAATATATTGAAGACATCTTCATATTTATCAAGCTGGAAAGTAGATCACATAAAGAAATACATTCTGTTTCTTTAATCTTAAGCATTGGTGTTTCTTTTCAGAATTTTTGAAGATTAAAGAGTACCTTTTTTTGTTTTTCTTTAAGATACTTTTCCTTTTCTATTTATGGGCTGATTAAATGTTTAATATTCTATACTATTTCCTCACCCACAGAGGTATTTTTTAAAACTGTAGTTTAGTTGCTGGTTTGTCTGAGGGCACCAATATTTAGATCAACAAAAAACTGAGTGAAAAAAAATAACAAAAACTGAAGCAATTTTACTTCTAGGAGTGAAAGTGAACTATATTAATATTCCCAAAGAACTCTTTCCTGCCAAAACCTGTCAACTGACTTGACAAAAACTAAAGAAAAAAGAGTTACACCAAATGCATTTGAGCATCAATTTAATATCCTTTTGATGCTTGCTTCTCTTGTAAGTGGACTGTGCCAGTTGAATCGAGTTAGCAATGCCCGTGACTTATGAGCTTGAAGGTGAAGTCCGTGTCGAATGGTACAACTGTTCGGTTATACAACCGTTCAACACTCAGCATCATTTCCATTTCAAGTGTGATGAGTGTTTTCAAATGCCAGGTCGGTGCACGTGCATCTACAGCTGTAGGCATAATGGCTTCATGGAAATAGGAAACACGCTAATCATTTCGGAGTAAAATATGATCTACTAAAATATTCTGACCATCAGTTAAAGAAAATCCAAATATGCAAAATTGAAAAGAACAGTGGACTTAGCCTGTGATCTATCATGCAAAAAATTTTGCAAATGACGTGGCAGGATTACTTTAAGATGTTCGTTGAACGTACATTTTTAATTTATAAATATTTATTTGGGGTCTTCTTAAAAATATCTATATTGCACAAAATCATGGTGTAGGTATTTAACATTATTTATTTAACAAATACTTATATGAGCATCAACCGTGGACCTGGCACTTTTTCGGGCGTTGGAAAACAAACACAGTTTCTATTATGTTGGAACTTACAGAGTAGTCAGAGGAAAGAGATGTTAAACAAAGAAATACAATCACAGGTAGATAAAGGGTGCTGAAGAAAGTGAAGCAAGATAAGGAGCTAGAGGATGAAGTGGTGTGCTGCTTTACACAGGGCAGTGGGGAAAGCTTTTCTGTGGAAGTGACGTTTGAATAAAGACTGAAATGAGAAGTGGGTGTCATTCAGCAGACAGCTGGAAGAAGAGTATTTGAGCCACTGGGAACTGGATGTGCAAGGGCCCTGAGGCACAGGCCTGGGTGGTACGTCTGAAGTAAAGTATTTTGAAGGCAGAACCCACAGGGTGTACTGGTGAACTGACTTTAGGATGTTAGAAACAAGGAGGAGGTAAGGACAATTGCAGTGGTTTTGTCCTGAGTGGTGGGAAGAATAGGGATTCCATTTCCTAAGATGGGAGACTCCAGGAGATCTGCAGACTGGGGGGAGGGGGGAGAGGGAAACAGTTTGGGCCTTGTCCATTCTGAGATACTATTTTATATCCAAGTAGAGACTGGAAACTGGAGCTCAGGGGATAGGTGGGAGAAAACTTTGGGAGCCATCGGTATGTAAATCCCAAGAGATTGGAATCTCCCAGAGAGACAAGCGAAGACATGCAGGAACCCCTGCAGCTTGTAAGGGCTGTGCAGAGAGAAGGGTCCAGCAGAGAAAACTGAGCGAGCTAGGAGACCCAGGTCAGTGCCGTGTCTGGTATCAAGAAGACAGTGACCAGAGAAAGAGGAAGTAATCCTGATGGTCCCGTGCTGCTGACAGGACCAGTACGATGAGGGTTGAGAATTAACCACCAGATTTCACAGCATGAGGTTTCGGAGGGTGAGGTGCTAAACCCCGATTTACTGGCGTCACCAGAATATGGGAAAGGAAATGTAGGCGTCGAATGCAGATAAAATTCAGAGAGATGGTTGAGAGTATGAGCTACCATGGTTCGACTCTTAGCTCATCTGGGTCTGGGCTGATGTGACCTGGGACGTTTAACCTCTGTGTGACTCCGTTTAGTCACATGTAAAATGAGGATGATAACGGTCCTTACTTTATTGTTAACAGTTACAGGATTGTCGTGTGGAGTCATTAAGTTAATACGTGCAAAATACTGAAAACAGTGTTTGACATTACATAGGTGTTTGCTATCATTATTAATGTTTTATTTTTGGTACCATTATCATTTTAAGCATTTCTAAGAATTTTTTTCTAGGGAGAGCAGGGAAGGGAAAATAGCATAGTGCTTAGAGGTCAGTGCGGGGTCAGGAGTGTTTGTGTGTGTTTGTTTGTTTGCTTTGTTTTATTTCAGATAAGAGATTGTACAGCATGTTCTAATCCTGGTGGGAATGCCCCAGAAGAAGGATTAAAAATTAGTGGTGCAGGAGGGAGAGGAGAATTGTAGGTAAGGATCTTACATATGGAAGAAGCAGTGGGTTTAGTGGTACCAAAGGGAATGGGGGACACTTTATTAATTTGAAGAAAAGGAGAGGCAGAGGGGATTGGTACAGACATAGCTGGGTTGGAAGATCTGGTGAAGATAGGGGGGCTGATTTTGCTTTCTGGCCGGGATAAAAGCCTGCTTCTCAGTTGCATAAGGGGAGGGTGCAGGGACTGGAGGACAGATGTGAGATTTCAGGGCAGGGCTGAGAGCCCACTTGGTTTGGGATTTGTCTTCAGTGATGTTCAAGACCCTCGGCAGAGCAGGCAGTGAGCCCAATGTCACCAGCCTAGAGGTTTTGCCAGGTGACTCAGTGGAGGGACAGAGGAACAAGGGGTGTTCGCATCTCGACTCTGAGTGTCAGCCAGTGGGGAGAGCCAGGGTGCGGGAGCAACACATAGGTGGCAGATGGTGAAAAGGTGAGAGGGTCCGTGTGTTGAAGGTTTCCTTGAAAGAAATAACAGATTCCCTGAGTCTGCCAAAGTCAGGGGTCGTGAGACTCAAATCCTGAATTTCCACTGGGAGTGACAGAGGGCTCCCTGGGCACCTCTGAGCACCTCTGAGCACCTCAAGCACGCCACCTATGCCCCTAGCAGCTGTCCAAGGGCTGAGACTAACTCTTAACCAGCTTCAGCAGGAGCTCCAGTACAAAGAAGCATCAGAATCCAGGTATTATTTTAGTACCATAATCCACTGGGTACTAAACTTGAAGTCATGGACTTTTTTAAAAAACATCCGATGAAAGCTATGAGCATCTTAATATTACCAACTTTGCATGTACTCAAATATCCTGGCAAAATTCCATATACAATTCCAGTGTTACTTGAGGGCTAGGGAATTCCATCCATAGGCATGGGAACCCCAGGTTGAGAAGCCCTGCTTTAAAACTCTGCCTTACATAAAATACTAATTATCATCTGAGTGTAAAGCAATGGTGATATTCAGAATTTAAAAATGCTTTGTGTAGAAGATATGCTCTTGGCTGCAAGGAATTAGTTGAAATTAAAAGATAATTAAAAATTACTTATAATTAGCTCAAGAACTATACTTTAAAAAGACAAAGTACAATATAGGAATACATAAAGGTTTATACGATGTTCAAAATTCAATCCAGTGGGTAATTTGGAATCTATTATATATTGTAGGGAAAAAGCAAG
This sequence comes from Globicephala melas, assembly GCF_963455315.2. Lineage (NCBI taxonomy): Eukaryota > Metazoa > Chordata > Mammalia > Artiodactyla > Delphinidae > Globicephala > Globicephala melas. The sequence goes on along the minus strand of NC_083316.1, from coordinate 9,409,593 downwards.
ATGAGTAGTAATAATATTTAGAAATTATGCAAGAATGTACCTAACTAAGTGTGCTCTCTGGGTACTAAAGTATTAATTTTCTAGCTGACTCTGCTACCAGAGGCACCAAGAAGCTGTTATCAGTGAAAAAAGGATGTAGTAAATGGTGTACAGCAGGTAAAACGAGGGAATCTACAGTGAATGGGTTCAAATCTTCATTTGCTACTAATTGGCTGTGTGACCCTAAGCTACGTAATAAACCTCAATAAACCTCAGTTTCTTAGCCTGTAATATGGGGTTAAAATAATAATACCTACCTCATGGAGATGTTTTTAAGGAGGAAAAGAGATAATGCATCTCAAGTGTGTAGAATGTATCTAGCAGCTAATAAGGGTTCAAAAAATGGTAACTGTTGACCTTGCTTTTCAACTTTAAAAGGATGTAACTTAATGAGATATTCAAAAGGTAGTATTTTGTTTTCCCCTTGGCTGTAACCTTCTAGTTGAGGTCTGGAATCAGTTTTAACATTTAGAAGTCTTGTTAATAAAAAGAACTGTAAAAAAAATATCTTAATTAATGGGATCAAATGCTTCTTACCTCTTGGTCTCTGGAGGCACATTAGTCCAGGTGGGTAATGGCCAAAAGTGGTCTTTTTTATTAACTGCTGGGGGATTATCTGAAATTAATTTCTGTCTGCTGGTTATGGGAGGGCTGAGTGTTCCAGCCCAATGTTATTTATAAATTCATTCAAGTCAAACTCTGCTGTCAGGCTTACTGTGTAGGACCAACCAAAGATTAGGAATTTTAACCATCCATTTCCATGGCCAAGGCAAAGCCTGCCAATCTCGACCAGTGAGTATGTCATTGAACTAGAACGCTGAAAACTGAAGTTTTTAATAGCAGAACTCCAACACGTTCTACAAAATTAATTAGCTCTCAGAATAACTGAGAGGAAAAAGTCGAAAAGCTGTGAATTTCTGCTACCCAGCCACAAAAATCAATTGATCTCTGAATTTCCTGTGTTTAACATAGATATTCTCATTTATGTGTGTATTAATAACATTTTAAATCAAAATATTATTATAATTTCCAAGTTATTTCATCAGGTTGTGCTAACAATGATAATTCTAAAATTAAAACTTCCTTGATATAAATTTTTACCATAAAAGCTGGTGAAATGCAAACAAAAAGTCAACAGTATAGAATTATTTATAAATTAATTTAATCTTTCAGAAACGCAGAGTATAAAGTAATTTAAGGTCTCCATTAATCTCTAAATTATATCATCTTTAAACTAATAAAATGATAACAGAAAGCCCTACTCCTGTATTGAAGAGATTGTCATATGGGATCATTGCTTTATCTGCTCCACTTTTTTTTTTTTTTTTTTTTTTTTGCGGTACGCGGGCCCCTCACTGTTGTGGCCTCTCCCGTTGCAGAGCACAGGCTCCGGACGCGCAGGCTCAGCGGCCATGGCTCACGGGCCCAGCCGCTCTGCGGCATGTGGGATCTTCCCGGACCGGGGCACGAACCCGTGTCCCCTGCATCGGCAGGCGGACTCTCAACCACTGCGCCACCAGGGAAGCCCTATCTGCTCCACTTTTTATAGTTCAGTGTAGTATAAAGAAGACCATCATTTTGAAAACATTAAACTGATGTATTTCATTCCTGGTGAAGCCTCTGCTACCAGCCACACCTGTCTCTGTTTAGAGTTCTTACTGTGAACTAATAGAGCCTAATAGAAAAGCTGGGAAATCAGAATTAATAATTATTTTTAGAGGTAAATGAAGATACATGACACCAGTTAAATTTAAATTTAGATAGTCAATCAGTTATATTTAGTATAATATGATTTGTGCAATATTTTGGACATACTCATACTGAGGGTTTGTCAGTATCGTTTATCTGAAATTCACATGTAGCGGAGCGCATTTAATCTGTAACCCTGCCAGCCACACCTGATTGGCCTCTCCCACACTGCGGCCAGGGCACTCACTTCTTCACGGAGACAGGAATCCAAGAACTCGAAGACTACCCCTCAGCTCTAAGCTTCAAACAGACATTTGAAAGCGGTTAGCTCAGTTTTGGTGTGCCAACAAGATTCTTTGATTTGAAAAAGCCAGGCTGTGATGTAGTTGGGGGAAGACTTACGGGGTGCCCAAACCACAGCTTGGAGGTTGGCCAGAGAGCAGGCCAGAAACCAGAGAGAATACCAAGCAGATTTCCTGAATTCTGGAAAGAAGTTGAAAGATGGAGCAAAAATCAGGAAGTCAAGAAATTCAGAGAAGGCAGGTCTGGGGTTTGCCACTGCATGGGACCCTTATGAAGGAACCCGGTGGATCCCACCTCCTGAGGTTCAGCCAGGGTGGGTAGGAGTTGACACATCAGAAACCCCAGAAAGGGTGGCTACTCCTCTGTGGGCTTCTGGAAGCGCCCAAGTGGTCAAGCAGGAAGGCAGCGTGGTGTGGTGGGACCGCCCCTTTCTCTCAGCCTGCAGGAATTCCACATGTTTCCCCAGGATCCCTGCAGAAGCGTCAGAGTGTCAGGCACTTGAAGGAGGGTGTCAGGACCATCCCCCAAGAGGGATGCGGTCCTTGGGTCTTTGTTGCCGGGGCTTGTGCTGCCCTTGGACCTGAGCACCATGGAGACCCTAGCCTAGCTCCCTGCCCATGACCCAGGTCTTGCTCTGGGGGGGGAGAAGGAGGCAGGGGAAGGCATTCTGAACAACGTGAGGATTTTCCTCTGGGTAGCAAGGTTGAAAATGAGACACATCTCTAGGAGTTGACTGTAACTTACGAAGCACCAGATTCTAAACGGAATGGAGGAGAGTGTCAGGCCCAAGCAAACAGAGGCTCTGGAACCGGTGGGAGTTTATTTAGAGGAAAAGGAGGCAGTCCCATTTCTTCACTAGAGATTAGTAATGTTGAGATTTCCACCTGCTCCAGCAGGATGTGATGAGGACAAAAGGAGCTGGAAAGCACAGGCCCTGTAATTCTCCATGGAGGAAGGGGAGTGGAAACTGATTTTTACCCGTGTTTTGAAATGCAGATAAAGTTATCCTAGAAGGATGGATGAAACACCAAGCAAAATGTTGTTGAGAAGATACAGGAACATGCGCAAAAGGCAGGCTGTCCAGGGGACTCTGCGGGTATCTGAGGGTCTGTGTCTCAAAGGAGGGGCCTGAGAGGGATGTGGGCTGGGGACGAGGCACCCCACACTCAGAGGGAGCGCACAGGTAGATCTGGGTGCTACGGATGATTTCCACGTCGCAGAGCAGTGGGCCTTTGTTTTTGAAAGTAAAAGACAACTCCCCAGGTGTCATGAACGAGGACTGACAGAATCAGTTCTGAGTTGTAGGAAGATTACGGTGATTATAATGTGTAGGATGGCGTGAAGGGACGGATCCGTGAGCTGTCACCAAAGATGACTTTGGAGTTTTAAACCTTAGACAGCAATGTTCTAAATAGAAGAAATGAGGGCAGAAGGAGAAATTAAGTTTTAGGGGAAGGTAAGGATTCACTTCAGATGTGTCAAAGAGGATATTGAAGGTCAGTTTATCAACAAAGATGTTTTGAACACCTACTAGGCACCAGGCCTGCCTCAGTGCTGGAGTTGTAATGAACAAGGCACTGAAAGCGTTCAGGCCCCGTGCAGCAGGAACCCTACAAGGGGGTAGTTTGATTTATTTCTGTTTAGACACCACCTAGCACAGGACCCAGCCCACTGGAAGAGCTCAGATATTTGTAATAAATGAAGCAGGTAACAAACAGACTGTGGTACACTCACATGGAAAAATCTAAGCAATTACACATGCTGCCTAGATTTGCATCATTACTAATTGCTTCTGATTACCTTTGCCCTGAATGAAACTAAATTCATTTTTCAAAATAAAAACAAAACCAATAGCTATTGGAAAATTAACAAAGACTTCACGTTGCATGGAGTTCATCACTAATTTTCAGTTTTTGATTAATGGAGCCTGGGGGAAAGTGAACCTACATTCCCTAAATCAGGGTCGGCAGATCCAGCCCACAGCCTGATTTTTAAATAAAGTTTTATTGTAACACAGCCATGCTCACTGTTCATGTATTGTCTGTGGCTGTTTTTGTACTACAAGGAGGAACTGAGTAATTGTGAGACTGTCCTGCAAAACCTAAAATGTTTACTGTCTGGATCTTTACAGAAAAAGTTTGCTTACCCCTGCGTCTAAACCAGTGTGTGGTAAGTTCAAAGCAGGTTTGCAAATGCAGTAGATCGACAGCTTGCTTAAAAAAATGTAATCTAAGCAAAGGGTAATGTTTCTTAGGCATGCAGTTGGTAACACTGATTACAGAACATCTTTACACGTAGTGATTAAAGTAAGGCTCTTCATAGGCAGTACTGTGAGTCCAATGTAATGAATATACTTAAAAGTAATAAATTTCCTTTATTCTGCAAAATTTTCGATAATCCACAGTTTTTATATCGTTAAACCAAACTATGTACTTATGTTTGTTTTCTTAGGCAATCATGATATTTTTCCCCCAGATAATTGTTTAGTGAGCGCCAGTTAATAAGAGCATACAACGATCTCATTAGACAATGAGTTAATATAATGCAAATTATTATCAGTGTGAACCTCTTTAAAAATACAGGCAGCACTCAACTACTGGAGTGTCCCTTAGCCCCTTGGCCTCTGTTATTTTTGTTTACAACACATCCGTCACAAATCGGGTCTCACGTGGTCTGTCTCACGCTGGAATAAGAAGGCTTTCCTTCCACCAGGCTGCCTCCACCAACTGGCCCCTTTACTTTGTGCTCCGTGCCCGTGAACACATGTGCACACACATGCACACACATAGCCATATGTTCACACACACGGGCACACACACACATACACACTCCTCTGTGGTTTGGGTATTATCTCAGCAACGTGGGCCTCTGATCTGCCCTCACTTTATGATCGACTCAAAAGCAGAGAAGGAGGACAAACATACTTCTGAGTGTGGCAGGTGGAAAGAATCCCTATAGCCATGAAGAACACTGGTTAAAACTCCGCCGCCAGGCCACATGGATGAGCCCTGCACACAGACCACGAGCATCGTCCCGGAGAGGGATCCGGAAGGGAAACACAGCCCCTGGGAAGGCGGCCATCCTCAGTTTTGAGGCAGAATGTGGCACTGTCACTAAAGACAGAAGACCAGATTGTATGAATTTAAGGTCAGACTTGGTCCGCTGTGCCTTTCGGGCACAGTGCAAGCCAAGCCTTTGAGGCATTTTGGCATTTTGACTCAGCAACACGGTAAATTATCAAAGCATCAAACGGCCCTGTGCGTACATGTGGATATAAAAGCACCCCCCTACATTTTAAAGATAGCTGTGCCTTGCGTAACAGGGCCCAAGGTGAACCTGTGTGTTCTGAAAAGTTAGCAGATCAAGAAACCTAAATTCTTCCTGTTTCCAAGGCAACTGAATGACAAGTAGCTTGATTCTCAATCAAATGGATAATATGATGATTCTGGTACCTTTTCAATTAGAAAATGACTGTAGGAAAACAGACATCCCTAGATTCACCCCATGCTGGCCCAAGGAGCCTATTTTCCAAACAGCGTTGATGGAAGCATCCGGCTTCTGATCTGTTGCCAAAAAAACTATAGGCAGAAAATAGAGAGAGGTAATTTGATAACCATATATTGCATGTTATCATACTAACTGTACGGGATTGGTTCCAGTGCCTTACTTACTTGGTTTATATATTCTTGAGAAAATATGCTGGTGGAGAAAAGAGGAGAAAGTGATGAACCCACACTGGGGAATTAGAAAGGCTACAGACTAGCCCCACGGAGCTTTGAAGGATGAATAGGATTTGGAGGCAAAGAGGTAGGGGAATGCAAACCTGGCAGACATGGAATGAGGATGGTCAGTGATGGCGGCAAGGGGTCCGTTTAAGGAGCGCTGATAACTGACGGGGCCTTGGTCCTGTGATGGGAAAGAAAGACACACAGGTTGGAAGAGGATATTGAGGTTTTAGAAGTTACCATTTTCAGAAATGTGGGTAAAATCTTGCAGGCAGAGTGCTATCAGACTTAATTTTAGAAATAGAAATCTAGGACCATGATGAGTAAAAGAAGGAGAAGTTGAGGCCAAGAGCCCATTCTTTAATTCACATAACAAATGTTTATCAAGAACAACCACTTGCCCAAACCTACCCTCCGACTTTAGCACAAATCCGTTCAATCATCTTCAGCAGCACCTGCACGTCCTTGCTCTGAGCTGGCATCGTCTCCTGCCTGGACCACTGCGGACCAGCCTCCTCACTGGCTTCTTCCCACTTCTTGTCTTACTCCCTTCTAACCCACTCTTCTCACAGCAGACAGAATATTTATTTTGCAGTTACGGAAATCAGCTTGCCTCCCTCCCCAGTGCAAATCCTTCAGTGTCTTCCCATGACATTTAAGATCAAGGTCTGAAGTCGTCAACAAAATACCCACTAAGACTGTGCCTGGTCCAGCCCGCCTGGATCTCATCTCATCCACGTGTCCCATCCCCCTTCATCCTGTACATCCTGAATCAGCCTGGGAGGCCTTCTTTCCGTGCCTTCAATGGGCCAATCTCATTTCCACCTCAAGCCCTTCCCACGGGCAACCCTCTGCCTTGGACATGCCCCACCCTTCTCACCGGACCAACCCTACTGGGCTCTCAGGTGTGCGCAAGAGAAGCGTGTTTTTGACTTCACCACCACTGCCCGTCTAAATCACATTCTTTATGAAAAGCCTTCCTGCATCCTTAACCTTTCCTCCTGGACCCCCAACCCTCAAAGGGAGGAATATTTTTCTTTTGAAATGGTCATGTCTGACTTCAGTGACTCAGACAATCGTGACTATACTCTGCATTTGTGAAACCTGCCAGGGATGCCTCAGGATACAGGCTGCATTGTCCACTTTTACCTCACTCCCTCTGCCAGGAGGTGGATTTCACCCCACTGCTCTCAGTGGTCCCAGGCAGCTTGGCAGAGCTGGGGACCAGAGGCCACCTTTGTAATTGCACATAACTCTTCGGCATGGTTTCCTCTCCAGTAAGTGTTAGTAGAGAGCAGGGCAAGTATCATAACAGAACTTGGGGAGGCTTTGTTTTTTTCTGCCTGTCTCTTAAGTCAACCTGAGTCTGGTGAGCTCAGTTCTTCTCACATTCAGTATTTATGGGATTGGTTGTAAGCCTCCAGCCTCGCCCCTGATGAAGGTATGCACTATTCCTTTCTCTCTCCCAGGACCCCATATACATACTTAGCACAGGAGCGGACTGTGAAAACCAGAGCACACACCTCCAAGATTGCAGCCCAGGGCATCCCAGGGTGAGAACAACCATCTCCAGATGGGGGAAGGCTCTGTACAAACAACACCGCCTCCATCTCCCTTGACCTTTCCCTGTGCCAATGGCCTTCCTTCTGATCGGGGGGTGATGGTCATACCCAGCCGCTAGGAGAGCACTGCAGAGAGAAACACAGCCCTCCATCCCTCCATCCTTCTTAGAACAAATGAAACAGGTCAACCTTGGGAGAAGAATTTTATCCAAAACCACAGGGAGCAGAGAGCGATTACTGACAAAGCAAAAGCCAGAGGCACGCCTAAGAAAGCGAATTTAGTGTAGGTTTATGATTCGACAACGATCTAATTCCCACACCAGTCCCAGCTACAAGCGCTCCAAGGATCTGGTTCCCAGCTGCTCCTTCTAAGGACTGTCCCTGCCCTCCTCTGATTTACCCATTTTCCTGAGGACACGCTCAGTTATTCAGGTTGAAAGCAACGCAGGATAGAACATAACGGGACAGTAAGGGCCATCGTGTTCCAGCAGAAGTGTCATTTCCTTAGGAGAGATGATAGGAAAATCTAGGGCAATTGAGTTTGCAAAGAATGGAATATTTCTTCTTTCCTGGGATAGGAGGGGCCAGACCAGGCAGAGCTTCCCGTGTTTGTAATGGACGTGAGGTATGTGATTTTAATGTAAAAACGCACATTTTAGGATTGAAACAAAAATGTTTTAACTCACGCCCTGCCTGCCTGCAGACTGTCCTTCATCGTGGTGCTGAGGGAGCCGTGAGCAGCTAGAAATGTGATTTCTTCTTTCTCGACGGTGAATCTTCAGGGGAAAAAAAAATACATTGTTTTATATTTTTTGGTATCTTGGAAAGGAGCAAAATAGGGGAAAGAGCATCAAGTTTGAGGAAGTCCTTGAAAAACAAGCCATTGCTGGTTGTTTGTATTAAATTTTTCCAGTGGTGATACAGACCCTTCATGGTTCACCCCTCAACCCATAGTCTTGGAACCACAGGCTTTGGAATCTACTTTATCTGCTAGTTCATTTCAGCTACTCCACTTGAGAGGATCAAAGCTGCTTCCTGTTTTCTGGACCCTAGATAAGGAAGATGTGGGAGGATCATATGCTAAGATACTAGTTACTGTTTAGCTCTGTTTTATTTTCCTCTCCCGCCATCATCTGTAATCCCAGGGGAAGACTGTGCTGCAGCCCCATGTTGTCTGAGGACAGCACCCCTGCCTGCTCCCCGTTTCCAGAAACCTGTTCCCTTCAGGGTATGGGATGGAGAGGGCGGAGCTGCTCCTAGTAGGAGGCAGGGCTGAGCAGATAGTGGGGTGGGGCTGGGGGCTGTCAGCTAAAAGACAGGACATCCAGATACGTTTAAATTTCAGATAAACAGACACATATTAGTATAACTATGTCGAATATTGCATGGGACATACTTACACTACAAACTTGTTGTTTGTCTGAAATTCAAGTTTAATTGGGCCTCCTGTATGTTTATTTGCTAAATCTGGAAACTTCTGGCCTGGAGGAGAGTGTGGACGACTAGGGGGTTCTGTAGTGAGTGGAGCTCCTAGCCTGGTCCTCACACAGGAAACGTCCAGGAGAGATGAGCATGTGCAGAGGCTGACTGGCCCCAAGGGATCATGAAAATATGACAGTGGGCATCTCTAAGGTTGCCGGTGATGACCAAGGACCAGAGGGCCACCAGACAGAATAGTTTCCTCCACTTGTCTCCCCAGATATGACATACTTGTGCTTCCTCCACCTACCCTGCCTTTTGGTGGAGTTCCCACCCACATTCTCTTCTCCAGGACCACCATCCTACTCTCTTCTCACAAGAGCAGGGAGTCTTATCTATTTTCCCATTCAAGGAATCTGAGTGTTATCCACAGGATTTATGATGCCATGGGCATAGGGAATTGAGATCCCTCCTGAAAGGGGGCCTGTACTCCCCCAGAGACCACAGACTCCATAGCATCTAAGATGATCAAACTGAGAAGTGAACAACTGAATGACAGCAACCAGGAAAGCTGATTACTTCTTTTGAAAGCATCATGTGTAATGTTTTCACACGTATGTTTTATTCCCGTCAATCAGCAAAACATAAAGGCCACTGTTTTTACATGATGCATCACAGTAATGAGACACCTACCCTTGCTGAAGCTCCCTCACCAGCCCCATGATTACTTAAGGACCAAGCTATCTGAAAATGCCAAGGCTGGCATTTTCATGGCTGGCCAAGGCCCCCTGGCATTCTGACGGTCAAGGCTTTGCAGTTGTCTTCCTCAGTGGCCTTAGTCTGGAAGTGACCTCAGCAAGGGATCAGACCCATCTCAGGGCCACACAACAATACGGCCCTTACAGGTGCTTCTACCCTGGAGAACCCACAGATCCTGCTGGTAGGCTGTGACAGCTTCTCAAGAAGTTTCTCTCGAGGTGATGAGCATGTAGAGTAGACACACCTGCATGTGGACCATGAGATGTGACAACAGGAAAGACTGTAGCTCTTCAGGAGTATCATCTCAACAAATGTGTGTCCTTGGCATGTGTGGAACTGGGAGCCAAAAAGTTCGAGTTCCGTCTCGCCTCGGCTACTTTGAGTTTTGTGACCTTGGGCGGGACCCTTTCCGTGCTGAGCCTCACTTTCTTCAACTGTGAAATGGAAGCGATTGTGTTGAGGTCTCAGCTTGTTGAGATAAAAGGTATGAAAAGAGCTTTGCGTGTGCTTCTGTATGATAAATACACAAATGGTAGTTAAACCTTCACGAGTTGAACATCTAAATTTAGACAAAACAGCGCAGAACAGTCAATCAAAACCCTACGAACTGGTAGGTAAACAAAATAGATACTAAGATGAGAAAAGAAGCAAAGAGAAAGACAACCTAAAGAGTTGACTTAGAGCTGATGGAGAGGCAATATATCATTTTATTCTCTAATAACATAATCCACTAAAGAGACCCTTAACTCATATCCAGAGAGAGCATTTATCCATCTGTACCACAAGAGCTTCTGCATGCTGGTAATAGAAAGATGACCCAAGTAAACAGATTTATCAGCTGTATTATAATAAGTGGCCACCACACACCAGGCACTGTTCTGAAGTGTTCACCAATTAGAACTCATTTTAATTCTCACCAAACTCTCTGAAGTACTATTGCTAACCCCATATCATAGCTGAGCAAGCTGAGGCATAGACACATGCGTAGTTTGTTCAGCATCACTCAGATGTATGTGGTTGAGTTTGGCTTCATCATTATAGCCTGTGCCCTGAAACTTATTTTTATACCGATATGCAAACCGGCCTGGCAGAAGCAATTTAAAAATTTCCCCTAAGGGGGGACTTCCCTGGTGGTCCAGTGCTTAAGAACCCGCCTTCCAATGCAGGGAACGCGGCTTTGATCCCTGGTCAGGGAACTAAGATCCCACATGCCGCGGGGCAACTAAACCCGCACGCCACAGCTACTGAGCCTGCGTGCCCCAACTAGAGAGAAGCCCGCGCGCCGCAACGAAGGTGCCGTGTGCTGCAACTAAGACCCGACGCAGCCAAATAAATAAATATTTAAAAAAATATTCCCTTAAGGAACGTTTATAGATAAAATCACCAGAAACAAGATCATAGAATTAATAGAACTAGCTTGATGAGAGACATAACAAAATGAGAGATAATCCAATTACTCAGACATTTTCAAAGTGAAGTATAAAGAGTTCAGGAGAAAAGGAATTTTACCCTTCTGACTTACACATTCATTTCCAAGCTTTAGCATCTAATTAGGAAACAAGAGACAACCATTTATTTCCTAAGGATTTTGTTATAATTTTAAAATTGCCGTGCTTTTGGTAAGGCATGAAGCTTTGATGACGGGACGGAGTTTCAGTGGCTTACTGCCTTATGTAAAAGTTACTCACTTAGAAATGCAACTTCCTTGGACAGATGGAAAGAAAGGCAACTTTGTAAGGCTGTGTTCAGCATCAAAGTCCTTTGTCAGCCAACTTGTCCGGGGTATACGGTGCTAATTGGGATTTCAACATTAGGATGGATGGTGTTTTCATTTTGTCTCAATTGTCACTGTACATTCTGAGCTGAAAGTAACTAAAAATGTGATGCTTGGAAATTTGTTTGATGATGGGAGGTGAAATACATTTCTGCGTCTTGGAATAAAATCCAGACTAATGCATACTTTAGCCTGTTTTTTGATCGTCCCCACTCCTCCCACCCAAATCCTTTGGGACAGTGGTTCTCAATCCCTCTTCTACAGGCTTAAAACATACAGAAAAACTCAAAAAGCTTTTGTCTATGTGAATTATGTCTATTAATATTTACTGTATCAGATACTAAACTTGGAAATGTTTAAATATAGAGTTCAACATGTTCATTAAGAATTCATTTTAAAGTTATAATGAATCCATTATATATCGATATATTTGTTTTAAAATTATTACATTTTTCCAAATATGGCATTCTTTTTTATTTACTTACCCATTTATTTTTTAACATCTTGATTAGAGTATACTTGCTTTACATCATTGTGTTAGTTTCTGCTGTATAACAAAGTGAATCAGCTGTAAGTATACATATATCCCCATATCCCCTCTCTCTTGAGCCTCCCTCCCACCCTCCCTAACCCACCCCTCTAGGTGGACACAAAGCACCGAGCTGATCTCCCTGTGCTATGCAGCTGCTTCCCACTAGCCATCTGTTTTACATTTGGTAGTGTTTATATGTCAATGCCGCTCTCTCACTTCGTCCCAGCTTACCGGTCCCCCTCCCCATGTCCTCAAGTCCATTCTCTACATTTGTATCCTTATTCCTGTCCTGCCCCTAGGTTCTTCAGGAACATTTTTTTTTTTTTTAGATTCCATATATGTGTGTTAGCATATGGTATTTGTTTTTCTCTTTCTGACTTAACTTCACTCTGTATGACAGACTCTAGATCCATCCACCTCACTACGAATAACTCAGTTTCGTTTCTTTTTATGGCTGAGTAATATTCCATTGTATATATGTGCCACATCTTCTTTATCCATTCATCTGTCAATGGACACTTAGGTTGCTTCCATGTCCTGGCTTTTGTAAATAGAGCTGCAGTGAACTTTGTGGTACATGACTCTTTTTGAATTATGGTTTTCTCAGGGTATATGCCCAGTAGTGGGATTGCTGGGTCATACAGTAGTTCTATTTGTAGTTTTTTAAGGAACCTCCATACTGTTCTCCATAGTGGCTGTATCAATTTACATTCCCACCAACAGTGCAAGAGGGTTCCCTTTACTCCACACCCTCTCCAGCATTTATTTTTTGTAGATTTTTTGATGATGGCCATTCTGACAAGTGTGAGGTGATATCTCATTGTAGTTTTGATTTGCATTTCTCTAATGAATAATGAAGTTGAGCATCCTTTCATGTGTTTGTTGCCAATCTGTGTATCTTCTTTGGAGAAATGTCTATTTAGGTCTTCTGCCCATTTTTTGGATTGAGTTGTTTGTTTTTTTGATATTGAGCTGCACGAGCTGCTTTTATGTTTTGGAGGTTAATCCTTTGTCTCTTGTTTCATCTGCAAATATATTCTCCCATTCTGAGGGTTGTCTTTTCATCTTTTTTATGGTTTCCTTTGCTGTGCAAAAGCTTTTAAGTTTCATTAGGTCCCATTTGTTTATTTTTGTTTTTATTTCCATTTCTCTAGGAGGTGGGTCAAAAAGGATCTTGCTGTGATTTATGTCATTCAGTGTTCTGCCTATGTTTTCCTCTAAGAGTTTGATAGTGTCTGGCCTTACATTTAGGTCTTTAATCCATTTTGAGTTTATTTTCGTGTATGGTGTTAGGGAGTGTTCTAATTTCGTTCTTTTACATGTAGCTGTCCAGTTTTCCCAGCACCACTTATTGAAGAGGCTGTCTTTTCTCCATTGTATATTCTTGCCTCCTTTATCAAAGATAAGGTGACCACATGTGTGTGAGTTTATCTCTGGGCTTTCTATCCTGTTCCATCGATCTATCTTTCTGTTTTTGTGCCAGTACCGTACTGTCTTGATTACTGTAGCTTTGTAGTATAGTCTGAAGTCAGGGAGCCTGATTCCTCCAGCTGCATTTTTCTTTCTCAAGATTGCTTTAGCTCTTCGGGGTCTTTTTTTGTTTCCATACAGATTGTTCAATTTTTTTTTCTAGTTCTGTGGAAAGTGCCATTGGTAGTTTCATAGGGATTGCATTGAATCTGCAGATTGCTTTGGGTAGTATAGTCATTTTCACAATGTTGATTCTTCCAATCCAAGAACATGGTATATCTCTCCATTTGTTTCTATCATCTTTGATATCTTTCATCAGTGTCTTATAGTTTTCTGCATGTAGGTCTTTTATCTCCTTAGGTAGGTTTATTCCTAGGTATTTTATTCTTTTTGTCACCATGGTAAATGTTTCCTTAATTTCTCTTTCAGGTTTTTCATCATTAGTGTATAGGAATGCAGGAGATTTCTGTGCATTACTATTGTATCCTGACACTTTACCAAATTCTTTGATTAGCTCTAGTAGTTTTCTGCTAGCATCTTTAGGATTCTCTATGTATAGTATCATGTCATCTGCAAACAGTGACAGTTTTACTTCTTCTTTTCTGATTTGGATTCCTTTTATTTCTTTTTCTTCTCTGATTGCTGTGGTTAAACCTTCCAAAACTATGTTGAATAATACTGGTGAGAGTGGGCAACCTTGTCTTGTTCCTGATCTTAGTGGAAATGGATTCAGTTTTTCACCATTGACAATGATGTTGGCTGTGATTTGTCATATATGGCCTTTATTATGTTGAGGTAAGTTCCCTCTATGCCTACTTTCTGCAGGGTTTTTATCATAAATGGGTGTTGAATTTTGTCGAAAGCTTTTTCTGCATCTATTGAGATTATCATATGGTTTTTCTCATTCAATTTGTTAATATGGTACATCACATTGATTGATTTGTGTATATTGAAGAATCCTTGCATTCCTGGGATAAACCCCACTTGATCATGGTGTATGATCCTTTAATGTGCTGCTGGATTCTGTTTGCTAGTATTTTGTTGAGGATTTTTGCATCTATGTTCATCAGTGATATTGGCCTGTAGTTTTCTTTTTTTGTGACATCTTTGTCTGCTTTTGGTATCAGGGTGATGGTGGCCTCGTAGAAGGAATTGGGAGTGTTCCTCCCTCTGCTATATTTTGGAAGAGTTTGAGAAGGATAGGTGCTAGCTCTTCTCTAAATGTTTGATAGAATTCACCTATGAAACCATCTAGTCCTCAGCTTCTGTTTGTTGGAAGATTTTTAATCATACTCTCAATTTCAGTGCTTCTGATTGGTATGTTTATATTTTCTATTTCTTCCTGTTTCAGTCTCAGAAGGTTGTGCTTTTCTAAGAATCTGTCTGTTTTTTCCAGGTTGTCCATTTTATTGGCATATAGTTGCCTGTAGTAGTCTCTCATGATCCTTTGTATTTCTGCAGTGTCAGTTGCTACTTCTCCTTTTTCATTTCTAATTCTATTGATTTGAGTCATCTCCCTTTTTTTCTTGATGAGTCTGGCTAATGGTTTATCAATTTTGTTTATCTTCTCAAAGAACCAGCTTTTGGTTTTATTGATCTTTGCTATTGACCTTTATTTCTCTTTAATTTATTTCTGTTCTGATCTTTATGATTTCTTTCCTTCTGCTAACTTTGGGGGTTTTTTGCTCTGCTTTCTCTAATTGCTTTAGGTGTAAGGTTAGGTTGTTTATTTGAGCTTTTTCTTGTTTCTTGAGGTAGGATTGTATTTCTATAAACTTCTCTCTTAGAACTGCTTTTGCTGCATCCCATAGGTTTTGGGTCATCATGTTTTCATGGTCATTTGTTTGTATGTATCTCTTGATTTCCTCTTTGATTTCTTTGGTGATCTCTTGGTTATTTAATAGCATATTATTTAGCCTCCATGTGTTTGTATTTTTTACAGTTTTTTTCCTGTAGTTGATACCTAGTCTCACAGCGTTGTGGTCAGAAAAGATACTTGATACGATTTTAGTTTTCTTAAATTTACCAAGGCTTGATTTGTGACCCAGGATATGGTCTGTCCTGGAGAATGTTCCATGAGCACTTGAGAAGAAAGTGTATTCTGTTGTTTTTGGATGGAATATACTATAAATATCAATTAAGTCCATCTTGTTTAATGTATCATTTAAAGCTTATGTTTCCTTATTTATTTTCATTTTGGATGATCTGTCCATTTGTGAAAGTGGGGTGTTAAAGTCCCCTACTATTACTGTGTTGCTGTTGATTTCCCCTTTTATGGCTGTTAGCATTTGCCTTATGTATTGAGGTGCTCCTATGTTGGGTGCCTAAATATTTACAATTGTTATATTTTCTTCTTAGATGGATCCCTTGATCATTACGGAGAAATACTCCAGCTTTCTTTTGATTTCGATTTGCATGGAATATGTTATTCCATCCCCTCCCTTTCAGTCTGTATGTGTCCCTAGGTCTGAAGTGGGTCTCTTGTAGACAGCATATAGATGGGTCTTGTTTTTGTATGCTTTCAGTCAGTGTATGTCTTTTGGTTGGAGCATTTAATCCATTTACATTTAAGGTGATTATCGATATGTATGTTCCTATTACCATTTTCTTAATTCTTTTGGGTTTATTTTTGTAGGTCTTTTCCTTCTCTTGTGTTTGCTGCCTAGAGGAGTTCCTTTAGCATTTGTTGTAAAGCTGGTTTGGGGTTGCTGAATTCTCTTAGCTTTTGCTTATCTGTAAGGGTTTTAATTTCTCCATCGAATCTGAATGAGACCCTTGCTGGGTCGAGTAATCTTGGTTGTAGGTTTTTCCCTTTCATCACTTTAAATATGTCCCACCACTTCCTTCTGGCTTGCAGAGTTTCTGCTGAAAGATCAGCTGTTAATCTTATGGGGATTCCCTTGTATGTTATTTGTTCCTTTTCCCTTGCTGCTTTTAATATTTTTTCTTTGTATTTAATTTTTGATAGTTTAATATGTGTCTTGGTGTGTTTTTCCTTGGATTTATCCTGTATGAGACTCTGCACTTCCTGAACTTGATTGACTATTTCATTTCCCATGTTAGGGAAGTTTTCAACTATAATCTCTTCAAATACTTTCTCATACCCTTTCTTTTTCTCTTCTTCTTCTGGGACCCCTATAATTCGAACCTTGGTGCATATAATGTTGTCCCAGAGGTCTCTGAGACTGTCCTCAATTCTTTTTATTCTTTTTTCTCTTTTCTGCTCTGTGGTAGTTAGTTCCACTATTTTATCTTCCAGGTCACTTATCCAGTTTTGTGCCTCAGTTATACTGCTATTGATTCCTTCTAGAGTATTTTTAATTTCACTTACTGTGTTTTTCATCATTGTTTGTTTGCTCTTTAGTTCTTCTAGGTCCTTGTTAAACGTTTCTTGTGTTTTCTCCATTCTGTTTCCAAGATTTTGGATCATCTTTCCTATCATTACTCTGAGTTCTTTTTCAGGTAGACTGCCTATTTTCTCTTCATTTGTTTGGTCTGGTGGGTTTTTACATTGCTCCTTCATCTGCTGCGTATTTCTCTGTCTTCTCATTTTTCTTAACTTACTGTGTTTGGGATCTTCTTTTCACAGGCTGCAGCTTCATACTTCCTGTTGTTTTTGGTGTCTGCCCCCAGTGGCTAAGGTTGGTTCAATGGGTTGTGTAGGCTTCCTGTGGAGGGGACTGGTGCCTGTGTTCTGGTTAATGAGGCTGGATCTTGTCTTTCTGGTGGGCAGGACCACATCCGGTGGTGTGTTTTGGGATGTCTGTGAACTTAGTATGATTTTAGGCAGCCTCTCTACTAATGGGTGGGGTTGTGTTGCTGTCTTGCTAGTTGTTTGGCATGGGATGTCCAGCACTGTCACTTGCTGGTCATTGAGTGGAGCTGGGTCTTAGCGTTGAGACAGAGATCTCTGGGAGAGCTCTCGCCTGTTGATATTACATGGGGCCAGGAGGTCTCTGGTGGTTCAATGTCCTGAACTCGGCTCTCCCACCTCAGAGACTCAGGCCTGACACCTGGCCAGAGTACCAAGACCCTGTCAGCCACATGGCCAGGTATGTGGGGAGTTTCTTGCCTTTTGGGCAGTCTGAGGTCTTCTTCCAGCATTCAGTAGGTGTTCTGTCAGAGCTGTTCCACATGTAGATGTATTTTTGATGTATTTGTGGGGAGGAATGTGATCGCCACGTCTTACTCCTCTGCCATCTTGAAGGCTTTTAGTTTTGAAAATCTCTCTACTTTCTGGCTTTTTTTTTTCTTTTTTGCTGGTATTCTTATAATAATTTAATGAAGCAATGACTAGTTGTCTAGGGTTTTACAGTTTATGTGAGTCTTTCAGAAGCATTCCATCCTTGAGTTTCAAATAATTCCCTGTGAAGTTTTCTAGGGGTTATGAAGGGGCCTCCCTGACCAAAGAGGAAGAAGCCAAATTGGGGTAATATTATGAGCCCCCAAAATTCAGTCTATTGGCTTTTAAAATTTTATATTGGAGTGTTGTTGATTTACAATGTTGTGTTAGTTTCAGGTTTACAGCAAAGTGATTCAGTTATACATATACCTGTACCTATTCTTTTTCAGCTTCTTTTCCCATATAGGTTATTGCAGTGTTGAGTAGAGTTCCCTGTGCTCTACAGTAGGTCCTTATTATCTATTTTATATATTCTACTGTCTGGCTTAATAGAAGGCAGCTATGGTCTCATGCCTGCTTCTTTGTTTAGTCTGTTGTGATATATTTTGTTTGAAATATGGGAAGAAAATCTGGCCTCACATAGATATGTAATTGGAAAAGGAAGGATTATTTTCGTAGCTTTTTAGATAATTGTGGATATTCTTTGATACTACACCAAAACTCTATAAGTTATAGTCCCTTAAAGGTTAGGAGAAATAAGGAATTTTCAAATATAGCAATGAACTTTTTGGACTGTGTTACTTAAAATCCATTGCTCTATCTTGAATGGATCATGAATGTGTTGAATGGATCTCTTGCCCATGATGATGTTGGCATATGTTGCTGATTATGAAGGTATTCTAAATTTTGATACATTTTATTAAATGATATATTTTTTTCAAGTTGTATTCATTAGTATTACCAACAATCTCATGAGAATGTCTTTAAGTACTGGGAAATGTTTAAATTCAAGGTGGCTGGTCCAGATTTTCCCACATTCTAATGTTTCCATGAACCTTTGAGTACTGTCAGTAACTTTCCTTGAAGAGGGAAGCTCCTTGTCATTGTGGTCCATAAGAAAATGCCTGCACATACCCAAGACTGAGTAGCTGTAGCTTGTCTGTCAGTCTTTCTTCCACGTAAAATTAGTGTCCCCGCAAAGAGCAGCCAATTCATTTCACAACTCAACGCACAAATATGTTTCTCCAGGAGAAAACCATTTTAAAGCAGAAGAGCCTTATCTGTATTTTCCACTTTATCACCCAGAATATTAAACAGAAGTGCAATCAAGGGTCAAGATTTAATAAAATTAATCAATTTTTACTGCTATGTCAAGGACAGTCTTAATTGGAACTGGCTTTTTTTTTTTACTGCGACTATGTGACAACGAAGAATATAACGGCTACAAGAACAGTTTGATGTCACTGGCTGGAATGCTGCAAAGGAAGGTACAAGCAATTTTACCCACCATTGCTTCTGCAGCTTCAGTGAAAATGTCAACAAAGTTGAAAGTACAAATATAATCTTAGTAGCAATCTGACAGTAGTCTTATAGAGTCCCAGAATGAGGTTCCTGGACCGGATTTTGAGAACTGCCCCTCTAGATTAGCTGTGGTCTGTGCTGGTTTGAGGACTGCTTTCCCTCAAAGAGAATTTTACAGAAAAACTCACAACTCTCCCCTGGGATATTTAAAACAAAAAAAACAAAAAACAAAAAACAAACTACACATTTCTTTGAGTAGTGTTTAATGCTTAAAGAAAACACACTTATGTTCTCTATTTAGTAGTTTACATCATTCCTCTCTTTGAAATAGCGAGCAAATGTTTGGGTTGTTGGTTGCTTTTTCATTCATTCACACACTGCATATTAAGACCAAATATAAATTTTGAAATGTGTTCAGAATTTAATTTTCCTTATTTGTGCACAGCGTGATGCTACCATTTTAATTTCTTTTAGCAATAGCATGTTTGCCTCATAAAAGAAACAGTAAAAAATGTGCAGCCATCATGTTTGATTTCTTTATGATTCATTTTATTTTAAATAATACATCTGATAAATTAGATAAAGATAAAGTTGCCTTTGGGACCTTTCGGTGAATGTGAGCTTGTCTAAAATAAAATGAATTATTTTATTCAAGTTTCTATTTACATGCAGCACCTGAAGGAATATCTTAAGTGGAAACTCTATAGTGTGGAGAACTGAAGCTGTGTGAGTGCCACCTGTGTGACCTTGTCCCAGCCTGGGAAGGTGTCAGAAGAGGTCCTCCGGGGCCAGGATTAGAGTGGATATGAGCTTGAGTTTTGGAATCACAGATGCTTTGGTTTGCTCAGCTATTTATATCCAGGAGATGGCCTCAGTACTTAATTTTTCTAAGCATTTGTTTCTAGCTGTAAAATGGGGTAATGGTGGTGTGAACCCCTAACTGTAGATGACCCCCTGGCTACTATGGGCATTAAATAACTGTCAGTCTGCAAAACTTCCCAGCACATTGGCTGGAACTCAGCATATTAGTTTACTAGGGCTGCCATAGCAAAGTGCCACAAACTCAGGGGCTTCCACGATAGAAATTGACTGTCTCCCAGTTCTGGAAGCTGGAAGTCTGAGATCAGGGTGTTGGCAAGTCATGGTCCTTCTGAAGGCGCTAAGGGAGGATCCTCTAGTAGCTTTAGGAAACTCCAAACTGCACGTGGCGTTCTCCCTGTGTGCACGTCTGTGCCCAAATGGCCCCTAGTTACGAGGATTCTAGCCAATCATACCAGATTAGGTGGACTCCATCCACCTTACTGCAGGATGACCTCAGATTTACTAATTGTGCCTAATAAAGACGCATTTGAAGTACTGGGGGTTAGGACTTCAACAGATGAATTTGGGGGGATACAGCTGAACCCATAACATTTAGTAAACCCTCAATAAATGTAAGGTTTTGCTATTGTTGTTTTGTTGTTATATTGCAATGCAGGTAACTCTTACATGGTGAGTAGGAGAAGTTGGAACTGAGGACAATTCTGAGGTTCTAGTTTTGACAACTACTGGATAGATACATAACTGCCATAATGACCGATGGAAACTCAAAAGGAGGAGCAGAGTCGGTGGGGAGAAGGGGGAAGTGGATGGGTCAAGGGTGTGCATTTTTTTGTAATTTAGGAACATTTTATATATCTGGTTGGTATATCAAGTAAAAATTGTAATGAAATCCTGAAGAAGAAACATCGATTTAAGGTAAAATTTTGCCAATCAACAGAAAAAAGTTTTGTCTATGTATTACATACAAATGTTTTCATTGATTCCACAGACACTCATCAACTGCTTATTCTGTGCCAGGCATTCAAATAATTTTTGTTGCAAGTTACCAGGTATTTGGGAGGTTTGGGGAACTAACAAGTTGTAAAACTAGAGACATGTTTGGAGAAAAATGAATAGACTAGTTTGACAGGAGCCACAAGGGAATTCAAGAGATTCACCTGGAGTAGGTCGGAGCCAGGTCGTAGAGGACCAGATTTTTTTCTTTGTTTTCCTAAAGGTCATGGGAAAGCATTGAGGGCTTTGAGCAGGTAATTGGCATGCGCAACGCTGTATTTTCGGAAGACTAATCTGGAAGTAATTGTGTGATGGACTGGAAGTGGTGGGCACTGGCACGGGGAACTCAGGGGATGATTAGGTTCACCCACAGGAAAGGGATCAAACAGGGACCAATGAATAGGAGAAACCCATGGAGGAAATCATGATGGTATTTGGAGACTGAACGTAAACAGGGAGAGGGCAATTGAAATTTACTCCAGAATTTCTAGCCTAGGATAATGGGAAAACCTGGTATTGCTGAAGAAGAATTGAGAAAGGGAAGTCCAGAGAGGAAACAGATTTGTGGGAAGAAGCCATTTGCCTTCAGTTGACATCACACACGGCGTGGAGGAATCCCACTTGGAGGGAACCTGGGTCAGAAGCAACGACCCCGTGATGTCAGAGAAGAACCTGACACCAGCCATTAAACACGTCGTTCCCTGAAGATGGCTCATACTTGATGCCTCTGTCTTAGCTTCTCTGCTAAGTATCCAACTTCTCTCTCTCCAGTAGCTTAACTTTGTCTGTCAGGACCCTAAGGTAGGCGAAATGTTAATTCCCTGGGACTCTGCTCAAATCGACAGCACTGTTAAACCGCACAAAACCAGCTGCCACCACACGTCCCATATTTGGGGCCCGGCGTATCCTACTTTACTTTATTAAGTTAAAGTAACAACTGAGGTTACTTTTTGTTAAACTCATAAGAGTCTTTTAAAAAGACTCAGATTTTCATTTATCTCTTTTCATGTGGAAGAGGGGTCTGAGCCTGAGGGATGACGTCAGAGATTACGTAGAAAGACCAATGTTGGGTAAAACAGATGTTCTCAATGGAACGTATCCTTATATATGATCCTTTTATAGTTTTTGAAAAGTCCTCTCTGAAGGTCAGTTCTGGTTGCATTCAGGATCATTTGTTCATCTGACATCATGAAATTAGGGATATTTATTCGTATGAGGTCATGGATGGATGGATAAGATGTAACTCTCAAAATAAAAGTGATTATTTGAAGGAATAAAGACATGGTGGAAGTAGAAATGGTCCAAGACAAGTCATCATCTTTATTGTTGAAACTGAAGGTGGGTGTGGAATGCACTATCATTGACTACGTGAGCAGCAAATCCAAAGTGCTGAGAAGAAAGACACAGTCATGTGTGGTTAGTGGAGCTCTTCTTGGGCCAGAACATCCTGTTAGATACCTCATAGGCAGTTCTAAACAAAATTTAAAAGCTACTTTTGTTCTCATATAGCTTAAAATCGAGTTTAAGGGATGAGATGCAAATTTAAATTACTTAAAGAGACTTAGGCAGTAAGTGAGTGGATCTTTGCTCACGAGTAGGGGAAAGTGCTACAAATGAATATTGTAAAACCATGTGAAAATGGAGATACACTCTAGGAGTGTGCAGTAGACACTCATCAGTTTCTGTGTCCAGAATAATAGCTCCCTCTCTTCTGCAAAAGGTGTGTCTCTGTGCTCCATCCACGTGGTTGCCAGGGGAGCGGCCGTTTTCTGAGGCTGCAGAAGGATGGTGACTTTTTCCAGTGGCGACCAATCAGGGCCTCCCTCCTGCTGACAGTGACGACCCACGATTCAGTACCTCACCCGGGCGGAGCCATGGCAGCCCTTCCCTGGAAATTCTGGACTTGGGACCAGAAAGGGTGATGTGTGTTTATCCCTGGTGGTGAAGAGTGAAGAGATGGAAGAGGGGAGTCCTTAGAAGCGATGAGGGACTGCATTTGGAGAGAAGCAGCGATGGGGACCTGGGCAAGAGGGGCCGTGAGGCTCTTTTTGAGCCTGCTCTTTTGGAGGTTACTGGAGCCCGACGATAAAGTCCCCTGGCCTGGGAAGCCACTGTTGTTGTTTGCTTGCGTGTTGTTTTTTTCCTCTTGTGGTGTTGTCACTTGCAACCAGAGGATTCTGATTAATACAGAAGAGCACCTCAGAACTTGATCTGTAGGAGAATGAGTCTGTCCTCATCATGTACTGTTTGGAGAGTAAGGGGTTGCTCTCTTGTGAGCGGACACTATGAATAACTTTCCCAGTGCTCAACTGGTGTTCTTTTGACCAAATTCAGTTTGATAAAGAAGATGCCAGATGCCATATGCATTAGAATGTGAATGTTTTCGTTGTGCTGCTAAGTAGTTGCTCTCCCTTTGAGAAATGGCATCAGAGCCTGAGGTCAGGATATGGGCACCTAGGAGCATCTGAGTGAAAATGTAAAAGACAGGATGTATTTTATTCCTATCGTGGACGTCTGATGGTCCCCTGCTTTGTGTCAGGTACTGTGTGAGGTGCTCGGGATGCTAAGAATAACACAGGTTCCATTCTTCAGGCACTCAGAGCCACGTAAACAGATGACAACCCCAGGATCTGATGAGACTAGAGGTGTGCAGACAGTGACATGGGGACACGGCCAAGGAGGAGGTCAGGTCAGGGAGGCTTCCAGGCAAGGGGGAGCACCCGGGTTGAGACTGGCAGGCTGTCTCCACCTAGACGGAGGGGACCGTTAACTATAAAGGCACGTGGTCACTTTTAGGGCAACAGAGCAAGAAGAATGGTGTAAGAGCAGAACTGATGATTTTTTTTAAAAGCCTAGAATATATCAGAGATAAAGAAATTAAATTAAAGCTATATCTTTGCAACTATTTTATGACTTTATATCCTAATTCTGAATCTAAAAGTATGATATTGCTGAAAGGATATACAACATCTTAGCAAATGTATTTTCTGGAAAAAATATAACACAACATATAATTTTTCCATTTAAACTGTGTCTTCTGTTAACTACTAAAATTAATGGAATATGGACTGTATAATCTGATACTTTATTATGAATCTGACATCGACACGTAAAATTCTTTGAAAGACAGGAAGGACTTCTATCATCGGATCATCTCCTCTTCATTATTTCTTACTTTTACCAAGTAATAAAAGCAAGGCACAAAGAGCACGGATGGTATCTTCAAGGTCCTAGGAAGACTGGTCTAGACTAATGATTTTTAAGCTACAGGTTGCAACTGATAGGTCAGGGTTTTGAAATCAATTTTGTGAAACAAGAGTCAGAGAGAAAGAGAGAATATGACAGAATGGAAGAGGTCAGATTTCATCATGTATAGTAGGAATAAAGTTTCTGACGTTTTTGTTCATTTATATACCCAGTGAATAATAAATATAAATATGCATATGTACTTGTGTACATGTACATAAGCTCTGGCTGCCGAGCAAAATGTATTTCTTAGCAAAGGTTACAGGAAAAAAGTGGCGAAACCAGTAGTGGTCTGGGCACTGTGTCCCAGCGGAAGTGAGGTCAGCGGATGGCTCAGCTGCTTGG
Organism: Globicephala melas; assembly: GCF_963455315.2. NCBI lineage: Eukaryota > Metazoa > Chordata > Mammalia > Artiodactyla > Delphinidae > Globicephala > Globicephala melas. Next base: position 9,385,271 of record NC_083316.1, on the reverse strand, counting down.
GAAACAGCAGGATTCTTAGAATTCCAGATGGATGCTCCGGCCAAGGTGACTCCTGACCACCTTCAGGCCAGCATCTCGGCATCTCATTACCGCACAGGCCCACGGCTCACCTCCTGCTGGTACCTCAGCTGGACTTGTCCTCCTTCTTCCCCCCAAGCGCCCTGCTTTCACCAAGCAATCTGGCGATTCAGACCAGTTTGGAGATCTCTCTTCTTTAGCGCTGGCCAAAGTTGGGACCCCTAAAAGCCACACCTGAGACAAAGACTTGGACGCAAGCGGGAGAGTGAGTCAGGGAAGGAGGGAAAATAACCTAAGCATTGACCATCAAGGTCACTGCCTTTGGCACTGAGTGAGGGGTTGAATTCTAGGAAGCAGACGAATGCTTCCCCTAGTGGTCCGGGGAGGTGGGCTGTTTATCCGCCAGCTTTCATTGGTTGTGGGTTGCCTGGGCTCATTAACTTCCCTGCGCTTCTGGGCTGTGCTTACTTGCAGCCAAGTGGGCCGCCGTGGTTTTGGTGACGGCCCCAGGCAGAAAGTACAAGACCATGGCAGATACTGCTGTGTCATCTGAACTCACAGAGAAACGTCCCCGGCAGCAGTGGCTGAGATTAGAGGTGGGCCATGAGACACCAAGAAGCTTCTGCTCTGCCCGGTATGGCTCTCATGTCTGTCACACGATTTGGATTCGGGTGCTTTTCATCTAGTGAAATAACAAAAGGGGACTGGAGTCCAGCATCCTGAGTCCTAACACAGCCTGCTCCTTCTAGGATCGCCACACTGACCCCACCGCGGATTTTAGTTTGCAAACTTTCTGGCTTGTTCTTCTTCAGTTGGACTAATTTATCTGATACTCCCTGGAGGGTCCACCTTTTTGTAGTATTAGAAAACTGTATTTACAAGTGAAAATTATTTGTTTTTTACACAAAAGAAACATTCTTTCTGTCTCGCTTGAATTATTTATGTCTCTTGGAAGAAGGCTGAACATAAAGGTTCATTTACATCCCTGGCTTTTCATCACTTAGGAATCCAGTAGTAAAGGCAGCCTGGGAATTGCAGATGCTGACAACGGGAAGGATAAATCACCAAGAACTCTGGCCCCTCATGGAGAAGAGGCCCATATTGAGATGAGCTTTTCCAGAGCACACGTGTATCAGGCTGGTCTATTAGGAAATGAGGATTCGAACCCAGGTGTTTCCATAAACGTAGAGAAGATTTAGTGCCTTCGTGTGTGCCTCTGCTTTTATCAGGTTTCAACATTTTCTTGGAACCTCAGTGGAATTTAGAAGTGTCGAAATCCTAATTATAGACTTGTCAGATTCATAAAGCAAATATGTGCCATGTGTGGTTTCCCAGAGTTCACTTTTTTAGGCATAGATGGTTTGACTAATTGCACACACGTAGTGGAGAAGCAGGAGGTTTTCGTTACCCTAATTAGCCCTCCATGTCTCCTGGGACCCATGACAAGATGATGTCTTGAGCTGATTGCTGTTGTGGATGTAAAGATAAACACTTCGCCATCCACTTCGCTACCTGATCATCGAAATAAGTGTTTGCTCTTTGGAGGTGTCAGGCCCTTTTCCCATCTATTCTCTTCCTACACGATGAGGGTGGCAACTTGGGAGCCTGTTACTTCTCTACCACACAAGAGCCATTGCTGCCTTGCAAATTCATTTACAAATAGAAGAGGAGAATTTTCAACATAAAATCCTGTTTGATGGGCAACAAGCTCAGTCATGATCTTATTCCTGTTTCTCGTTGCAGCCTTCTCTTTTATTAACACCCCTCTACTGCAGTGCTAAGCTACACCCACAGACGATCGATATCAATCCCCAGTGAACCTGCTGTCTCTCATTTAGGAGCCTTTAGGCAACGCTGCTTCTCTATGTGAAATGCCTTCCTGCCCCCTCTTTGTCAACAACCGTGACATTTAGAACTGTGCTCAAAAGCCATCTCTTCCAGGAAGCTCTCCTTGATTCTCAGCCTGGATGAGGTGCCCCTTATAGCCCAACACACTCTGTACTACACTTTCTGGCTTACTGCTTCTGTCCCTGCCAGGCAAGCATCCTGCTTTAAAGCCGTGTCTGTGTCTTATTTAGTGGTGTTCCCAGAACCTAGCACAGGGCCAGGCAAGTAGTAGGGACCGAAATGGACATACTTGCTTTGCTGGGGTTTCCACATTTAGCAGCGTCTGAAGTTACAATGTCCAGAACATCCCCCCCCCCAAAGGAACACTTATATCTTACAGCATAGAAGTTGCTGTAGATTTATATATTTTTCATTATACAATCGCGTATAATCAGCCTGAAATATGATAATGTCCAAATTGCCCTATCCACTGTTTCTGACTCTTTTTAAAAAAGCTAGTTCTTACCCCTCAGTCCCTTCTTGCCTCCCAGGATATTTCATTTTCCTAATGAGCATCAATTAGCCTACCTCCATGGTACCTTAAATATTAGACTATCACCATTAATTTGCCCAATGCTTATGGCAGGCAGAACTAGATATGTCAAAAGATCTGTATACAGCCAAGCCCATTCTATAGGTTCATGTAAACTTAATAAGTATCTGATGGCTGACAGCCTGTATAATAACACACATACACACACAAAGAAGGACTGATTTACATCACAAGGATTTTAATTAGAATTTTATTAGCAAAATTGACATGGTGTTAAAATTAATTAGCAATTGTTTTTTCTGAGTCATCTTTAAAGAAATTTCTTGAAGGCACACTAGAAAACATTTTATGAGCTGTTTCTATACAAAAACAAGAATATGACTGTAGATGATTTTTAATATATTAGTGTCACTTAGTATTTGTGTTTCTTTTGGAATTCTGATCTCATAGGGCTTTAAATATGCAGCAGGTGGTTCCCATGCCACATCACCTTGAAATATTGGCATAATGTTTCATGCAAAAAGAGAAATGACCTGCAGCCATGAATCTGCCTACAGTAACATAATAACTTAGAATGCATTGAATTATTTGTGTCCTATCTGAATGATGTCTGACATGGTCCAGAAACCATCACAGCATATTTTTGTCTAATTCATAATGAAAAAACACATTGTAAAGTATAATACACATTGGCAGATAAATTATTTTCTGTTACAAAATAAAAAAATAAATAGAAACGACAGCCCAGGAAAATGGGTAATTTGCACTGACTGTATCAATTGATTGATGTGAAGTTTTTATTCTGATATAACACTTCAGTACAGTTTTTAGAACTGGTCCAATGATTTAAATTATAGTTGAGGAAAATCCAGTCATCTTAGTCTCATGCTGGAAAATGAGGCATATTCACTTTCCTGAAAAATAAAACTCACTTGAAAAGCAACTCTCGGAATTGTCTGTCCCCCAGCACTTCTTGCATGTTAATGGGAATTTTAAACCATCCTCCGCAGTGCCATGAAGGTTGTGTATGGCCCACTGTTTATTACACTGAGAAATAAGCAGGACATTACCGTACAGACCTAGGAATGTCATTCACATATGTGTGTCCATAAACTGTTCTGTGCGTTTGTGACATTTATATCATCATCTCTATAAGTCAGGCTTCTCCAAAGAAACAGAGCCAACAGGATGTATAGATAAAGAGAGATTTATTTCAGGAATTGGCTCATGTAATTGTGAAGTGTGGGCAAATCCAAATTCTGCAGGGTAGGTCATCAGGCTGAAGACCCAGGGAAGAGTTGTGATTTGAGTCCAAAGGCAGTCTGCTGGCAGAATTCCCTCTCCTTCCCAGAAAGTCAATCTTTTTCTTTTCAGACCTTCAGCTGATTTGATGAGGCCCACCCAGATTATGGAGAGCAATCTGCTTTGCTCAAAGTCTGCTGAATTGAAAGTTAGTCTCATCTAAAAAATACCTTCACAGAAACATCTGGGATAATGTTTAGCCGAATATCTGAGTACCCTGTTGACACAAAATTAACCATAACAGCATCATACTACATAGATATAGATATGGATTTATAGATCCACCTAAACCTTGCTTTTGTGACTCAACCTTGTTGAGATTTATCCACATAAATATATGTATACATACTTCATGCATTTTTCTGCTTTGTCGTATCCCATGGCATGCATAGACTGCAATGTATTTATCCGTTCTCTGATTGGTAGATATTTAGATGGTTTCCACACTCTTCTTGGTGAACATTTAGCAAGTAAAGACTGTCTTTGTATGTGTGTCCTTTGAAATTGTTGGACCAGAGGGATGTGCATCTTCAAATTTAAGAGCTACCTTTCATTGTCGTCTGAAATGGTTGTGCCAGTTGACGTTCTCACTATCAGTTAACAACAGTTCCTGTTTCACCCCATATGTGCCAACTCTTGGTATTGTCAGCCTTTTAAATCTTTGCCAATTTGATGGGTCTGTTGTTTCAATTTGCATTTCCTCAGTTATCCCTGAAGTTTAGCATCTTCAGAGTCGTTAGTTGTCTGAGAAATGCCTGTTCACACACTTTCCCATTTTACTATTGGATTAAGAGTGAGGGTGCTGGAACCAGCACCTGAAGGTATTTTTTAGATGAGACTATTACCTGCCTGTAGATCCCACACCTCTAATTGTGCGCTCTTGTACAAATTTAATCTTGATTACCTGTGGTTTATCTTAATCTTTAAAATGAGACTAATATAATTATCTACCTTGTTAGAGTTGTATGTTCTTAATAAATTACAACACGTACAGTACTTAAATGGGCTTGGTGTTCAATAAAGGAAAACCATTATTAATAAAAATAGGAGATATTTATACATTCTTGATGTTATCTTGATTCTAATATATTCTCCCAACTTATGACGTCTCTTAATGGGTTTTTTTTTTTTTTTGCTTTTAAATTTTAATGTATTCAAATTTTGTTCTTCCTATGTCTAAGAAATCCTCCCCTCAGCTAAGTTCATAGTATCAGTCTCCTTTATTTTCTTATTAAAATATTTAAGATTTAATTCTTCAGATTTGTTCTCTAATGGATCTTGAACTTGTTGTGTATGGCGTGAAGTAGGGATTTAATTTTATTTTATTTTTCATATTAATATCAGTTTTTGGAAAGGCCCTTATTTTTCCAGCACCTTTGGCCCCTCTGATTTGTAATATTACCTCTGACTTTATAATGTGGCATCACATTATTTATCGGCATCCACCTATGCTCTCTTATTAACACTTACATCATGGTGTGTATTCGTAAAGATTTTTAAAACCACGTTGTGTTTAACATATATGTACAGGTCTGCCTCCCCTCCCACTCCCAGAAATACACCCTGGCTTTCAGTTCCCAACTACCTTCTTCATTCCTGTGGGCAGCAGGAGAGAGCCCAGGGCTCATAGGAACTACTGAGGACCCAGGTTGGGAGGGGAGGGGAGGGGAGGGATGGATCAAGAGGACGGAGCTTTATCTCAGGCCCCCCTGCTCAAAGGCACCAGTTCTACTGCTGTCATACCCAGTCCTTGGAGAATGGCCACCTGGCTACTCCTCCCTGGAGGGCAGAGGGGAAAATCCCCCTCTTTTTGGGTCCCTAAACCTAAGGGGCAGAAAGAACGGTCTAGCACCTCACACTAGCCTCCATATCCTACTGGTTTTCTCCTCTAGTCTTTTCTAGAACTCTTTTTCCTGTCCAGAGAGAGTTCTGGTCTCTTCCTGGCATGATGTCAACTTGTGTTCCTCCCGGTTCTGTGGCTCTCAGTAACTTCTCTAAACCAGGCTTGTGTTTGATTTACAAAGCCAAGTTTTTGTGTAGCATTCCAAAAGGCTTTTTTTTCTGTCCCTTCTTCCAATGAATACACTCTGGCTGTCAGACTAGTGTATCCACTTCAAAAACTGTCTTTTGAAACCCAAAGTGGTTGTGACCTTACATTGCACAAAGGGTGTAAGCTGTGTTCTTCCCTAATGCTCTGAAGCACCTACCTTTCAGTATTTCCTAAAGTTCTTAAATGTCCTAATATTTCCAATATTTCCTAAAATTCAAGGATGGACAATGCAAGTCATCCAAAAATTAAATAATAATGATATGCATAAGAATACATTGCAAAGGAAAAAAAGCATACTAGAGGAGTATTACAAGCAATATAGATTTTATTTGGTAACAGAATCAGAGACTAAAAAACTTATTACCCATTATGTGACTTTCCAATTCTAACCATTACAGACGAATTCTAAGATAGTGTCTTTTGATTTAATCCATACATACCAATGGCCACTTTATACTTCAGTCGTTGTTTTTAGGCCCAATTTAATTCTTTTCTTCTGCTACATGCTTGAACAACAAAAGGAAATACTAGCAAGAATAGTCATTTCTTTTTCAAAGGAATGTTGTGAAATTCAGAGGATACAGATACATGAAGTCTGTAACTGCAAAACTGCTCACCAAATAGAAGGCATTCCTCGCTAATTCGGTGGGTGGGCAGAGGGGAGATGCATATGGCAGGTGGGAAGGTTAATAAGCATAGGTGAGATCGTACCAAGAGTCAGGCATCAGATGTACCTGTGAGCTTTGGTCTTCCTCTGTTCTTGTTCAGGAAAACTTTTAGACTGGGGCCTGTCAAAGAGAACCAGAGCTGGACAGCAATTAAAGTGGCAAAACCAGATTTTATTCAGGAATTACTGCAACGGGGCAAGGAGACCCCAATATAGACCTGAGCTCAATCCTGAATCCAAGAAATAGTCGTTATTTATAGCCAAGGAGTGGATGAGGAGGTCAGCGGGTGGGAAATTCCTAAGAGACTGTGGAAAAAAGAAGAAAATTGTAAAGGTAACCACATTTTTGGAGGATTTTAAGACCATCCATTGAAGATTAAATCAGGTGAGCTTGTTAGGTTGGCTCCAGGGACTTCATTTTTCACTCTTTCATCTTACAAAGATCTGAGGAGAAAAAAATGCTAGATTGCAACAAGTTTTAACATGAGTTTCCTATGTTGTGAGTAAAAGTTCTGTGGCAAAGACCTATTAGTACTTGGAGGGCACAGTAGCAGTGATATTAATTGTTGTTAGTTAAGGTTGTAGTTAAATCTATATAGCAATTAAAAATTTAAAAGTAATAATTTGTCAGTATTACATTTACTCATGGTTCATTCTTCTATAAGTGTTAAATGCAAGTCCACTATTCATGAAATTCATGAAAGTCTACTTACTTTTTAAAATTTATTAAATTTATTTATTTTTTGGCTGTGTTGGTTCTTCATTGCTGCACACGGGCTTTCTCTGGTTGTGGCAAGCGGGGGCTACTCTTCATTGTGGTGTGTGGGCTTCTCATTGTGGTGGCTTCTGTTGTTGCAGAGCACGGGCTCTAGGCGTGTGGGCTTCAATAGTTGTGGCACGTGGGCTCAGTAGTTGTAGCTCGTGGGCTCTAGAGCGCAGGCTCAGTAGTTGTGGTGCACGGGCTTAGTTGCTCCACAGCATGTGGGATCTTCCCGGACCAGGGCTCGAACCCATGTCCCCTGCATTGGCAGGTGGATTCTTAACCACTGCGCCACCAGGGAAGCCCATGAAAGTCTACTTTTTATCACAATTAACCGATTCAAAAAGAGATTAAGTCACACCCACCTGGGTGCCCTAAGTCAATGTTGATTCCTAGCACCTTGGAAGACACAACAGTCATACCATAAAAGTGGGCGCCTGGGAGTGCTGGCTTCAGGTCGTCACTACTGGTCCTCCATAAACCAAGACCACAATGGGGGCTTGAAGCTTATTAGAACCACTTTTTTTTTTCATTTTTAATATATTTTTTATTGGAGTAGAGTTGATTTACAGTGTTGTATTAGTTTCAGGTGTACAGCAAAGTGAATCAGTTATACATATACATACATCCACTGTTTCTTAGATTTTTTTTCCCATATAGGTCATTAAAGAGTATTTGGTAGAGTTCCCTGTGCTATACAGTAGGTCCTTATTAGTTATCTATTTTATTTTTTTAATTAATTTTTATTGGAGTATAGTTGCTTTACAGTGTTGTGTTAGTTTCTACTGTACAGCAAAGTATATATATATATATATATATATATATATATATATATATATATATATATATATCTGTCTCCCCTCTTTTTTGGATTTCCTTCCCATTTAGGTCACCACAGAGCATTGAGTAGAGTTTTCCCTGAGCTATACAGTCAGTTCTCATTAGTTATCTATTTTATACATAGTATCAGTAGTGTATATATGTCAATCCCAATCTCCCAATTCATCCCACCCTCCTCCTTTCCCCCCTTGGTGTCCATACATTTTTTCTCTACGTCTGTGTCTCTATTTCTGCTTTGCAAATAAGATCATCTATACCATTTTTCTAGATTCCACATATATGCGTTAATATACCATATTTGTTTTTCTTTTTCTGACTTACTTCACTCTGTATGACAGTCTCTAGGTCCACCACTTTTTAATAGGTGCTTTTAAAAGAGTGCTTTTTGAAAGGACACATGATTCTCTGGCTCATAACATTCCCCAAATCAGGTATTTCTTTCTAGGAGGGAGAGTAGTGTACCAATGCCCAACCCTCTTGAGTGTCCCTATCAAGTATACCTTCTTTGGTGATTTAAAAATCAGTATTTTGGGGGCTCTGAAACTAATTGGTATGATAGTTTAATGGTGGGTACATGTCACTATACATTTGTCGAAACCCATAGGTTGTACATCATCCAGAGTGAACCCGGGTGTAAACTGTGGACTTTCGGTGATTATGATGTGTCAGCATTGCCTCAACGTTTGTAACAAATGCTGCCACTCTGGAGGGGACGTTGATAACCAGAGATGCTATGCAGGGGTGGGGGCAGGGGTCGTAGAGGACATCTCTGTACCTTCCACTCAGTTTTGCTAATGAACCTAAAACTCTCTAAAAAACAAAGTCTATTAAAAAACAAAAACAGTTCAGTATTCGTTTAATATCTGCTTCATGCCCGTCACCCCACTGGGTGTTGGTGTAGAAAGGTTAGAAACATCAGGCAGAAGGCTTGATTTGCCACCTCTTGAGCATCTAAGAACATTGACTACTGCTGCTGATGGAACTGAGATCTCTAGCCCATAACCCCCACCCCACGCTGAGTGCCCAGCTCACAGCCAACCCCACCAGCTTGTCAGCCGTGGTCATTAACCATCTGAAGACAGGATTCTCCAACCCCAGCTGAGTCTCCCCACATTACACAACCTGGAGCAGAGATGATCGGTCCCTGCTGAGCCCTGTGCCATTAGATTTGTGAGCAGAATAAATGATTGTTGTTTCAAATTACTAAGTGTTGGAGTATTTGTTAGGCACTATGTTATGGGCTGAATTGTGTCCCCCCAGATTCATGCTTTGAGGACGTACCCCCCAGGATCTCAGAATGTGACTGCATTTGGACATAGGGTCTTTGAGAAGTGATTAAGTTTAAATGAGGTCATTAGGGTGGGCTCTAATCCAGTAGGATCGGTGTTCTTAGAAGAAGAGGAAATTGGAACGTGAAACACCAGGGATGCACAGACCCAGAAGAAAGGCCATGTAAGGATGCAGAGAGAAGACGTCTATCTACAAGCCAAGGAGAGGGGCCTCAGAAGAAACCAACCCTGTGCTCACTTCAGCAGCATAGATACTAAAACTGGAAGGATACAGAGATTAGCGTGGCCCTTGGGCAAGGATACCCTTGCAAATTCATGAAGCATTGAATAGTTTTTGGTGGTGAGCATACTGTCGTGTAACCAGAAGTCAAATTATAAGGTACACATAAACTTACATAAAACAGTGTTACCTCAATTTAAAAAGAAGAAGAAGGAGAAGCCAGATCTGCTGACACCTTGGCCTTGGCTGGACTTTCAGCCTCTAGAACTGTGGGAAAACAAATGCTCATTTTTTAAGCCACCCAGTTTGTGGTATTTTGTTATGGCGGCTCTTGCAAACTAATACATGCAATAGGAAAACAGATTCAGTCTCCAAGGTTTGACTTCATTTGTACAATCCTTCAAGTGTTTGCTATTGGCCATTCGTTTCCTGTTACTTCATGGTTGCTGTTTCCTATGATTGAATGATTTCAGTAGCACTAACACCTTTCATGGGGTAACAATGCCAGTCAGTTAAAGGGAACATTTTATAAAAGCTGGTGGATTTTCTGAACTTCTCCTAACACGTGGCTTCTAGCCAGTAATGTAAACATACATGACCTTTCCTTTCCCTCACTGAACTTATCTCCTCCGGAATTCACTGGGCTTGTGTAATTATTTCTGAAAGGTGAAGAAAACATTTGCCCCAAGGAGAAAAGAGCTGCTATTAAAGGGCTAAAAAGATAAAATGTTTGATACAATTTTTTTTGCAGTCAACTAGCTACACGTTCATTAATTCTGATTTATCTTGAGGATTTCACATGTGGTAATCAGTAGGTACTATTTTAAAGAGGATAAATCCTGATATTCTTGTTGCTTGTTGGCCACCACTCTCTGGGTAATGCAGAGCAAGCCTTTCTCCAGCCAACACCATCCACATGCATTCCTGTTTGCTCATTGCTGTGTCCTGGGAGTTGAAGACACACAATTGAAGGGGGCTGGGGGTCTGCAGAGGGAGGAGACTGGGCTGGTTAATAGAATATTCAGGGTTGGGGCAGAATGAAACCTTCAGACAAAAACTAGCGGGGGGGCTTCCCTGGTGGCGCAGTGGTTGAGAGTCCGCCTGCCGATGCAGGGGACACGGGTTCGTGCCCCGGTTCGGGAAGATCCCACATGCCGTGGAGCGGCTAGACCCGTGAGCCATGGCCGCTGAGCCTGTGCGTCCAGAGCCTGTGCTCCACAACGGGAGAGGCCACAACAGTGAGAGGCCTGCATACCACAAAAAAAAAAAAAAAAAACTAGGGGGAAGGAAGAGACCCAAAGGACACAACTGAAAGCATTTGGTGATTGTAACAGAGTGTGTAAGAGAGAAACATGCAAGTAGACACTTTAACCTATTGCTGTGGACTGAATCATGTCTCCCCGAATGTATATGTTGAAACCTAAACCCCCCTGTATGTGACTGTATTTGGAGACAGAGCCTTTGAAGAGGCAATTAGGTTAAATGAGGTCATAAGTGGAGCCCTGGTCTGATGGAACAGGTGTCTTTGTGAAAGAGGAAGAGATACCAGAGCTCTCTCTCTCCCCACCCTGTGAGGATGCAGTGAGAAGGCTGCTGTCTGCAAGCCAGGAAGAGAGCCCTCACCAGAACCCAGTCAAGGTGTCACCCTGACCTTAGACTTCCCAGCCTCCAGAACTGTGACAAATTATGTCCGCTGTTTAAGTCACTGAGTCTGTGGTCCTTTGTTAAGGCAGCTTGAGTAGACTAAGACATCTATTATTCCACCCATGATACTGGTCTGCTTTTAGTACATTGATATCAATACTGGCTGGCCTCTGTGTGTCCCTCTCCATATGCAGTAAGCTATTTCTGGATTGTAAGTATCTGAACTTTACAATAAGTGCCGCTTATAGAGATAAGGGGGAGGGGAAAGCAGATATAAGTTACAGAATAGAAGACACCAGACTTTTGAACTGAGTGTGGCTGGGTCTCTTCCTCCGTGTGAGATGAGGCACCAAAGGGATTGAGCACCAGAAGGGCAGGACCTTACTTAGCTCTGGGGTGGATCACTCTGACTACCTTGAAAGTAGACTCCGGGGGCAAGATTCGAAGCAGGGAAGCTTGCTGTTGAGGAGGCCGCTGCAGAAATCTGGGGTAGAGATGGCGGTGTCTTAGGCCAGTGTGGTGCAGGGCTGGGAGTAAGGAGGGCTCAGGTTACAGGTATATTTTGAAGGTAGAGGAGACAGACTTGGCTGCCATCTCAAAGCAGGCTTTAGGCCCAGGCGGCTGTGAGATTGGGGCTGTCATTCACTGAGATGTCGGAGGTGGTGAGGGGAACAGTTCTGGAGGCAATTTCACAGTCACCGTTGGGTCACGTTAAGTGTGAAATGTCACATAAACGTCTGAGGGCAGAGTCGCAGAGGCTCCAGTAGCCAGTTCTGGAAGACAGGTAGTTCTGGATTGGCAGTGTAAACCCAAGAGGCATTTGTGTACGGAATCAAGCAACCATACTTTCTCAGATGCCCAAGATAATCCAATGCCGTTTTTACCCCCAGTGTAATTATCCAACAAATTTCATCATCAGTTTAATCTACCCCTAGTCTGATTAAAATCATGATATGAGATGGGAGCACTATGGCAGGGGGTGAAGATAAAGAAAAGAACAGAAGCGGGATGAGCCCTGGGGATGCCGCCATTTAGAGGTCAAGCGATGAGAGAGGCCAGCAAAGGAGACAGAGAAAGGGCCTGTGAGAGAAGGTGACCAGGAGAGGGTCAGGTCCCAGAAGACGGTGTATTGAGAAGGTAGGATGACCAGTGTAGGGCCACTGCAGGCACAGCCCTTGGGCGTCTTCTCTGTCCATCTTCATTCATTTCCCCATGAGCCCATCCAGGCTTGAGGCTTTCATTACCAAGGTGTTTGTAGACTTATCTGCTTACACCTCGAGCTTCCTAACTGGCCTCCCTACTTCCATCTGTGCCCCAGTCTCCTCTCCTGATAGCAGCCACGTAAGATCCCCACAGATGTCACCTCCTCGTCAAAGGGTCCCCTGAACACTGGCTTTTATGGCAGCCCTTTCCCCATTTCATTTCCTGTTCGTTCTCTTTAGCACATAGGAATATTGGAGGTACCTTCATGTCTCCCCGACTGCTCGCCTCCCCCAAAGGATGTGAGCTCCATGGAGGAAGAACTCTTTCTCTATTTGTTTCCCTGCCTGGCACATAATAGGTGCTCCATGAATATTTGTGGAATAAATGAATGACAGAAAAAGAAACAGGACCTGTGAAGGAAGCCCAGCAAGTAGTCAGAGCGGGGAGGGAGGCAAGGATAGTTCAAGTGCAGACACCGATGGAAGGAAAACTCATCCGTGTTGCGAAGAGGTCGAGTAGAATGACGAGTGAACAGAAGCATTGGTTTGCTGGTCCCTTGAGACCACTGACGGAGCTGTCCAGGTGGAGTGCCACCAAGAGAACTGAGCTGATGAGAAATTAAGGAGCACGTTATGGTTGAAGGGGCCGGTGGGCGATGCGGGGCCGTTTTGAGAAGATGCTGGGGCAGAACAGAGGCGCTGGAGAGGAGGGGAAATTAGCAAGCAAAGAGGTGAGCAGGGTGGGATGCAGGGAAGCAAGGACAGGCTTTCGGCACAGGTGCAGATGTGGAGGTCCACTGAGGGGGGGGGAGCACGGGTGAGGTTGAGGTTGGGTGTCCAGGGCGGAGGGAGCACAGGGGAGCTGCCATCTCCCAAGTGCAGCAGCTTTGAAGCAGGAAGGCCCAGAGCAGCCCCATCACCCCACGGCCGACCACAGCAGTACCTGGAAACTGGCCCTTGCGGTTTCCGGGACTCAAGCTGTTCTACGGTTCTTTTCTTTTTTTAATTAACACATGAGTTCGACATGTTTTATTTTTTAAGTCAATTATTTATTCTTCCTTAAAGAGGGAAACTATAAAAGCAGGGGAAAAAAACCCCAGTAATTTCTGTTGCTCATAATAAAACGATAGTTTTAAATGCTTACGTTTTCTTAAGAATGTTAGAGAACCAGCACACCTGTTGAGCTGTATGCTTAGATTATGCTCTTAGGACTGTTGTTTAAATCTTTTCTCCCACTGCTCCAGGGGAGGAGAAAAAGGCAAGGGGGCACTTTCAAGTAGTTCTGTACATTAAAGAATATTTTCATTCCGTGTTTTTCTTTTTCTCTTCAAAAATATAGTGTACTTGTTTCATAAGGCTGCCATAACAAATTACCCCAGAGCTGAGAGAACTATATTCTCTCACAACTCTGGAATGCATAAATCTGAAACCACGGTGTCAGCAGGGCCACACTCCTTCCGAAGGCTCTAGGGGAGGGTCCTTCCTCTCCTCTTCTGGATCTTGGAGGCTCCAGGGGCTGCTTGACTTGGGGCTGCATCCCTCCAGTCTCTGCCTCTGTCTTCATGTCACCTTCTTCCCTGTGTGTCTGTCTCAAATTCCTCTCTTTTCCCTTATGAGGACACCAGTCATTGGATTGAGGGCCCACTCTAAATCCAAGATGGTTTTGTGTTGAGACCCTTAAATACGTCTACAAGGACCCTATTTCAAATAAAGTCACATTTATAGGTACTGAAGGTTAGGACTTGGGCATATTTTTCAGGGGCCCCTTTGCAACTCACTATGTGTCGTTTTGTAATTTGAGATGTGATTTATTTCTTGTGTTCATTGTTATTTTGTGTTCTGGAGAGTTGCATCAGTTAAAACAATTATATAAATAAATAAAGTAGCTTTCAGTTTCAAAGAAACAACTAAGTCCATTCTTTAATTGTATTCTAGATCATGTGTAAGGAATGGATGACTTGGGAATTAAAATCAGATATTCAGCAATGTGCAAATTGTAAGTTTCTCTTGCTGACAGTAAATCGACTAAAAAACACAGTTAGGAAAATATCTTTTGAAGAAATATATTTTGTTCAGCACATTCTCCACGGATCGGCACAAAATAGAATCCTGATTAATTTGAAGTCATGTCGAACTTCAGTTCCGCTTGTTTCAAATGATTGTTTCCCTTGAACATTAAGCTGTAGGAGTTTGTGAATAAGCTGTGAACAGAGAGACGTTTAAGATGTGGGTGTAAGGGGGAGGGAATGAAGTTTATTAAGCATCTACTTGATGAAAAGTGCTCTCATCCTGGAATTTCATTCATTATCAGAGCAACTCAGGGAGATGGATTGAGTCTGTCCTGTCTCATTGTCGAAGTGGCCGTGTCCAGGACACGGCCCAGAGCACAGCTAGGAGCCAACAAAGGCAGGATTTGGAGTGTGAAGGCGGAGCAGAAGTCAGTTTTGTTCCTGTTCTGACTTCACCACTTACCCACCCGTGAACCTGAGTGCTGATCAAGAGATGGGGCTGTGAGGTTGTTGAGAGCGCCCACCTCTGGCACAAGATGCCAGGTTTTGAAACCCGTCTGTGCTCCTTGCTTGCTCTGTGACCTTGGGTCACTGCCTATGTGCCTCAGTTTCCCCGTCTGTAAAGTGGGGATGATATTAGCGCCTCCCTCATAGAGTTGTGTGAGGATTAAATGGAGGGATTTATACATAAAGCACTTGCGACAGTGACAGGCACTTAGAAGCCCTGTTGAGCACACCTGGTCCCACCCTTCTCTCACCAGGGTACATTTATTCAGATAAAGAGTGTGAGAGTCAGTCCTTTCACCTCACCTTCAAATCCCGTATAATGAGATGCCTAACTGGTGAAATGCCCTACGAGGACCAAATACCAGTTAAGCCCAACAGGTACTGTTTTTATTTCAATACAAAGATTTTTGAGATTTGCATTAGCCATTAACAAAAAATTTTTTCTTTTTTTTTTTTTTTTTTTTTTAGAACTTTGTTGTACATCTGTAGTTCTAAATCTGCCTAATTCTGTCATTGAAAACCAACGCTTTGTTCAAAAGCAACCTTTGCTTGGAAAAAGAAAAAAAAAGATACACTATTTTTATCAGAGGCTTAAGGGCAAAAATGAGCTATAGCATTTTATGCAGGGAGAAAATAATCATTAATTATTAGACTTGATTATTTGAGTTTAGAATCTATTTCCAGAGGGATCGTATTTAATTTAATCTATGTGCCAAGACTGTGCTAAATAAACCTTGAACAAATCTTGTTCCAGGGAAATTTTTAACATATTCTGTTTTTTTTTATATCAACTAGGTTTTTTTGTGGAAATAGTTTTATTTGTTTCTGAATGTTGGTTTTCAAATTACTTTCCAAAGATGTTTGTAATTTGACACTGAGGATGCTTTTTTTTTTTTTTTTTTTTGTGGTACGCGGGCCTCTCACTGTTGTGGCCTCTCCCCTTGTGGAGCACAGGCTCCGGACGCGCAGGCTCAGCGGCCATGGCTCACGGGCCCAGCCGCTCCGCGGCATGTGGGATCTTCCCGGACCGGGGCACGAACCCGTGTCCCCTGCATCGGCAGGCGGACTCTCAACCACTGCGCCACCAGGGAAGCCCTAGAGGATGCTTCTTTCATGCATAGTTTTCTCTAGCATTTTTACTAATGAACCTCACTGTGTGTTCACATGAAATGGGGATTTAACAGCATGGTAGTTTTATAAGAAAAAGTTATTATGTATTGTTAAAACAGACATACAACCAACAAAAATTTAATAAGGACCCAAAGCAGACATACAAATTGCCACACATAAATAAACCCAAAGGCCTTAAAAACAAGGCTTTGATTAATATGTCATGTGAAAATTAAGATTTTCATGAAGTTGTAAAATATTGCCCACAGGATAAGTAAAACCATCAATGATCATGCCAGTAAGGTACACCTTGGCTCACTCCCTAGTTAGAATGCAAAGAAGGGATGAATATTGATGAAGATGGTTGTTTAAGGTTTTCCATTAAGCGTGTTCTAAAGAGAAGTATTTATGATGATTGGAAAGAGGGAGAGAAAGAAACAGGAGCAATCAAGGTAAAACATGGTAAGAATTAAAAGCAGAAAACATAAATACTCCCCAGAAACTCTTTGTATTTATTCAAATTGTGTTTGTCCAGTGCTACATTTTAAAACCTTAATACCCCAAAGGGCAACACATCTTTTTCAGGGAAACTTCCTGTGTATCAGCGTAGAGTAAAACGTTTTTTTCTAGTGGAAAATGTACACAGAGGGAGCTCAGCCATGTTGCTTCATGTCCACCTGAAAACAAATAAGAATTTCTTAAATGTAATAAACATGAGGTTGTTCAATAGCCCCATTTGTCTGGACCCAGAAGTGGCAGTTATCCAGAGTGCAGTTGCTATGGTGAGGAGACAGGAAGTGCTCCTTTTACTGAGATGCTTATTAAGTAGATCGTCTCCTGCTGCAGCTCTGTGCACCTCCTGTGACATCTCCGGAACTAGGCGAAAAGTAATTTCACTGAAAGAAAAGCCCAATTTCCCTCTGAGCTTATGGATCTTAATAAAACAAAAACAAAGGTTTTTTTTGTTTTTTTTTTTGAGCTTTTCTGTCCTCCTGGCCCTTGGGAGATTTCCCCAGATGTTTTATTATTATTTTCTATGTCTTCTTTTTTTTTTTGTTTACATCTTTATTGGAGTATAATTGCCCCACAATGGTGTGCTAGTTTCTGCTCTACAACAAAGTGAATCAGCTATACATATACATATGTTCCCATATCTCTTGTGTCTCCCTCCCAAATCACTTGCAAAGTTATTTTTAACAAAGGCATCTGAGTTGCCTTGGCTACAGAGAGGTTCTCCTCTTCAGGGGAATGGTTTTCCCTAGAACCAAAGGGTTACTTTCACATCTGGAGCTGGGGGGTGCGGGGAGGTAGGGTGGGGAATTCCTGCACTTAGTCATGAACCTGGAGCATCTATCACCTGCGTGCTCACCTGGGTACCAGCGTGTGGTTAAGGCTGCAGTCAGATCACTGTTTAATTAATACTGATTAGTATTAATAGAAATTATTATAACAATTTAAAAATGACACTCTAATGCATGGATCAGCAAAGTTTCCGTAAAGGGGCCAGATAGCCAATATCTTAGTCTTTGTGGGCCAAGGGGCAAATCAAGAATATTATGCAGATACTTACATAAGAAGAGAGGAAACAAATTTCTACAAAATTATTATTAATGAAATCCAAAATATAATAAAATGTTAATAATAATGTTTTTTAATAGATGTCTATCAATAAGAATGAGATTATTTGGGGGAGATAACATTTCGTGTAATTGGACTTCAAGATTTTAATGTTCCCTATCATCAAATTTATTGTCACTGCCTGTCTGTTAAAGCCATTTCTAGCTGGCAGGCCATACAAACACAGGAGGTGGCCTGGATTTGGCCCAGGTACTAACCCTGCTCAAACATATTGTTGATTTTACGTGCTCATGGTTATAATTCAGGTATTCTTCTCGTAAATATAAAAGTTGGTATTTGGGGCTTCCCTGGTGGTGCAGTGGTTGAGAGTCCACCTGCCGATGCAGGAGACACGGGTTCGTGCCCCAGTCTGGGAAGATCCTACATGCCGCGGAGTGGCTGGGCCTGTGAGCCATGGCCGCTGAGCCTGTGCATCCGGAGCCTGTGCTCCGCAACGGGAGAGGCCACAACAGTGAGAGGCCCGTGTACCGCAAAACAAAAAAAAAGTTGATATTTTGCCCTTATGTGTTTTAATAAGATAGCCCTTTGAGTTTAAGTGATTAAAATGAACTTCTATATTTTTATGAAATAGATGCATTCTATCTATAGAATCTCCTATATCTATCTATCTCTTATAGAAGTCAGGAGTCCATGGCCTGATTGGATTAGTACAGTTTTGTTTTCCAAATGGGGACCACCTATGAGTGAGTAGTGAAGTCAATTTCGAGGTTTTTGACCAGCATTTAAAAGATTGAATCAGATAGCCTAGAATGATTACAACGCCCATAGTAAGGAAAGTTTGGTCTGGTGTCTTGGAAAGAGGTGTCAGACATGTGAGTGTGTGTGTGTGTGTGTGTGTGTGTGTGTATGTCTGTGAGTCTAAGATATATTTTTACTGTGGGTCTTAATGCAAAATATATGCAAAACGCTGAGAAGTATTTCCTTTCCCCAAATAATACATTCCAAAAAATCTCCTAGATGCTGACAGAGTAACAACATTATCAAATACCTCCAGCTATTCAATGCTAATAACTTATGTCATAACTGATGGGTATAAATTAATTTGTGTGGCTATGGTGTAATGTTTTCCACAGTAGATGTTGAGTGATCAGAGGAAGAAATGACATAATTCTGTCAAGAAAATAATGTGACATTGCTGTGTTTTCTGAATCAGTCCACAAGTTTGAGTGCAAAAATAATCTAAACTCTTCCTTTATTTGTCAGGAATTGGTATTATAACTGCATGTCCTTGTTAGAAAATAGAAATTATAGTTGTAAAAAATGTATTTTTAAATATGTTAGTTCGCATTCTGAAAACAGCTTAGGCATCGTATTTCACACCATTTTTCTCTTTCCTTGTAAAAGTTGTTTTCTCCTTACGTTAAGTGGGATGGTTTGTATCTCAGAATGAAGTCTCTTCTCTCTGCCTCTTTATTTCAACCTCCCATTCATTTCTCATTCAGCCAGTCCTTGGTAGGGACTCATCCAGTACTTGGAGCCAAAACTGTAGGTGACGTGAGATACTCAAAGGGACCACGTGGTCCTTCCCAGTGATCATGGAAGCCCAGTGTTCCCTCTTCATTTGAATATAAAATATTTCATAAGGGCAGTAGGGCCCAACTGAGAACTGAGATGAGTGTCCAGATGGAAGTGGGCAGTATTGTCACTGTCACTGTCATGCTCATCATCTTCATGTGTTTCTGTAAAGTGTTTCATATGTGTGAAAGAAGGCAAGGGACAAAGGGCTGAGTAGACCAGGAGTTTAAATAAAATTAAAGTCATCTTTCCTCCCAATCTAACTTTAGCCTTTAAAGTTAATTAGTACCCAAATTGTTAAACAAGTATGATTTTATATGCAATACTTTATATGTGATGTGTGTATGCGTGATTATCTAACACTCATATATTAATATATACATATATGTATATACATATATTGTACATACTTATGTACATAGATGTGTGTGTATATATGTGTATCTATATACATATATATGTGTATATATGTATATATATGTGTGTGTATGTGTGTATATACACACATTTTTTAAATTGCAGATTATGACCCCTCAGTGGGTAGTAAAATCCTTTTATTGGTCATGAACAGCGGTTTGGAAAATAATTTAATAGAATCGAACAGAGTAGAAAAGGACAGAACAGAAGCTATCTAAATGCATGGATCTTAGTCAGGATACCTTTTCCCCACTGAATTAGGTACACATTTATGTGTGCCTGGGTTTGTATGAACTGAGTTGCAAATATTTCACATTGTGTTTCATTGGAAACAATCCTGAGAGACAGCACTAAAGTCTCAGTGACAGCAGTGATTAACATGTGCCTTTTATTCTCCTGGATAGAGTGTATTTTATCACCATGTGCCAAAGCATAGTAATTAGTAGACTACTTCCTGGAAGTGCATCACATAATTTAATTTAGATAAATATTTGTATGTTTGGTTCCACATGGAATTCACATGAACTATTATTTAGTTAGCTTTTTCTATCTGCTGGTTATTGTAGGGGTTTTTTTATCTGCTATTTTAAGCTTTCTTGCGGTAATAAGGCTAAGCATTGGGTTGCAGTAATCCAATAACGCCAATCAAAGAAGGTATTAAGAGACATAACCTGATGGTGTGATGAACTGGGAGATTGGGATTGACATATATACACTAATATGTGTAAAACAGATAACTAATAAGAACCTGCTTTATAAAAAAAAATTAAATAAAATTCAAAAATTCAGGAAAAAAAAAAGAGACATAGCCTGGAAGTATAATGTTGAACACTGATTTAAGGAGAAAAGAGCTTAATCCTCAATAATACTGCTTCTAATGACACCATGTGTTGAAGCAGGGATCCTGTATTTTTTATGAGTGTTACATAATCTATTGTTTCCCTGTTGCATAAAAATCAATCCAGCCAGAAATCTGACACTGCAAAAGCATGAGAATTCTCACAGTCCAACTATTACAATGGATTTTTTGTTTGTTTTTTTACCGTATCGTTTTCCTTTGAATGAATACAAAGAGTAAGCTTATAGAAAACACAATAATGTACCTGATAAGCGGCATAGTTGTCATGTGTGGTATTTCACCAGCTGGTATTAGCCAGTGTATACTAACTACATATAAATGCATTACTTAATGTGTGGGTCTCTAGGTATATAAATTAGTAGTTGCTTGTTAGAACTTGAGAAATAATGTAGAGGCAAAAATCCTACTGTGCTTGAACTTTTTGTTTGTAAGCAAAATAAAAATAAAAACAGCCCCACGTTGGGGAAGCCTTCTAATAGGAACAAATTCTAGTAAATTCCAACACTGTGGAACGGGAACTTGAAATTGAGGGCTTAAATACAAATTTCATTCAAGTTCATCTTGAAGATTTTGTTTGCACCTTGGAATTCAGAAGTGGTGAAATACAGTGTTTGTGAATGTCAGTGTTTTACAAACATGGGAGCTTTTGGAATATAGTTATTATATGATTACAATACCCAAAGTTGACATAATCATACAGTTCCAGGCTCCATGTGTAATAATTTTCAATCACTGTTTTTTTTATTCTATAGTTCATAGATAGACATCTAACTTTCTGAACATTTCTGCCTTTTGGTTTATGTTATGTGAATGTGAATATTGATGATGTCCTGCATATTCTGACGGGGAGGGCTTACTCCTGTGAAAATCATCCTGCAGGGTTCCCAAGGGCAAGCGTAGAGAGGAACTCTGGCAACAGTTTCAAAAAGAGGCACCCTTTTTGTAAGTATTTACATTTATGCCAAACATGTACTGTGAACTTCATGTACATATACACTTTGTTGACACCAGAGCACCGGTTTCTTTCATTACACATGTAAACCTGCGTCAGTTCATTTGGCCGTCTGGCAACGCTACGAGTTCAGCATGTGCTGTGGTCCAGTTGGACATGAGGTATGGATGCAACATAAATGTAGGTTGAAGTTTTTAAGTGAAGAAACAGTCTGCTCTTTTTACATTGAAGACTGTATCTATTTTGGTCAAGAACAATAAACCAGAGAAAACATTTTTCTAGCGTTTCCTTCATAGCCCAGAATAGATTTCAAATTATTCAGATTTAAGAGCCCAAAGTGTTATAAAGCTGTTCTCTTATATTTCTCAAGGCCAGGAAATGATGAAAGATGAGTGAGTTGGTATCTCTTGCTGGGGCGGGCATTGTGCTAAGCTCTCTCCCTGCCGTACCTCCCTGACTTCTCTGTAACCCTATAGGCTGGATGCTGGTATCTCCCCATTTTGTAGGCGTGCAAACCAAGTCCCACGGAGCCCATGTACCTGGCCCATGGTCTCACAGCCAATAAGTAGAAGAGCCTGGCTCACCCCAAGGCAGGTTGCCTCCAGAGGCCGAGCTCTTAGCCATGATGTATTTTTAAATGAAACATTTGATAAAAGAAAGAAAAGGAACAGAGTAAATGTGAGTGCCGTGGTTGAAATGAAGATAGCTTAGCTTGGTTGACGAACACCCCATACGTCTTCAGACACCTGTGAGAATTCTATTGGGAAACAGGTCAGTATACATATCGCTCATTATTATGAAAATCCTGTTGCAAAGGAAAAGACACTTATGCATAATTTTGAAGAAATAAGTACAAATTTAATTTAACTGTTCACCAGACCTGTGAGCTGTAACTGGTTGAAAAGTGACACTGAGAAAAGTACAGATTGCGGTGTCATACATGAGCCTTCATTATATAATTTTCATTTTGTTTAGTGTAAATAGTGTGATAATGCTTGACATGCATTTGTTTTTTTGTTTGTTTTGTTTTGTTTTGTTTGCGGTACGCGGGCCTCTCACTGTTGTGGTCTCTCCCGTTGCGGAGCACAGGCTCCTGATGCGCGCTCACTGGCCATGGCTCACAGGCCCAGCCGCTCCGCGGCATGTGGGATCTTCCTGGACCGGGGCACGAACCCGTGTCCCCTGCATCGGCAGGCAGACTCTCAACCACTGCGCCACCAGAGAAGCCCCGTTTGTTATTTTTAAGTTGTACCTTTGGTGATTGTGAAAGTAAATAGGTATCTTAATGAAATGACTCTTTAAGCTCACTCAGAATTTTCTTTAAAATAGGCTTCAAGATTCTAATAAACATCTGGAAAAGAAAATGTGGAAGTATTGAGGTAGAGGAGACACATGTCCTGTGGCCACTTCATACAAGACCCCTGAATCACGCCTTCTGCCATCAGCACTTTCACATTACAGGCAGAGTTTCTTGGGTTTCATCGTCATTGGTTAGATCCACCTGCTTCCTCCAGACTTTTCTTTTATAGAGTTTGTCTGCCTAACAGCGACAACTTCTCACCCCTCTCTAGACTTTTAACCCTTCTCTGATACTGTCCCTTCCCTTTCAGTGTTGCAGACTCAGAGGGAGCAAATGCCCCAGGCTTCCCTCTGAGTAACAAATAGAAACAATGCAGGGCTTGGTTAAAATGTTAACACCAAAACCATTAGCACACGCTCTTTTGTGAAGTCATTTGAATAGTTAAATATCCATGCAAAATATAATGAGCTACTAGAACGGAAGATTTTCCTTTAATCAGTCATCTGATTTTCCAAACCAGATGACTTTGGTTATTATTAGGACAAATTTGCAATACTTGGACAATGAGTGCGGTCCTACTAAGTCACACAATGGGTATTTGCCAGTTTAGTGCCAGATGGGTGGGACGACTCCCTCTCATGGTTGGTTGGTCTCCCATAAGGGAGCCTTGGAAGAGGGTCTTGCAAGTTGGTAAAAAATCTCTTAAAGGCCTCATTTATCTGTGTCTCAGTTACTAACTGGTGCCCTCTGGTGGTGGGTGGATTTGATGCACTCAAACGGCCATCCCTTGCAGATGAAGATACAAAACAAACTGCAGAGATGTTTTTCACACCTCGGACTAGGCATTTACAGACTGATGAGGGCAAACCCCAGCACCACGTGGCCCAATTGACAATGGGTAATTATGAAGGGTGAACCCTCTAAGGGCTACTCCTGCCCTAGGAGGACCATGGCAGTTTAGGAGATTCCATCAGGTCCCCTCCATGCCCTTCCCAAGACTCATCTCTCATGGAAAGTAGCCTTCAGGTCATCTCAGCGCCTTTGTGGCCATTCACCAGCAGGAGGCATTTGTCTCTCCTCGTGATGTTCCCTGGAAGAGTTTCCACATGGGGAGCTGAGCCATCATGGCAGCTTCTCTATTCAAATATGTGCAGTGGAAATTACGCTAATTAAGCTGGAGTGTAATTATAGACCAGAAAGATTCTTCGCAGTCTGAATTGAATTGTTGTAGATAAACGTGCACTAAGTTAATAGTGTGCAGCTAATTATGAAAGGTAAAGGAGAGGAAGAGGGGTAACCAGTTTCGTGATGTTTTAGAGATGCTGCTGTCCCAGGCGAACACTCCCATTAAAAGCCCAGGTAACCCTGATGGTGAGAATTCTTCTAGCGTTTGCCTCTGATTTTCAATACTGCAATTAAAATAGCCACCAGTGACTAATTAACCCAGTTAACTCTATTTGTCTGTGGCATTTATTACAGCAGAGAGTTAAATGCAGTGACACTCTGCCGCTTTATGTCCTATCCCAAGTAGATGCGTGAAGTTAATTCTTTATTCTTTACTTAGGCTTCTGTGTGCACTTATGATAATTACGAAAATGAGGTGAGGATCCATCGTCCCTATGTGATTTTGCCAAGCTCCACTAAAGCTGTATTCTGGGAAATAAATTCTTTTTACTTAGAATCAAAACAAGCTCAAGTGGCAGTCATCTGCCTTTTGTTCCAAAGCTATCAATTCAAAGGATCTGAGAGATGTTATCATCATGCTGTGAGTACATGAAGAAATAGTTAGTCATTTAATCCTTTCAGCTAGAGTCTTATCAGTAAGGTGGGTTTCCTGTGTTCCTTGATCAAAGCCACCTGAACTAGCTAAATGAGAGGTACTTTTTTTTTTTTTTTAACACAGAGAATACATACAGTGATGCTGAGTGATTTTTCAGCTAATTTGGGAAAATGTAATGTTCACGTGCCTTCTGAGCAGAGTGGCCTGACGCCCAGTTGAACACTGTTAGAGAGTCTGGAAGAATCTAGCAAAGCCCCGAGTGTTAAAAGGACCTGATGAAGAGGGGTCCTTTACAGAGGATGTGACCGTCCAGTAGAAGGAGGGGGCTGATGTCGTGGGACGTCACACCTCACTGTTTCTTCTGGGTTTCCAGGGAACTTTAAAAAATCCCTTCAGTTGCTTTTCTTCAGCTAGAAAACCAACAGAAATGTTGAGATGTGCATCAGAGTTTTACTGATTCCTTTAAATGTCTGTTTTCTCTCCTTTCTTATTTGCAGTATTGCTGAGTAGTCTTACACATAGTTGTTTGAGACACTAACAATCAACACCCCTGACTTTTAACTGGAATTTCCTAAACTTTTCTGAAATATCTGTATGTTCTTTAGAGCATTTATAGCAGTTTCTTTTTTGACTTCATAAAATTTAGCCCGTCTTTGTTGTACTTCTGACGTGTCGTTACTTTTCTTTATGCCAAGATAGTATTGGCATCAGAAAGTTTCTTAAAGTTCATTATTTAATCAATACACTTTTGAGGAAAGTATGAAGTTTTTCTTGCCTGTGAGATGAGACAGTGTTGCTGAATGATGACAACCATAGTTTCTGAAGATTTGATGTCGGGTTGAGACTCCAGAACTACCCTGTAGTAACTGTGTGACTTTGCACAAAGTTTTTAACTTTCAGCCTCAGTTCCCTCACCTGTGAACCAGTAAAGTCATTGATTATCTTCCTCAAAAGGTTATAGCAAGGGTCAGCAAACCATAGCCCAAGGGCCAAGTCCAGCCCACCACCTGTTTTGCTTTTTTTTAAATACATGTATTCATTTATTTATTTTTGGCTGCGTTGGGTCTTCGTTGCTGCGTGCGGGCTTTCTCTAGTTGCGGTGAGCAGGGGCTACTCTTTGTTGCGGTGCGTGGGCTTCTCATTGCAGTGGCTTCTCTTGCTGTGGAGCATGGGCTCTAGGTATGCAGGCTTCAGTAGTTGTGGTACGTGGGCTCAGTAGTTGTGGCACACGGGCTTAGTTGCTCCGCGGCATGTGGGATCGTCCCGGACCAGGGATTGAACCCATGTCCCCTGCATTGGCAGGTGGATTCTAAACCACTGTGCCACCAGGGAAGTCCTGCCCACCACCTGTTTTTGTAAATAAAGTTTTATTGGAACACAGCCGTGCCCAGTTTTTACATTTCGTCTGTGGCTGCTTTTGAGCTACAACTGCAGAGTTGAATAGTTGTGACAGAGACTGTGTGGCCAGCGAAGGCTAAAATATTTATTTTCCATCTCTTAACAGGAAAGGTTTGCTGATCCCTAGATGGAATAGTAAATTTATGTGTTTGTGTATAAAACATAAAAACCTTTGTGTGTATAATACGACCTACATACATGTGTGTGCATATATGTACGTAATATGCATATAAAGGTTTCAGCATAATGCTTGGCACATTGCAAGCATTCAATATATGTTGACAATTTTAATTATTATTATTTAAATGTTATTGTCTTGTTAAATCCACTTTTACTTCACTGGTAGAGAATTAGTTATGAAGAGGACATTAGATGAGATATCATTAAGCCCTCAAATTAATCACAATTAAAATACTTTGCTTTAAAAATATTTTCTAAAGTAAAGGCATTGTTTATCACTTAAGCAGATGTTGATTATAAATACATATATCATGGCACGTTCCCCAATGTAGTAGTTTCCTGGAATGGCCATAAAAAATTACCACCCACTTGGATGGCTTAAAACAACAGAAATTGATTGTCTCACCGTTCAGAGGCTGAAAGTCCAAGGTCGTGGTATCAGCAGGGCCATACTCTCTCTGAAGAAATTAGGGGAGGGTCCTTCCTGGTCTCTTACAGCTGCTGGTGGTTGCAGTCCTTGGTGTCCTTGGCTTGCAGACACACCACTCCAATCCCTGCCTCTGTAGTCACAGAGTGACCCCTGTGTCCGTCTTCACATAGTCTTCTCTCTATGAGTGTCTTTATCCAAATTTCTCTCTTACCTTAAGGATGCTGGTCATTGGGTGAGAGCCCACCCTAATCAAGATGACCTCGCAACTCTATTCCATCTGCAAAGACCCTATTTCCAAATAAGGTCACAGTCACAGGTTCTGGGGGTTAAGACTTTAACACAGCAACGTATCTTATCAAAAAATACAGAATCCAACCTATAATATCAAGTAACTACCCTTTAGAAAATGGATAATTGTCCTTATATTTTAGAATATATGTTAGCGCAAAATAGATGATTGAAGTAAATATTTCAGTCAGTCATTTTGATGCCTGGAACTAATAATAAAGACTAACCAAACTGCTGTTAGCAACACATTTTTTGAAAGGACATCTCTGTTTAGTTGATTGAAAGGTAAACATGAGGTTTCAGATGACAGGCCACCAGAGGCAACATGAACTCAGATGCCCGGTTAGAAGGACCCTGTCCAGGGCAAGGGGGACCACATCCACTGCACGTGAGCCAGGCAGGTCACACCTGGGACACTGTGTCCACTGTTGGCAGCTTGTGAAGAAAGCAAACCGGAGTGTGTTCAGAGGAGAGGGCAACATACTCAGAATCTCACCAGATGAGGAAGATTTGGCGTTTGATGTAAGCAGATATGAAGGGTATGCAGTGGGTGTGAGAACAGAGAGGCAGCAGTAATTATAAGAGCCACCGGAAATTCCTGCTGAACATCGTAGGCCACATGTAAATAAATTAAATGACTCGGACTGGAAAGTCTTTTTTCAAGAAACAGATTTTTTTATAACCTGTTGTTGAAAGCGGTCCGAAGGATCAAGAAAATTGGCCTGTGAATGTAAAAAGTGCCCATGAAACTCCTGATGTCTTTCATAGATAAACTGTGATTTAAATAACTAACATGTGGGATAAGTTCTAATACACCTAGATTTCTTGGTTAACTTAGACCTTTTTTTTTTTTTTTAAACTTTAAATCGTTGTGTAACATTGCCGGTCTGGGTAGTCACTGAGTTGTTTTATGTTGTATCATCCTAGTACTTTAACTTCAGGTTGACTTTCAGAACGGAAAATTGTGAGCCAGTTCATTTGCAGATACAGCTACAAAATCCATCCGATTCCCCGCTTTTTCTTTTTTTTCATTTACCAATACTAGTTGTAGGTTGGAAAGACCAAAGGCCGCTGGAGGTCCTCACACATTCTATATCTGCTTCAGGGCCAGTAGAACTTACAGGTCGAGCCTATATTTGTCCTTCGGCTGTCCCACTCCACAGCTGGAGAAACAAAGGGCCCTTGGTTTGTTCAGCAGGATTCTGAGGGCTGTTTAGTGTCCGACACGGAGGCCAAATAAAAATGCTGAGTGACTCTGTCATGGGGAGAGGTAACTGCCTTTTCAGCTCGTGGATTTTATAACTGGGTATCTGTCGGTCTCCCTTGCCAGGCACCCAGGAGGACACCGGGTCGCTTGCCAAAGCCTGAGCACTGAGTCAGCATGCACAAGTAACAGATGCAGTAGTCTATCAGCAAGCTCTGGAGGAAGGAACCCCCCAAATACAAAAAGGCTCGAACCTCACCTCCTTGTCTAAATTCGGGGCAAAACCAAGAGACGGCCTGGATCCATGAAAGGCCAGGACCTTGTTTCTAATGCTAACTGGCTCATTTGCCTCCATATTTAGAGCCTTAATTTTTAATTTTTTATTAGAGTAAAGGAAACCACCCTAAATCCCTTCTGGGCCAAGGTGAAGTGCAAGTACATACATGCACACATGACTGTGGCTCTGAATCATGCTGAAAACGTCCCAGCCCTGCCTGCATCAGCCTGTACTTGGGGCCAGACTCATTCCTCCAAGATGTGTGTGCCAACGACAGTGAAAATCTTCAGCGTCCTGCTCTTGGGCTAGTTGTAATTATGTCAGAATTAATTTAATAATAATAATAATTTAATAATAACCTCTCTACCCACTGACTCATCGAGCCCACTTCCCAGTAACGCTAAATTTAATGTTACTTCCTGAATGACCGCCAGGAACATCATAATCTTTACTTGTCACCTTGCTCTTTTTTCCAGATTATCGACTGTCCTTTTTGTGTACATTAAAAATCCAAATTACATGATATTTTAAAATATTTTTAGATTAAAAAATTAGTTGTGTGGTCTTCTCACTGGGTTTTCACTTGACATCTTGTGTTTTTTAAGCCCCCCCTTTTAGATTGTAAGTTAGAGCCTTTAGAAGAAGCAAGACTTTAAAAACGTGTCGTACTTTATACAGTATAGTAGTCATTTGTTACTTAATAGCTCTATGGACCAGACCTTCCAGAGAGGTCTAACCACCGGGCAGGGCCATTTTGTCCTTTAACCTCTCTGCACGAGTGAGTGGTTCTCTGTGTAACACATTTGTACACCTGCTCTATTCCTCTTTCTCGTTCTCATCTTCTGTTCCTCACTCCTAGCGACACACTTCAGGCGGTAAGTATTAGACATGCACACATCACTCCAGATAGGACCCTCTCCGCTCGAAATGAAACAGCCCGACGCAGCCAAGTGCCATAGAGAGAGGCGCAGGTGAGGAGAAGAAGTTAGGTCGCATCTGCGTTATCTCCATTTTAGGACAATTTCCAAGTGGCTAAAAGAGCGTGTGGTTTTTTATTCTTTTATGAGACCGTCGGTCAGGTGAGGCCACATGAGGAGACAGAGAAGAGTCTTTGTTATTCTCACAGATCTGAGGACAAGAGGCCCGCACACCACACAGGGCCACGTGGAGACACCAGAGCGCTCAGAGAAGGCAGGAGGGTAGCACACAGGCCCCAGCCTTGAATAGGGTTTCCGTGGGAAAGGCAAGGCAGGACAGAGAGAACAGTTTAGGACTGGCTGCTGGGAATAATCCCAGTGGGCTCTCAACTAGAGGGATGCTCCCTACTGGCCTGGCCTCTGGCCCTGGGATGATTAAGGCAGAGAAATACTGCCTTAATATTAACATCCTGGGGTGCACAGGCCAGACAGAGATGTGGCTCTGGGTTAGTTAGTTCTCTGGGTCCTTGGCTACCCTAAGAATTGGGAGCCCCAAGAAGAGGCAGTCTCTCCTCACCAGAAAGGTTTTCTTAAGATGTCAAAATGTAGCGTACAGGAAGTTAAAAATGTATGCAGTACAGTGAGTTTAGCCCTTTAAAAATGTTAGTGAGGAGGCTAGGAGATGAACTCCCCTCCAGACCCACCCACAGTCTTTTAATTTATTTGTTTATTTATTTATTTTTGGCTGTGTTGGGTCTTTGTTGCTGCACGTGGGCTTTCTCTAGTTGCGGAGAGTGGGGGCTACTCTTCGTTGTGGTGCGCGGGCTTCTCATTGCGGTGGCTTCTCCTGTCATGGAGCACAGGCTCTAGGCATGCAGGCTCAGTAGTTGTGGCTCGCGGGCTTCGTTGCTCCGTGGCATGTGGGATCTTCCCAGACCAGGGCTTGAACCCGTGTCCCCTGCATTGGCAGGCAGATTCGTAACCACTGCACCACCAGGGAAGTCCCTACCCACAGTCTTGATACAGGTGAGGCAGGTCCATTAGTGCCGTCTTCTGGGTTTTTAACAACAGGCTGATGGTCTCAAAATGGTTCTCTCAGACCTTTTATCCCTGTCTGGTGGGAAAGAATTTAACAACATCAAGGCACTGTTTGGTTACATTGCATCCAGTTGCACCTTAAGAACAATGTGACAAAAGCTGTTCCTATAGGCTGTAGTTACCTGTTGCCTTATAGCAAACCACCACAAAATCGAGTGGCTTAGAACAACGATGTATCAGAGCCTCTTGGTTCTGTCCACTGGAAAAAAAATGCACAACCTAAAAGCTGAGAGTTATGTTTTACTTGGCAGGCATTCTTAGGACTTCAAGCCTGGGAGACAGCATCTCAGATAACTCTGAGAAAACTGTTGTGGGATTGGAGGGGTGGGTCGGGTAGGCCAGGATATACAGGAGTTTTTGCAACAAAACCAGGTAGTGAGAACAAAAGGTCATTGTCAGCAAAAGAAAATGAGATATTTCAAGTTAAGGACTTTAGTGTTTTTCTATGTATAGAAAGACGCAAGAGTCTGGGCTCACTGAAATCATTCCTTTGATATGCACTTCAGCTCTCTGAGGCTGGTATCCTGTGTTTTCTCATCCTGAATTTCCTCAAGCTGCACCGTTGGGGGGGTGACTGCAGTCTCTTGCCTGCTAGATGGCAGGCATTTCTTATTTCCATCCTGAGTTCCCTCAGGGCTCACCCTTGTGGGTGGCTGCAGTCACTGATGGCTGCGACATCCTTTGTTTACTGACGTGGCAGGCAGCATTCTTGGTCTACATGTCTCTGGGTAGACTGGGCTTAGCTGCAAGTTCTCCTGTGTATCTTCCTGAGGATTTGGTGAGAGGCTGGTGGGACTCTGGTTATGTAATGGCCTCACAGAGGGCTGGATGTTGTGGGGGAGGGAAAATAATTCTCCCTCTGCCCTTCTGAGTTATTGGCTGAAACTCCTCCACCCTGGTGATAAAAGATTAACAAGAGAAAAAGAAACAAGTTTATTAACATGTATACTTCATATGTACGTGGAAGATCCCCAGGAAAAATGGGTGGCTCCCCAAGATGGCCCAAACCACCATTTAAGTAAACATCTTCAGCTAAAGACAGAAGAAAGAGATGTTGGGGGTAGGATTGGTGGGGGGAATGGCCAGTTATGGGAGGGTACCAGGAAAAGCATGGTAAATAAGGGTAAGGTTTGTTATGCAGATTTTAAGTTTCTGCCTTCTCCATTGATAAGTGTCTTGTAATTTAGTGTCATCTTACTCTTCCTGGTACAGAGGGGAAGACACCCTTACAAACGGAGATTTCTTTTATAAATGTAAATGTTTGTCACAAAAGAGTGGCTTCTACTCTGTTTTCAGAGCATCTTCTGTATCTGTCATTTCTCCAAAATATTCAGCTCAAAATAACCCTTATGCCAAAGCAGCCTGTTCGGGGGTGGCCCACGCTGCTACCCTTTGGCCTCCGAGGTGGTGCCCGCTCAAGCAGGCAGCTGATTCTGGATGCCAGCTGGAAGCTCAGCTGGCGCGGGTGACCAGAACACCTACGCCATGTGACTTGGGCTCTCAGCATGGTGGCTGGAATCCAAGAGGGAGTCTCTAAGAGCGAACATCCCAAGAGACCAAGATGGAAGCCATAAGGCTTCTTATGAACTGACCTCAGAGCCATACTCTGTTAATGCAGGCAAGTCACTTAGCCCAGCCCCAGTCACGGAGGGGGGCAGCGGGGAGACGACAGCACTCCACCTCTTGAGGTGTGAAGTAGGTGTGAGGACAGGACGGGGAAGGAGCTGGCGGCTTCTTTAACTTCCCGCAGCACCAAATACAGCCATCATTTGAGATCTGGCGTAGAGAATTCCTATTTTCTCTTTCAGTCTTTATATAAAGTATGTGAGTGTGTGTATATGTGTATGTCTAGATACTTGTATACATCACACACACGTACACAACACACACACACTGAGAGAGAGAGAGAGAGAGAGATGTAGATTGTAAGAAATTGTCTCATGAGATTGTGGTTAGCTGGTCTGAAATTTGTAGGACAGACCAGTAGGCTAGAAATCAGGCAGGAGTTAATATTGCATTTCTGAAACAGAATTACTTCTGGAAGTGTGTTTTTACTCTTATGGACTTTCAGTTGATGGGATGAGGCTCACTCGTGTTAGGGAGGGTGTTGTGGCCTGGGGGAGAATCTTCCTGAGTTCTTTTGGCTGGTCTGATCATTAAATTGGCACAGACAGATTAACAGGAGAAAAAAAATATTTGGACGTACAGAGGTCTTATAGATATGGAACCCAAGAAGTGGCCAAAGCAGGAAGCTTTTATAATTTTTAGACAAAGAGACAGTAAATTTGTGAAGAGATGACAAGACAAAGAAGTTTGGGCTTGGGCAGTAAATTAGTGGAGAAGTAACAAGGTTTGTTTATACAGGCTTCTCAGCCCCAAATTCCTTATCTCTGGTGATAAGAATGTCTCTCTGCCTCCTGCTGCAGGGAGGGGGGATTTCTTTCCTGCACTCAGGGAGACAGAAGGGAGGGTCAGGGTGTCCTTCTGGCACTAGCGGTTTCTTAAGTAATTTTAATCAAAATAATCCATATGCCACTTTGGCATATTTGGGGGCAGCTTGCCCTGAGCCCCAATAGTTTCCACCTCTGAAAGGTCCCTGGAAGTTTCACATATGAAAAGCTGAGCTGGTACATTGCTCCATTATGTCATTGAATCCCTGTCCGAGTCTTGAGAGTAGGTCAGTTCAGTTCATTTCAGGAGGCAGTGATAGAGTTCGGCTACATTACCCAAGCAATCAGGTGTTTAACAAGAGGCATATCTAAGGAAACAGAAGAACACAAAGGTTAATGATTAGGAGCCGACTCTGTTCCAGTTTCTGAGCCCAGGGCGCAGCTAGTCAAGAGATTTCTAGACCTCAGCGTCAAAGCGTCTTTTGCAGTTTGAGATGTCCCCGATGATGGCGTCAGGTGTTCAGGCAAACTTTTGAGTGGCTCACACAGCAACAGGCACAAAGAAGAGTATCGAAACATAAACTGTGGTGGCAGTTTTTCTGAAGATTAAATTAAGTCATGTAGCTTCGGTTTGGAGGGCTTCTGGAAAAAGGGCAGTTGTAGTTCTCAATGATTCCAAGTTAAAAGGTTGGGAGCGAAAATTGGAAATGTTAGTTTGGAGAGTTGTAGCCAAATATGTAGGAAACTAGAAGAATTCGGGATCCAGTCCAGCTTACAAGTAGAAAACAAAATCTCAAAGACATTTAATAGAACTAGAATCTGATATCCACAAGTGTATAGTATTATTTCTATAGAAACGTAATTTTCTTCTATAAAATCACCTCCATTTTTACCAAAGATACCCAAGTTAAGACTAATTTGTTTGCAAAATAAGTCTAGATAAACTTGGCCTGGTTATTTACAGAGGTGCAGCATGAATAACGGTTGATCATATAGGCTCTTTTAAGTTTGCTTTGCTGGAACCTTTTATGAAGAATCTCCAGATTGAACTTTCAATAAGCTCTTAAAGCTAAGAAGTCAATTGAAATATTTGCCATCAGACTTTGCTAGCAATACCTATAAATTTGAATGAATTCCTTTCTTCTTGAGGTTTCTAAAATACCCTGAGGTTTCTGGGCCTGCCAGGAAGTGACCTCCCTTATTCACCTAGTAAGTCTGCTGGGAACCCTGTAAACAAGGTACCAGGCCGATTTTCCAAGGGGCTTTATTGGTTTCATAAAGTCAGTCTTAGCTTCTGAAAGCTGTCTGGTCATATCTGAGCCTATGTATGTCTCTCTCAAATATGACACTCTGGTTAAAGCCTTGATAATATAACCAGTTTCCAATTGTGTTGTGTGATAAGGAGAACAGATTTTTATTGAATTTATGTAAATAAATATATTTTCAAGAAAATAAGAACACTCACTGAGAGTTTCTAAATTCTGGAGGGATCGGATAGGGAGAAAAAGATAAATGTTTCTATTCCACTTACAAAGGTATAATTTACCAAATTTCTCCAAGTCATAGTTAGCTTAAGAGAAAAGAGCAGGAAGTTTCTTTAAATCTGGGGAAATAAAACAAAACAAAACAAAATCAGCAGTTTCAAATTTGAAAAAAAACATTAAAAATTATATTCATCCTCATCAGTTCATTCACTCCCATGTAATTAATTCTTTTGCTGCTTGTTGTTTTGTTAGAAAGTTTTGAAGCCATAAGGTTTTTCTTTTTTTTTTCAATTAGGGTTTGTAAATGTTTACCCAGTTCAGTGTTATGATTTAAAGGGTATCAGAAACTTGTATTCTAGAGTACTTCTTAGATTTCTTCTCATGAATTTCTCTGAAGATAAAACATATTTGCAAGAAGCTTTTGTAAAAGCATCTGAGCAAAACAATAATGGTAAATGATAAATTTTCATTTTTAAAGATCTGATTCTCTAATGATGGAACTGACAAGGCAATTTGGTTACTTCTGTGACATACAACATTTAAGATAATGACTACAATTATGAATGATAACATTATACCACAACATATACAAATTTTAGGAATTTCATATAATTTCTAGAACATTTATGTTACTAACATTTACCCATACAATATAACCTAAGACAGCTTATCATCACTTATTTGACAATGCTTTCCATGTAATTTAACATTCCAAATAAGCCTAATTAGTTTAGTATCTCTCTTTTATAAGGAGGTAAAACAAATATTTTGAGTGTTCCAGGGGCCCTCTGGAAAACCCCAAAGTTACCTCCAGGTCAGTAAGACTTACTTAGAATTTGATTTGGGGAAGTTTGTCCAAAATGTCAAAAGGTTTTAAAACATTTGGTCAAATAGGATCGTAGGTCACTGTGAAACAGTGCTTAGTTATGCGTTAACCAAAGTGGCAAAGACATCCTAGGCAAATTCAGAAGGTTAAATAGTTGTAAAATGTCTTAGCTCTTTGAACATTGAAAAGACTTGGTTTACTAAACTAATCAAAAGCCTGATGAAGACAGCAAACACAGGGTATTGTTTTGATAAAACATAGAATCTTTGTTTTTGTTTTGTTTTGTTTATAGGAAGATTACTTTAAAAGGTAAAGAAAACCTTTATAATTGGCTTACCAGGAGCAGACCAATAGTCCAAGTAAACTTTGTTCTTTCAGCAGATGAAAACAATTAAATACCACATTTACATAAGTACACTAATGATATTAAAGCTTGTTTTTAAAACCTTTATAACAAATGCATTTAATCTTATCCAGCTTGATCACATATAAAATTCCTTTCCCAAGATTCCTTTTCAATAAAACTTCTATAACTTTCTGTGTTCATATTAGTTTGTCCCTTGTTCTTTTTCCTGTTCTTAAAATAACCAGCTTTAATACTCTCTTTTTTCTCAAGAAAATGCATCTCCATACCTCATACCTTTTCTTATCCCCAAATACATTTTATTTTCTTTGCATACATAATTGCTTCCCTTATTATTTTTAGGAGCTTTATTCACATATATTAGAATTTTTAACCCTTAGAAACCTTTAATTTCTAGTGATAACTAAAAAGTAAGCAATTATGAGCTGTCTTTTACATTAACATTCTGTGGGTTAGCAAATGTATAAATGCTCTTTATAATTTCTAGAAGCATGTCCTTTCTCATAGAAAATTTCTCAGTGTGTCATAAAACATGCTTACTAATAGATCATATTATGTTTATTTCTTTTGTGAAAAGAAGCCAAAAGTAGATAAACCTGTGTTGAGGAATTAATGTTCAAATATTTTATCTTTTTTAGAAATGATCTAGATATCCAATGAAATTCTATCATTTAACTTAGCAAAATTCTTAACAGTGTAAGCCACCAGAGAGATTTGCGTACCTATTTTTAAGTAAACATACCATAAAACAATTATTGTTTAAAAATTCACCTAAAAACTTTTATTCCACTTACGTTTATTTAATTTGTTTTCAACAATTGGGTTTAGATTACTCATGAACATTTCATCATACCAAGTTACTATTTTTTTGCTGACAAATTTTGTAACGTGAACTTATTTGATTAAGAAGCTCGGGTACTATAAAAGTTGCCTGTTTGCTTTATATTCAATGTTAATAACTTTAAAGTATACCTGCTTTAATTAAACCAACATCCTTAAACTAGCTTCAGCTTGTTAAAGATTAATCTTAGACCAGGTGAACTTGAAAAGCATTTGGGTTGGTTTCTCTTCTATTTTAATTCATATAATCACTTCTTTATTTTTAAGTCAATTAAGTAGAGCTCTTTTACAAAATAATTTTGGCAATACCGTCTCAAGGTAGAAAAACACCATACCTGTAATGTACATATATAGACATACAGACAGACACAAACAGAGTTCTCTTAACTTCCATTTTAAAATTTTAGCCATGAGTCAGGTACAATACAAAATTCACCAGTTTGTAACGAACAGTTGGACTAAATTCAGTTTACTCACTGAGATGGCTAAAGTCTTTTATTATTTGTGGAGAAGACTTTTAAGACTTGTGTTTGCCCCTGACAAGCAGTCTTAAGGAGGCTGTGATTTAGAATTTGAGCTAAGAGGGCACTTTAGCAGTTTGTGTTTAAAAAGGCTTTTTTCCCTTTTTTTTTTTTTTTCCTTTCATTATCAGGTGATTGTGGGCTGTGTTTACCTTTTAAAGACTTGGTAAGATTTACACCTTCAAGAGACAGAGGAAGAAAATATGTTTTCTTCTAGGAATGTTGGAGCATATTTATCTACTATCAGAAGTCTAGGGAATTACTTTTTTTTTGTTTTTTTGAGTAGAGGACAATTTTGTTCCCAATATCTTGATCTTTTGCAATATCCACTGGCATTTTGAGAGGAACAGGCAGGGTTTGAGGACTGGTAAAGATAGGTGGGCCGTGACTTGCATTTCTGGTTTTGTGGAGATTTGCAAGACAAAGACAGTTGCTTCTATTAGCCTTTGAATACTGGCTTCCAGCTGATCCATTTTCTGATTACTTGTAGGAAGGCCTGGGGGAATTGCTGAGGCTATCAGGGTGGATTTCAAGAAGGGGAATTTACATTGGGTTTTTTGGTTTTGTTTTGTTTTGTTTTAAACCTGATTTCTGGGACTTCCCTGGCAGTCCAATGGTTAAGACTTCGCCTTCCAAAGGCAGGGGGTACGGGTTCGATCCCTGGTCAGGGAGCTAAGATCCCACATGCCTCAGGGCCAAAAAAACAAAACATAAAACAGAAGCAATATTATAACAAATTCAATAAAGACTTTAAAAATGGTCCACATCAAAAAACTAAAAATCTTAAAAAAAAAAAACTAATTTCTCTTCTTTCATCTTGTTAGGGCATCCCTAAGGCTAACCCTTATATACTATATATATATGTATAATATATATATATGTTTTAACCCACTTTTTAATTTGGTTTTAGGTGAAAGCTCTCTATATTTTTTCTTTTTAAATATAGCCTATTCTGGGACTTCCCTGGTAGCACAGTGGTTAAGAATCTGCCTGCCAGTGCAGGGGACACGGGTTCGAGCCCTGGTCCGGGAAGATCCCACGTGCTGTGGAGCAACTAAGCCCGTGCGCCACAACTACTGAGCCTCGCTCTAGAGCCCGCGAGCCACAACTACTGAAGCCCGCGTGCCTAGAGCCCGTGCTCCACAACAAGAGAAGCCACCGCAATGAGAAGCCCGCGCGCCGCAACGAAGAGTAACCCCCCGCTCGCCGCAACTAGAGAAAACCTGCGTGCAGCAACGAAGACCCAATGCAGCCAAAAATAAATAAAATAAAAAATAAGTAAATTTATTTTTAAAAATATATATGTATATATATATAACCCATTCCTAGGATCCATCGTCTGGCCATTGTTGAGTAGGATCTTACAGTAATCTCAAATAGTGACTCAAACCAATAAGCCTTTTTATGGCTTAACTGAAGATCCTCGAGGTGTCCCACAAGAGTAGGCAGTCCTCAAAAGATCCAGAAAGTTTACTCTCAGAGTTAGTCTAAGAAAGTAAAAGCCCTTCACCGTTACAGGTGATAAGAATGGTATAGTGAAAATGGCATTTCCAGTTTCTCAAGGAACAGGAGATGCCTCCAGATATAAACCCGCTAATCTGTGTCACCTGGCAGAGCTACTGGAACGGGATTTTTCCAGCATTAACAAAGCAACGGGGGGTTGAGACAACAAAGACCCCTTATGGATTGGAACCCCTTATGACAAACTCCCCTGAGAGCTGTCACAGCTAGACGAAGTTCTGCTTGTGACTTCATGTCTCAGAACCTTAGTCTCTTTGGCCAGCAAAGTGCACCCTGCTAAGTGCACCCTCTGGATGGTCATAAAGCCAAGCTCTCAGGACACAGAACAAGATGAAAGGAAAAAACCTCATCTGGTTTTTTACGTAGGGAACCCACCACAAAGTTGGTCCAAATGGACACCTGTCTAGTGAGAACCATTAACTCGCCAGCCTGTAAGCCTGGCAGGAACAGCAGATTTACAGGGACTCTTCTTGCTGTTCAGCCCTGTGGTTCTTCCTTCTTACGACAAGTGACATAAAAGACAAAGAAAAACAGTGACCGTCCCTGGGAGGAAAAGGTTCAATGCCAGAGTGGTTATATCTAAGAAACTAGTTCCCCAAATATTTTCTCTTGCTAATATAAGTTCAGAAAGAGGGAAAAACGATTCTTACCACTTTCCCTTACACTGGGCCCTGCAGGCAGAGATCTGGTAAGAAATCTTACCTTCTGCAGGCCTTTGTCAGATGCCCCAGGATTTCTAAGCTGCAGCAGACTCACGGGAAAACAGGGTCCAGCCAGTATCCTGCTGACTATGCCAGCTGTCGGGGAGGGGGAAGTTACCCCCGCCCTTCTCAGTTCTTCTGACTGGTCTAATAATTAAATTGCCGCAAGACAGAATAACAACAAAAAAAAAAATCAAATTTAAGTTGTACATACAGAGGTCTCGTGGATATGGAACCCAAGACATGGCCAAAGCAGGCAGCTTTCTGCTTCTCAGACAAAGACACAACGAATTTGTGAAGAACTGACAAGACAAAGAAACTTGGGCTTGTGTTAGTCAATTGCGAAGAACCAACCAGGTTTGCTTTTACAGGCTTCTTGGCCCTGAATTCCCTATCTCTGGTGGTAAGAATGTCTCTCCACCTCCTGTACAGGGAGGGTACCTTTTACATGGGAGATTTGTTTCCTACTTTCAGGGAGACAGAAGGGAGGGTCAGAGTGTCCTTCTTGCACTGGCTGTTTCTTAAGTCATTTTACTTCAAAATAATCAATGTTCCACTTTGGCATCTTTGGGGCGGCTTGCCATGTGCCCAACAAGGGTAATCTTAAAGTCAACTGCTTGTAAATGTTAATCTCCGCTGTAAAATACCTTCAAGGCACCCCCTAAATTAGTGTTTAATTAAATAACTGGGTCTGTAGCCTAGCCAAGTTGATGTATAAAACTAACCTTCACAGTATCTGTGAAGAAACAGCAGTTAAGGTAATGGAGATAAATGAAAAACAGGAGAAGGACACGAGAATCTTCTAATTCGCTGGTCTTTTGTATGCAGAGGGAAATCAGAAGTAAAGAGTAAATAAAAGATTATGGAGAATATACAGACCTTTTCTGTTTCAGTGCACCTTGGTTAAAACCTTATGAAATCTAAACATAGGAATACTGTTTTAAATGACCTAAAATTCTTGGGGGTTTATTTTTTTGAATTTCACAAACTTCGGAAGCATGACTGCTTTTTCTCTTGATCATGGTGAAGATTGTTTCCTTTCTTTTATATCCTTTTGTCTCAGATACAATGACCTTCTTTCATTCCAAAGATGAAAAAATTACTTAGTGTTTTGTGTAACCTCTTCAATTAAAATTTAAAAAACCTTTTTTTGTGCAAAAATGAAGAGTAGCCAAAAACTTACCAAGATTGGATGATTTCCCTTTTTTTTTTTCTTTTCGGTACGCGGGCCTCTCACTGCTGTGGCCTCTCCTGTTGTGGAGCACAGGCTCCGGACGCGCAGGCGCAGCGGCCATGGCTCACGGGCCCAGCCGCTCCGCGTCATGTGGGATCTTCCCGGACGGGGGCACGAAACCGTGTCCCCTGCATCGGCAGGCGGACTCTCAACCACTGCGCCACCAGGGAAGCCCGAGGTGATTTCCTTTTAATAAGGATGAAGTGATGACCAGATGCTCTTGACTTGGTGGAATAATTGAAACGTGGAAATCTTTTTCAGCTTAAGATTTTCCCGTGTGCCCTTGAATCATTCCCCTGCCAAGCTGGTGCCTGAGCATACGCTTATTTTTCAGTGTTGACAAGTTAATGTTTGAAAGGGTTTGAGGTAACCAGATGGAAGCCACTATGTTTCCAGGGGGATAAAGTTGAGGAGAGCAGGGTCCGCAGCCAGCCCCTCCAAATGCTTTCAGCTTTACCAGCTTTCCAGCCCCTCTGGCCCATATGTCTGTTGCCTGCCTTGCCTGTGGTCCTTGTTACAAGGCAACATATGACGGAATCCCTGATGGGAAGGGTCTTGTGCTGCTCTGATGTCTGGGGTTTGTTACAGGAAATCCATTAAGCCTGAGGTACCAGGCTGGCTTCCTGCCATCACGGTGCTCATGGAAGCGGGGCTGAAAGGATCTGACTTTCAGTGAGATCTCAGTTTGATTGAGACACCAGATCAGTTGCAGAGCTTTATTCACCCCAGGAATGTAACGACTGAAAAAGCGACCCCAGCTCTAGTCCTTGATGGAGGAGGGTCTGGCAGGGTGACAGGAGAACGACGATGATGTTAAAAGGCATGAGGACAGTTGTTTAGTACCGGGACACCCAGGTGCCTTTTCTTGCAAATATATGCACAGACTGCAGAGCTGCCTGTGGGGAACCAGCATAAAATAGTCGTCCCTTCAGCCCACGGTTGTAGTGAGCTCTGAGAAGGCAGGCTGTGCTGTAGG
The DNA here is from genome assembly GCF_963455315.2 of Globicephala melas. NCBI lineage: Eukaryota > Metazoa > Chordata > Mammalia > Artiodactyla > Delphinidae > Globicephala > Globicephala melas. Next base: position 9,344,163 of record NC_083316.1, on the reverse strand, counting down.
AGGCCTGTTGGCCATCAGTCTGCCGCCGGGGTGGCTGACGAAGTCCTAGAACATCCCCTCTCCACCTGCCACCTGCCACGGGGTTCTCTGCGCCTCATGCAGGGCGGACGCCTACGCACTCACTTAGGTCCTGAACTGAAGGTAAAAGAGGTATTTACTGTACACCTTCCCCCTACTCTTTGCTTCAGACCCACAATTCTAGACCAGAACTCCCTGAAATCCCATGCAGGAAGCCTACTCTGTCTTTCGGCAACTTTATCAGCAGGAAAGGAGTTGGCGGAGACCTACGTCATAGGACCGGAGCCGGTTAGTTTCCTGTGGCCTTTCTCTGGTGGCATCAAAAGTCTGCCAGTCGTTCTCAACAGGGGACGATTCTGCAGCCCCACTCCCCAGGATATTGGGCAATACCTGGGGACGTTTGGGGTTGTCATAGTGTTAAGCCACTATCATGACGTAAAGTGTTCCTAGGAAACCTTTCATAAGCTGAAATGGTGTGAAGTGAAGAAGCAATTTTCACTTTTTGCCTTTTTTTTTTTTTTTGTAAAAGGGGAAACCCTTTTCAGATTTCTTTCGATTAGTAAACACAGATACTAATGTAGGTCTTTCCTAAAAGCAAAGTGGTGTAAGGGGATACCTGTACTGGCATCTCATTGTTCGAGGCCAGGGATGTTGCAAAACCATCTTACAATCCAAAGAAGCCCCTCGCTTCCCTAACCCAGAATTATCCAACCCCAGAAGTCCGTAGTGCTGAGCATGAGCAGACCTGCCTTAGTCGTGTGTCTTCTCCCTCTTCCCTCACTCCTCAGCCTCCCAGACCGAAGCTCCTGGCAGCCCGCGATCTTAACATTATTCGCGGTGTCTCCTTGACACTCGGTCAATAGTGAAGAATGAAGGAATGGGGTCAGGGAGGTATGGCAAACAAGGGAGCAGGTAACTATTAAGTTAGTACTTAGATGGTATTTGCACTTATATACTTTCTTTCATTGTTACTGTTTGTCCTTGAGATGTTTTTACCTTGGAATAATTTCCTTTGTTCACTGAGTACCCACTAAACATGAGCCGGTGTGCTTATATACACCAGGAGCGTGGTAATGAGTTCAAAAACCCCATGACCCCTGCTCGCTGGCGTTTGCTTCGCTAGTGAAGAAAACCATCATTAACCAGTTACACAGATAAGTGTAAAATTTCAGGGTGACAAGTGCTACAAACTCTGTTGGCTTGCCACAAGAGAAGCCAGAGAAATTTCCACAGTGTCAGGAACTAGATACCATTTTCTCCATAGTGGTGTGACCCACAGGTGATAGTTTAAGTGTCTAGGCTAACGTACCAATATCGCTATAGATATTATCAACTTCTTTGTCATCAGAAAAGGGCTTTTGCAGGTACTAATGCTGGTGCAGAATAGCATTTGCCAGGCAAATGGGAAATGAGCCAAGTTAGCAGTGGAAGAGGTGGCGCTGCCAGGCCTGAGTAGGGAACTACAAACAGTACAGCAGTGGGAGGGAGCAGGGGCCGGCGTATGGGGAATTTTCTGGAGCAAAGTCCTGTGAGTGAAGGAATGCGAGTGGAGGGTTTCTAGAAGGTCCGTGAGACGTTTGTGTTTGCCTTTAGAAGCACTGCAGCTTTAAAGCTTCTAGAACACAAGCAGTGGTAGTGTGCAGGATAAACTGGGGGTTCCAGCCTGGAGTGAGGGAGCCCATTAGGAAACGTCACAGTTTTCAAAGCAAGGAGTAATGAGGCCATGGGCCACGGCTCCAGCAATGGGACTGCTGTGGAAATTGAATTTACAGTTCTCGTGTCTGATTGGATACTGCGAGTTGAGAGAGAGGGAGGAACTTAATAAGGACTCTTTTATTTGCGGTAATATTTTCTTCCCAACTGGTAAAGAAGAAAGAGTCCCTTGTAACTAGTCGTGTTCTTATGGGATAATGGTGCCTGCCTAGCCCTTCATCAGCATCCTTCTAGATTGGGTAACCATCATGTTCATGGCAACTTATGGAGTTTACATTTCAGAGAAAATGAGACAAGATTGACTTCTTCTCTATGTTATAATATTATGGTGATTTTAGTTCTAAGAGTCTTTTCCCAAAAATAGTTGCTATCTCCCCAGCTGCTAAATGAACAGAAAAACAGCTAGGATCCAAAGATGCTTCTCTGTCATACACTTGCCTGCCTGAAGTTCTGGTTGGGTTGTGTGTAAAACCAGCAGATGCAGTCTGCTCTCTGGGAAGGGTGTTTGGAGAGAGCTGGATGCCAAACTGCAGCAGGAAGGAGCCCAGACCTGGGAGTCTCGGGTGCAGCTGGAAAGGCCCATGTTTTCCATAAATAAGGTTTAGTTTTGTTCCATCCCCTCCCCTACATTACTGATGCCAGGCTCTAAATCACACAATAGGCAGTAACTTACAGTCTCAAGTATTTCAGAGACTCAACATAAATAGGCCAAGGCGTAGTTACAAACACTCATCGATGACACATGCATAATAGGGGATGAAGGGAAGGTGTTTAAAACGGATCCCTAAACTTTGAGTTCTGGCGTCCTCCGGAGTACAGACCTTAAATTAAAACAACCACCCAAACCACTTGGCATTACTCTGAGCCATGAAGATACTCAGCTGAATGGTCAGTGTTTTTCACCTAAAGTAGTGCTTTGATAGCTGATGTCTTGACTATCGAACCGAACATAACATTTTAGTCAACCGTAAGTATTTTCAAGTCTGCGAAGGAGGATGATACTTGCTTCTGTTAACTTCGAGAAATATTTCATAGATATTACACCTTCTGTTTGGATTTTAAAAACAGAAAAATCTTCTGCTTTTTCATTTGTACATCCCCGGTAGAATGAATCTCAGTGCTCTCATAACTTGAGGAAGTGTGCATTCTCCTGTGACCTAGTGGAAGAAAGCCTTCTTTGAGATCTTGCCTCTGAGCACAGCCTGTACCTCTGTTACTTATTTAGATGGAAGTCAGACACTCCCTACAGAGCACCAAAAAACTTGAGTGTGTTTAATTTTATCTTGCAAAACAGGAACAGTATTCTTTGCACCACCTGTGAATAAATTACTCCTTTGTGCCCAAAGTCCAGCTTCCTTAACCATCCCTGAGAACCACAGCCATGAATGGGAGGGGTTCAGCTTCATGCAGTGAGCATATGCTATGGACTTATGGAAACCCAAGGTGACTCTTGGGGCTTCCTTCTACCAACTTTGGGCAAATCACTTAAACTCTCTGAACCGCAGTCTCCTCATCTTTAAAGTAAAGGTAATCATAGACCCTACCTTACAGAGTCCTCGGGAAGAAAACTCAATTTACTACTAATATTTATTTAGCAACTACAAAGGCCTATCACTCTGCTAAGTCAGATATATTAAAACTGGGGTGATTCATGCAAATTTAAAAGATCTAGTCAAGATTTTAGTTTATTAGATTTAGACAGTCATCATATTCCGAACATCCACGCAATGAAAAGCTTTATGTGGTCCTCATAGTGAATTTGTTTGTTTGTTTGTTTGTTTTTTGCTGTACGCGGGCCTCTCACCGTTGTGGCCTTTCCCGTTGCGGAGCACAGGCTCCGGACGCGTAGGCTCAGCGGCCATGGCTCACGGGCCCAGCCGCTCCGCGGCACGTGGGATCCTCCCGGACCGGGGCACGAACCCGTGTCCCCTGCATCGGCAGGCGGACTCTCAACCACTGCGCCACCAGGGAAGCCTTCTCATAGTGGATTTTAATAGAAAATACTACATAGTTTGGGGATAAGGTAATATATTACATTGGGTAAATAAATATAAATAAATGAATATACTGAGGGTAAAGAAAGAACTCGTTTATATCAGACCTTTTTTAAAGAACATATCTGGATTTAATCCCAACCAGCAGATTTTGATTGGCATAGAAAATCCCTTATGGAAGACAAAAACGGGGGAACACTAAGGTTAGTAGAAGAATAGAAATTAGGAAAATGTATTATATCTGGAAAATGTTATTGCTCTTTCTCCGGTAAGGCCTCTCATTCTCTGTTCCATCACTTGTCTCTGAGACCTGGGACCCTTACAGTATTGCCTGAAATTGTGAATAGAGGAAGCACAACAGACATGTGTGCTTAAAAATAATGTTCCCGCTTTGTAAAAGTCGGCGATATAACGTGTCTTTGTGTGAGTTATTGATAATTTTAAAATGATACAATTCGTGATTTAAAGAGAGAAATCAGTTGCCACTGGAAAATACATAATAGACATGGTGTTAGTCCTGATTTAGATGAATTCTGTCTTCTTCTAATTTCTAAGGGATAGAGATGCTTTCTACCTTCCAGTGGTTTGTCGAAATAGCAATGAAAACTGTTTAGTTAGACAGTGTAGCATCCTGGTTAAGAGCGTGGGCTCTGAACCGAATCTCTCTGAATTTTAATTCTGGCCCCGTCACTCGACTGTCTCTGGGACTTCAGGCAAGTTGTAAAGCCCTCTGTTGCACAGTTGCTACATCTATAAAATCAGGATGTTAATGGCACCGCCCTGATGGGACTGCGGTGGGTATGAAGTAGGTAAGGTGTCCAGAGCAGCTCCGAGCATGCAGGAGGGGCTCAATAAACGTGAGCTCTTAACTGTGTTGACTTCTGTTTGTGCGAAGGACAGTCATGTCAGTGCTTAATGTCAAGTCGTGTTGTGTAAGGAGATATTCTCTCTGATTATTAAATCTGTAATGGTCTCTGGAGGTAGTGGATAAAATATTTTCTCTGTACAGTCTCTGATCATTCCAGTGCAGTCAAATCTAGAAAGAGTGCCTGTTACAGTCACCCGAGAGCAGAGTTTTCATATCACTGACCCCATTTGCTTTCCGTGGCTCTCTCGTCCCTCATGTGATTTCTTATCCGGCAGTCTAAGTCCATAGAGCCCAACAGAGACCCTGGAGCAAGGGCAGGAAGTGCGTATGCAGGAGGTCCCTCAAAATCAAGCGCACGAATGAATACTTTAACGGCAATTTGAGACAGTTAAGAGCATGTTGGATGTAATAAGAGAAGTGTTTACAGTAATGCCACTGGCGCTAAAGTAGAATTTTTGTCGTGAACATTTCATGAGTCCATTTACTATACTCTTTATTGCTAAAGAGAAGAAAGAGAGAAAGAGAAGACAATTTTAAATGTTGGTACCTCCCCAAATTCTGTTGTAAGCATCTTTTAAATACTCAAAGAATCATTAAGGAATGCTGATTCAGGCCTTTCAAAGTCATAAAATAATACATTTGAAAACATTTACCAAAGGAGAAGTTGTTACAAATGAGTAAGAATATTTTCCCAGATGACAGGTGTTTTTGTTCATTAACCTTATATTCTGCGTCACTTAATTGAAATTCTATATTTAAACTTACAATATAAAGTTCCCCTTCCCCAATAATTCTTTGTTATGCTAAAATTCCTTATTTAGGTTTAGGTCATAGCTATTGGAAGGACCATTCATTTACTGCTGTTCCCAAGCTGTGTGCCAAGGAGCCCCAGGGCGACACAGCAAAATCACACAGCATCTGTCAGATGCCAAGTGAAGCATGAGTTTGACTTAGTTCAGTTTCAAAATTCAATTGTACCCAGACTTCCCTGGTGGTCCAGCGGTAAAGAATCCACTTTCCAATACAGGGGACGTGGGTTTGATCCCTGGTCGGGGAGCTAAGATCCCACAGGCTGTGGGGCAACCAAGCCCGCGCACCACAGCTAGAGAACCCTCATGATGCACCTAAGACCCGTCACAGGCAAAAATAAATAAATATTTTAAAAAGAAAAGGTAACACCTACTGGTAGAAAGGATCTAAAGAAGAAAAAAACTGAATCACTTTGCTGCATGGCAGAAATTAAGGTAACATTGTAAAACCGTTATACTCCAATAAAAAGAAATAATAATAAAAGAATAAATTAATTAAAAAAAAACACAAATGCCTTGTGAACATTGACAGGAGAGGAACCAAAGATGGCAATGTTTGATGTCAAGGTTTGAGAAGTGTGCAGCCCAGAAGGCACTAGCTCATCAAGACAGAGACAACTCTTAAGTTGTTTGGACCTGACTCCTTTTTTGTTTTTTTTTAATTGAAGTATAGTTAACTTATAATGTTGGGTTAGTTTCAGGTACACAGCAAAGTGATTCAGCTCTACATAAATATATATATATATATATATATATATGTATCTATTCTGTTTCAGATTCTTTTCCCTTATATGGTTATTACAGAGTATTGAGCAGAGTTCCTTGTGCTCTACAGCAGATCCTTGTTGGTTACCTATTTTACATATAGTCGTGCATGTATGTTAATCCCAAGCTCCTGATTTATCTTCGCCTCCACGCCCCGACCTGACTCCTTAGCAAATGAAGTGGTCAGGCATCTCTTTGGGCCCAGGGGCACCATGTGAAACACTGACAGACACAAAGGGCCCTGTGATCTATGCGGTTTGGGAGCCTCTGAAATGATACAAAGTCAAGCTCTGCCCAATTATTGTATTCAGTCACTTCTCACAAAGAAAAAGTATTTGATTCAAAAATTGAATGTATACAATTAAATATTAAATTAGTTTTCTTCAAGAGCCAAATTATTTGTTTCCTTGTGGCTTCAGTTTGCTGCTGAACTTAAAGCAATGTTTTTCTAGTGAATAAAGAAATGTTTGATGAAGAAACCGTAATTGTTAATTAGTGGAAAAATGTAAAAGAAACATTGTATGCTTTTATTATCTGCATAAAGGAAACTATATTTATCTGCCATTTGCTCTTTTTTTTCTGTAATCAAAACTATTCCATCAGCCCTGTCCACCCATCTACCTCGGTTTAAGTTGTAAGAGTCTGTGGCAGCAATAACAATGTCTTTAAACTCATTGCAGTTTTCGATTAATTTTCAAATTAATCACAGCCATTCCACTGAGAGTTAGGTGGACACAGAGGTAATAAAAGCCTAGTCTAAGACTTCATCAGTGTGTAGGAATTAAAGGTTATTGAACACTATCATCTTGAAAGAAATACTTTCTTCTTACTTTTTTTTTTTTTTTTACTGTGGCACTTTAAAAAGAAGCTTTAATGTATTCAGCCGCACATGTATGGAATCTTTCAGTATAGCGGTATACAGCTGGCCGCTCCCAGCTGTACCTGGGAGCTGTACCCCTTTCACCCATCACCTGTAAGACCTACTAATAGACAGCCAGTGTTGGTTATTTTATTCAAAATAAAAGGTGATTATATCCTCTGCATTTTATGTTTGGAAACATCCAGACACCAGAAATGGAGGTAAATTAAGTTTTGTAGCAAAAGTACTGTGAACTATGATGAAAGGAAATATCTATGGATGGAATTCCTTTGCACCTAATGTCTAGTCATGAGAAATAATTGTGAAAGGCCACTTGAACACTGTATTCTTTTTTCTAACGTTAAGAGTTTACCCAGAGTATTCACAGCTTCTTTAGAATCCCTTTAAGAGCAACGTGAAGTAATAGACCTAGATAAGCGTGTTTTTGGTACGGACACTAGTAACAACAGACCTAACTGAATGTCGATAGTTTGGGTTGTTGTTTTTTTTTTTCTTCCCTATTTTAGCAGCTAAACAACGACTCTCAAAAATCTTTCCTTCCATTCCTAGTGCATTTCTTCAGGTAACAACAACAAGAAGTGCTAAGAGACACGATACATGAAGTCATTCATCAGGATTTTATACCCAAGTGTCAGACTTGCTGTCTGTAAGATTGCAAAATAACCAGTCAGCGATACAAAAAGAGTTGGAGTGTGGCTTCATGGAGACAGAGCCACTGGTTTCTTCTCTTTTCTTTCCTTTTCTTGTCACGTGTAGTTTTGGTATCATGTTGACAGAGCTGAACAACACCGTTTAACCCCCAGAGTGACACCTCTGCAGAGGCAGCCAGTGGCAGAAAAGGACGTTTGTCTTTAGCACCTTCCCTTCCCTTTCCCTGGTTCTCACTGGGCAGCCCAGGCCTCGTGGCCAAGAAAGAGAAGAGCTGGTCAGGCATCCACAGTGAGGCCTGTTTTTCTCTTGAGCGTAGACAATTTCACAGAATATAAACATCTCATGAGGCCACTCTGATGAGCCACAATGATGGTTCCAGACAAAATCAAGGCCCCCTTATACTCATGTCTGAACACAGACAAAACGTGAACATTGTCTGAACCACAGACTGATGAAAACAACCATCTTTCCTGGATCATTGGAATGACTGCTGTTTCTTCACCAGTCGTGGTTTGAGCCTTGCTCCGTTCTTCCTTCTTCTAAGAATCTTTAAGATACTCAGTCACAGAATTTCCCCCTCATCCTGGCAGCAGCCAATCCAGAACAAAGTCCTGCTGCCTTGAATCTGCCCAAAGCACGAAGCCCAAATCCTGGAAGTATATTCTAACACCGTCTTAGTGAAATGCCCCACAGTCCCGTGATGTAGGTTCTTTCTTGGGAGCAACAAGCCGTGGGCACGTGTGGTCCTGATGGTCTTGTCTGGATGGCATCAACATGCTAGCCACTTGGTTTTTGAATTTACTCTTCCTGAATAACCACCCCCTTACATCCCATGACCCCGTGTCTGTCAGGAAATTATCCGCAAAACCATAGGAATTAGCGCTCTCTTCCTTCTTAGATAACGTGCTTTTTCTACTAGATAATAATGCTCCCACATTACTGACTGCTACAATCCAGAGGCCGGAATGTTTGGAGCTAGAGGCTTGAGTGCACTGCAGTACAGACTGATGGACAAGTTAGCTTGGGCAAATGTCCCTTTGATTAAGCTTTGAATCTTGACAGTTGGGCACCAGGGTCCATTCACAGACTCATCTGTGCCCTTGGTCAAGTCACTGAACTGTCTGACCTGAGTTTCCCTGTCTCCACAGTAAGCACAGGAAATGCCAGCGAAGGTCCCTTCCCACTTCAAAATGTAAAGAAAATCAAACAAAAATACATATGTGAAAATTTTGGAAATTACAAGCCATCATTATGGCTATTCATGATGGTACAGTTATTTATAAATGTTAGTAATAATGTAACTGAACTCAGGTTTGGCCACTCACCACTCATAAGCCAATAACTCGAGAGGCAAGTGTCCGTAGAAAGGAAAGCTTCTTTAATCAGAAAAGCCGGCAATCTGGGGAGAAGACTGGCTGACCCTTTCTTCAGATGTTATCTTGCCCACGTGATCTACCTGCAGGATTGCTTAGGGGGCGGCTACTGGGGGTAGAAAGCTAGTCTTACTTATTTTTATCTAGGAGAAGAATCAACAGGTTAGACAAGACACCGGTGTACATTCAGGAGAGCATAAGTCAGGAGTTAGTTTCAGTTGCTTAGTGATCTCATTCCTATAATTAGGTTCTTTTACGGTTAGAGGGGAACAGAAATGGGCAAACAGGAAAGGGGCAAAAGAGCTGCTTTCAATTCCTATTTCTGTTATCGTTTGGACTGATTTGAATCCAGCACCATCCTGAAGGAGAGAGGTCACCTCCAAGGGCTTTAAATGCAGCTCTTGCATTTTCTGAATAATGTCTCTTACTCAGTGTATGATCATTACCTATTTATAGTCTGTCTTCTCCACTAAACTATAAGTGGTTTGTAGTCAGGACTCAATATTCGTATCCCCAGGACCTAGGACTAGTCCTAATTCATTAAAAGTCCTATCAAATACTTCTGGAGGGAGACAATGCATGGGTGCTATTGTCAGACAATTGGTTACCTCATTTTAAAGAATATCTTCAAATAACTTTCTCACTTGGTACCTCTTCTAAGACCAAATTTTGTTAGAAATTAAGACTTTATTCAGATTTTATTTAAAGGAAGTATCTCTGTTCACTGTTATCTGAAATAAATTAAGTTCTCATCCTTTGGAGAACTAAAATAAGGTGACAAAGATGTACCTGTATGTGTGAGACATGCTTCAAATATTTACAGGACTAAAATCAACAATGGATATGGTAAAGTAATGGCTGTCGCCCAGAGGGGACTCTGGTTAGCAATCGGCCCTCAAGTATGCGCTCACAGCTTACTTTGTAAAGACACCATGACAAGTGCCATGGGGCACGTTCTCACTTCCAGAAACGTGGAGCCTCCCATGGTAACTTAAGAGATGGTGTCCCTGCCTTTAGAATATATCTCCCAATACAATGTGACTTCTGTCAGAAGTTTTCATCAACAGAATCATTACAAGCACTGTTTTAATTGTTTCACAGAGAATTGTCAGATGATCCAGTTACCTGATGAATAAGTGTGCTGCATTCTATGATTTATACACAGTATATTTCTAGTCCATTATTTGATATTGTTTAACATTAAGTTCTCTTTAATACACACACACGTATATATATAGTATAGTAAAACCTTTTGAGGATGATCCAGGCCTTTGTGGCCTTCTCTCAGATTCTTAATCTAATCCCGAGGTAGAATCCTGATCATCTCCTGATATTGACAAGGTAAAAACTTGCTTAAAAGTACGTGAATGGGGCTTCCCTGGTGGCGCAGTGGTTGAGAGTCTGCCTGCCGATGCAGGGGACACGGGTTCGTGCCCCGGTCCGGGAAGATCCCACATGCCGCGGAGCAGCTGGGCCCATGAGCCATGGCCACTGAGCCTGTGCGTCCGGAGCCTGTGCTCCGCAATGGGAGAGGCCACAACAGTGAGAGTCCCGCATACCACAAAAAAAAAAAAAAAATACATGAATGTTATACTCCTAACCAGGACCTTGGGCATCAAATCCCTTCTCTCTTGTTGTCACTGAAGGTTCACAGGACCAGGTGATTTTCCTAAGCATAATGGATTGTTAATTTTAAAATGGGTACGTAGTCGTAGAATATAAACATTTTCCATAAATCATTATGGCTTACAAGGAGAAGTTTATGGGTACTAATTTGTTGTTCATTTCCCTTGGGCTGTTATCACTAAGCACACCCTTTTAGAATTTCCAGGGCAACTAAGTGCTTGTAGGTATGAAGTTAATTTTTTATTGTGGGGCATGTTTTTATTGAAAAAGTCTAGTTGCATTAATGAATAAATAAATAGTATTTAAAACTCAATTGTTACTGAATAAGTATTACAGTAAAACTGATAAGATTCTTTGTAATCTAATGCACTTTTAGAAGTCTTCAATAGAGGCAGAAATTCACTGGCACTTAAAATACATGTGATTAAAAATGGCAAATAATGGCATAAATCTTGCCTGAACATTTTACATTATTTTCACCTCTCAACCCCTAAAAGGCTACTGCTGGGCTAAGATTTACTTAAGGTGCCCAGTATCCGTAATGGTTCAGAAATTCCCATTATTTTACTGTTTGTCTCTCTGCAGTTCAGCCGGTAGAAAACTTGCTAGTTGAAACTGCTCCTGCTTATTCTGAAATAATAGACACCAGTCCCCAAAAGGGGGTCCTAGCCTAACCAGTCCACCCCACTGGCTCCAGGCTGGGCCTGAGATGTGAGGCAACAGGGGTCGCCAGTTCATGGGGACCAGCAGATGGGAGAAGGAGAGGGGGCTTACGGGAGGGATTCACTGGGCATCTCTTTGGCATCAATCTGGCCCCCCACAGTCTGTTCTCAACCCCACAGCCAGAGGGATCCCCTCTGTAGACCCAGCGTTATCAAGGTATAACAGCGTTATCAAGGTATAGACAATAGACATGTCATTTTAGGCCTGTAGCTTATGAGTTTTGACAGATGCATACATCCTTGCAACCACCGACAGACTGATCCTCTAAAAATATGAACCAGATCACGACATTCGGATGGCTCCCAGATCTGTCAGAGAAGAAGCCAACGGCCCGCTGAGGCTGACAAATGCTGTGTAATCTGCACCCCATTGCCTCTCTCAACATGGTCCCCAAGACTTGCTCCACTTCACTCGCTGGCCTTCTCACCTCTTGTCTGACGTGCCAAGCATGCTCCTGCCTCAGTGTCTTGTGACCCTTCTCCCTTTCGGAACGTCCCTTCCACCCGGCAGCACCTGCAGGTCTGTGCCCCAGGTCACCTTCTCGGCAAGGTCTTCCACAGCCACTGTATTTGCAGTGTCAGCGGACACACACACACACACACACACACACACACACATCTGGCCTACGTCTGCTCTGCTTTATTCTTCCCATCACGCTTGATCAGTTTCCTGTGGCTGCCATAACAAAGTACCACAAACTAGGTGGCTGAAAGCAGCAGAAATTATACTGTAAGAGTTCGGGAGATCAGAAGCCCCAAATCAAGGTGTTGGCAGGGTTGGTTCTGTCTAGAGGCTCCGAAGCAGAAACCATGCCATGCCTCTCTCCTTCTGGCAGTTGCAGGAAATCCTTGGCATCCCTGGGCTTGTAGCCACCTCCCTGCCATCTCTGCTTCCATCTTCGCATCACCTCCTCTCTCTGTCTCTTTGTGTCCTTTTCTGTCTCTTATAAGCACACTGCCATTGGATTTAGGACCCATCCTAATCCAGTGAGAGCCCATCTTGGTCCTGAATTACATTTGCAAAGACCCTGTTTCAAATAAAGTGACATTCTGAGGTTCCGAGTGGACTTGAATCTGGCGAGGGGGGGGGGACACTATTCAACCCAATACACACTTATCACTATCTGGCAAATAATATATTTTGCCCTTTCAGGAATTAACTGGCAGTTACCATTAGAAGGTTCCCCAAGGACAGGAACTTTTGCCGCGTCCACTACTGCATCCTCAGTGGCCACTCAGTGAACGTTGGCTGGAGGAGGGAGGGGTTCATGGCTGAATCCCAAGGTGAAGCAGGCAGCCAGGCAGCTGAGGGTCAGAGAAGCTGCAGTTCCGAATAGATAAACAGGAGGTGGTTGGGAATTCAGGGTAAATTAATAGAGGCGTCTGCCTGATAATCAGAAGTCAGGGAGGACTCCCAGAGGCATACATTGGAGGTGGTGCCTCTCGGGATACTGCAGACAGCTCCCGCTACACCCTTGGAGTCACTCCAATGGGGTGGTCTCTGCTAGGCTTAGGAGGGCCATATCCTGGGGTCAGGTGGGCCTCTGCATCTGATATACAGACTAACACAAAGTCAGTGATGTAAAAAAACACCTTTCTTCTCCTATGGTTCTGAAGGCCAGAAGTCTGAAATCAGGTGTACTGGCCCGTACGTAAGGTGTCCGCAAAGCCATGCTGCTTCCAGAGGTTCTGGGCAAAATCCTTCTCCTTGGCTTTTCCAGCTTCAAGTGCCGCATCCCTTGCATTCCTTGGCTCCTGGCCCCTTCCTGTGTTCTCAGAAGCAGCAGCGTGTCATCTTGCTTCAGTGGTCTGTTACCTTCTGATTCTCTGTGCAGTTTGTTTTGCCATGTAAGGTGACATGAACGTGTTCCAAGGATTAAGACCCGGACACCTTTGGAGCATGATTCAGTCTCTACCCCAGTACCCTAACCAGAGACCTGCCGCAAATAGCGGGACATGTAGAGAGATCCCAGATTCTTTCCTCCTGGTTTCCCGGTGCATGAAGTGGTGGGGATTGTGTCCTTTCACCTAACAGGGACGGCCCCTTCTCTCCTCTGTGAGTTTCTCTTCTGACAGCAGAGCAGTTTGTAAAGAAAGAGTCAAATCTGCACCAAGTTAAGCAAGCATGCTGGCCTTTTGCTCATCGCATTTGCGTTCTCTCTCTTTCGTGGGCTTGATTTTTCATTCCTGTTTCACCACATCCTCATAGGCGATTCGTCTGAGTTGCTTCAATATTTCTTGAAAAGAGAAGGTATAATTAATAATACAGATTTTAGATGAGAAAAGTGTCACTGACAATAGGGAAGAACTGCTGGCTTCGGGGTCCCAGTTTCTAATTTCCCGGGAGCTAAACGTGTCTACAAGGAGTAGTATGGTCGCTCCACCCAGAGACAGGTGGAGAAACTATGGTAGAGTGAATGAACGCTGTTGGTTTCTCAAAATGTAAAGCTTGGAGAGAGACACTGCTTTCTACAAACTATGGCAATTGTGTTTGCTTTCTAGGCAGTCATAATTCCAGTGCTGCCATTTATATAAAAGCAAAGATGTGTTTTATAAATGTGATTAACCATATAAAGGGCAGCTTTTTGTTTTGGCGACAAACTGTTCAGGGATGAGAATTAAGACATTCGTGCTTCCATGGGTTCATCATTGGATAAGTTCTTATCTGTCAACAAGCGTGAAAACATCTCCATTTTAAGAAAAAAAAGAAAAATCTTTCCACCTAACTTATTCTTGTGACCACTGTCTCTGCATCCCCTTAACCCCATCATTTCAACAAGACCAAATCAAAAAACAAAACACCTCATCTCATTGACTCTGGATGGAAAAGTTAAAGCCAATATGGTCTTTAAAACTTTTAGCTAGAGTTCAAAAGATTATAAACGGTTGAGATTTTCATACCCTTAAATAATGTCCCTACAGCCCCGCTACCAATGTAGTTTATTGACCTTGCAGTCAAAAGTGAACTCTCTCCCTCTGACATGAAGCTTTGCTGAAAAATGACAGTTTGAATTTCTGAAGACTCTGATTGCCCTGGGGCTCTTTTCGACATGGAAGTCAACTTGATAAAAATGTTGTGACAGTACATCGGCTCTGTTTCATCGGCAGCCTAACACAGTAACAAATTTCAAACTGTTTGCTATTTAGCTCCGTGCTAAGCGCCTTGTAATTTTAACAACTCAGAGAGTCCTTAGAAGAGTGACGGTTTAGTCACAATATTGTCGGTCTGTGTGACAAGTTTTAATGGAGAAAAGGTTACATTTGCATATTCTCCAGTTCCATGAACATTTCTCAAGTGAAGCCCAGTAACAAATGAGAGTTATGAGCTGGGCTTCTGTAGAAAATTGTAGATGGTTCTTATTTTTCATTCTTCTCTTCTTCATCTAGTTATATACAACACCTGACATTTCTTGAGGGTCCACACTGTGTGCCGAACATTGCTCTAAGGGGTTCCTGTATATTACTTCTACTCATCCCAACAGCACTCTAAGGTAGAAATTATTATCTCAGTCTAACGGATGGACTCCATGGACATTTACTCAGAGCAGACCTCGCATGCCAGCCAGTGGAGATTCAACAGCAAACAAGACACAGACAGGAGGAACGCTCACAGAGGAACAGCATCTGAGCCAACTCTGACTGTGTCCAGAACACTTTGCCCTTCCTAGGACTCTGCCTCTGAAGGGAGATGGGGGAAAAATCATTTCAAAATGGCACGTTTTAATGCACAGTTTTTACTACAGGCTACAGTAGTATCTCTTGTTACACTTATATTCCTTCAAATAAGTCTAATGTCCAAATGAATACACAACAGTAAAAGGGTATTTTTTTAAATTAAATGGGTATGATATAAATTTTTAAAATATACATATATACATATATATATATACACACACCCTTATAACAGTCTTAGAGTAACAATTAGTAGAATATATCTAGCTTTTAATAGTTTGCCAAGCACTTTCACTTTCATACAGATTATTTTATGGTGGCTTTTAAAACGAAGTCCCATGGAATAGATGGCATCATTCTCTGTATTTGATCCATGGACACCAAGACCAGCCAGCACTGAGCGACTCTCCTGTATTTATAGTCTAGAAGGGGGAAAGCCAGATGCTCAGGTTCTGAACTCTTGCCTAATTATCCTGATGCCAAATCCTATGCCAGCTCTGTTACAGTAATCACGGAGTAAAAGATTCATAACACGCTTACTCAACAAAAATGATCAGATCCAGTCCATGTTTAGACCAGGGTATCTCAATCCTGGCTCTAATGATATTTTGGGACAGACAGTTCTTTGTCGTAGGGGATTGTGTCTACATTGTAGCATGCTGAGCCGTATTCCTGACCTCTGCCCCCCGAATGCCGGTAGCATCTTCCAGTTGTGACAACCAAAACGGTCTTCTGGCGTCGTCAGATGTCCCCTAGGGACACGGTTTTAAACATGTTTATGTTTTAGACATTGTCTAAAAAAAATCACTGTTTTAGACATTATTTCTGTTTTAGACATTACTTCAAGACAGTGATTACAGCAGGCATCATTGTTAGACGGTTAAATTTATCTATTTGAAAGCAGAAAGCTAGAGTTTTATTTCCACCCCACCACTTAAGTTCATGAACATCTCTAAGTCTAAATTTCCTCCTGCGTGAAATGAAAGGAAACTACATAAGACTAGTTAAGGATTAAAGCGTGAAAGCATGTGAACGGGGAACCTTGGCAACCGACTTTTGGTTTGTACTCGCAGTATTACTTAAGATTATTTTTTTGTCTGTCCTATAAGCCTAAACATATCTAAATTTCCTTAGATTTCTTTGTCACAGTACTGACCGCAGACCAGGCCCAGACTTTTTGTATTTGAGTGAAAGGCTCTATGTGATCTCATGCTAACCTTGCTTTCCAGCTTCATCTCCACCACCCGCCCCGCAATTCCCAGGCAGCGCCCCCGCCCCCCCAACGGCCTCCTGTCCCACAGCCCGCCTGGCTGAATGCACACCTTTTTCAAATCTGTCAACTCCTCTTATGGCCCCATATCTTCCCTCGTGCTGTTCTTCTGCTGGTTTTGTCTCTTCCAGAACTTTTTTTTGTCTTGTGAGCACTGTTTGTTCTTAAGGATTAAGACCTCGTGTGAAGGATAACCAACAAGGACCTACAGTATGGCACAGGGAACTATACCCAATGTTTCGTAATAATTATATGGGAAGAGAACCTGAAAAAGAATACACACACACACACACACACACACACACACACACATACACATATATCTGAATCACTTTGCTGTACATGTGAAACAACACTGTAAATCAACTATACTTCAATTGAAAAAAAAAAAAAAAGACCTCATGTAAAGAATCCATGCCTTGTACTGAATTCTGGCCCAAATAAGATAGACATTTTATTTCCTCTGGCTCTTCCCTAGAAGCACATAGGCAGCACAAAATCCAAGCGCAATCTCATCTAGGTAACACAAAGCTTTTCTAGAAAAAGAGACTTGGATGACTCTTTGGAATTTTCCTCCTTCTGTTGATTTTGGGCTGTGCGTGTGCGTGTGCGTGTGTGTGTGTGTGTGCATGTGTGTGCACGTGTGCGTGCGTGTGCGCGTACGCACGCACTCTCATGTGTGCGTCTGTGCATGCATGCATCGACACAAGCAAGGCCGTGTGTTTGCGTGTGTGCAGAGCCCCTAAGACTGTTCCTCCAGAGCTCTTGTTCAAAGACGTTCTTGATCTATGCTGTGTAAGCCTAATAGAGCAATTCCCATCTGGTTAATAAAATAGGCTGAAATGAATTCTTTACTAATCACTTTCCAATAGCACAGGCTTACCTGAATTCACCTTAGCCATCCAGCGTCTTTACATGATACTTCTAACTTTAATTTGCAGGTGTTCTGTAGCTTTTGATTTAACCTGAACAAAGGATATAATTTTAAGAGGCTGCTATTATAAGAACAAAGACTGTGCTTTCTGGATGTTGCACATTGAGGTGGTTTAGGATCATGCAACGGAAGGAAATGAAATTAAAAAGAAAAACAGGCTTCCTGTGTTTTCATCCATAATTTTTTTCTACTGTGATCACCTAGCCAAAAAAAAAAATCCAATAGTTTGTCCATTATCAGCAACCACTTAAGTATGTTTTGTGGCAAAGGTGCTCCTGTACTATATGCCCATTTGAAAATGGGTGTCTGCCTAAGATTTTAGGTAAATTTATTAGGTACTTACTGCACATTAAATCGAATGCTTTATGTTTCCCATAAAAACTGAGCCAATTCGAAAGGAACCCTATTCCGCATTGTCTTTAGTAGCTGTAAGGAGGTACCAACATGCTTCACGGTTTGCTTGACAACCTCTACGAGTCGTGATAAAGAAAAGATAAAGAGAACAGGTTAGAATCTATGAGGAAACTTTTAACCTTTGTCTGCTCCGTCTCTGTCCCATTTTTCATGACTCCTCTTCTGAGGTGACAACACTGACCTGGTGACAACATCAATAGGATGTATGCTTTTGAGTTGTTTTTCCAGGAGTCAAGTGATTGCTGCAAAGCTGTCTCTCTTCCAGCCTGGCCTTCGGAGAAATAGTACCCTTTTGTGGCTCGTGGGGTCAGGGTTTTATCTGTGGTCTCAGAGGTTGCTTTTTTATGTCTCTGTTAAAAATTGGCTCCCTGATGCAAGAATGGAACCCATACATCCGACCCTGTTAGCTCCATGCTCTGACTGGTTGAGCTGATCGATTTCACGAAAGAATATTCATTTGCATAATGGTACAGTTAACCTTGTGTTTTAGAATGGATTTAAGTATCCTGGAGCATATTTCTTAAAGTTAAATAAACAACCAGCTTCTTGGAGTAGCTCAGATGTAAACAGGAGGATACAGGAAAAGAATGTACCATGCATAAGGTTTATTAACATTGTTTGAATAAACCTAACTCTTTAAATAAATAATTTCCTTTTATAAAGTCTTCTTCGTTTTTTTTACAAATGTATTTATTTATTTTTAATTTATTTTATTTTTGGCTGCGTTGGGTCTTCGTTGCTATGTGCAGGCTTTCTCTAGTTGCGGCGAGCGGGGGCTACTCTTCGTTGCAGTGCATGGGCTTCTCATTGAGGTTGCTTCTCTTGTTGCGGAGCATGGGCTCTAGACCCGCTGGCTTCAGTAGTTGTGGTTCCCGGGCTCTAGAGCGCAGGCTCAGTAGTTGTGGCTCACAGGCTCAGTAGTTGTAGCACACAGGCTCAGTAGTTGTGGCTCACAGCCTCAGTAGTTGTAACACATGGGCTCAGTAGTTGTGGCTCACGGGCTTAGTTGCTCCGCGGCATGTGGGATCTTCCCGGACAAGGACTCAAACCCGTGTCCCCTGCATTGGCAGGCAGATTCTTAACCACTGTGCCGCCAGGGAAGCCCTATAAAGGCTTCTTGTTACAATACTTTTATCCCTAGAAAATTGTTGTGTTATGATAATAACAATAATAATTATAAATATAACAAAGATGGCATTAACTGCTATCATGACATTTTAGATTGGACCCATCCAGTTATATTTTCTCTTGTCTGATAATTTAACTAAATGCTGTACCTGAACAAGACTGTTGAAATAACATATTAGAAAATAAATGTGATCTTATAAATTATCTACTGAAGACTAAATGAAACATGTCTATATTAATAAACTCATATGCCATTTTAAGTCATTTTTTTCAGTCTTCATAAACATGTTACTTCAGTTGATACATTTAAGATTATATATGTATATGTACACATGTATATACTTACAAACCATTTACTCAATGAAATCTTTTCAAATCCTTTTTTAAGTTGGTGCATGGGCAAGGAAACCAGAACAATCAGTTGTGAAATATTCCCGTGTAAACTCTCATAGGCGTTACATAAGTGAGTTAACCATAGGCTAACAGTATTGCAGGATTTCCCTCTCATGTTCTCCTGCCTTCCTTTTGTTCAGAGAATTTGGATGGAGAGACCCGGAACTGCCTGAAGTGATTCAGATGTTGCAACATCAGTTTCCTTCGGTCCAGTCTAATGCTGCAGCCTATTTACAGCACCTCTGCTTTGGAGACAATAAAATTAAAGCCGAGGTAAGCACTACTTGGAATCGCAAATGACTGGTGTCAGATTCATCACCTCTTAGGTGTTCAGAGTAATGTTGAAAGAGAAAGAAACACGAAACTTAAAGTTATGTTATCAAAACTTAGATCCACATTTATGACTGAAGCATAGCACTTTTCATCTAAGTATTTGGCATGCCTATGTATACATTCTTCTTTTTTATATTTGAATACTGAAGGAATAGAGGACCAAGGATATATGCTAGTATCACAGAGGCAAGATTATGAAATGCTATACTTTTGGTGTGATTCGCCTTTTTCTTCCCAATTCCATCTCTGGAGTCATCTCTGCTTCTAAATCCTAAAGAAATACAAAGCATCTTTGTTGTCTCGTCAAACTTCAGCAAGATTACCACATCAATATATGGTATCCTCTGTCCTTTCTGGAAAACTCATTGGTAAGGTGGGAACTTTAGGCAATAAACCAGCTCTGTGTTATAACCAAGCATTCTGAGCCATTTACAAAGATGCCAGTGGATATCATACAGATACATGTGTTCTGTTAAAGAGACTACTATCTGTGTCCAGCATGTAAACAATTGTTAACATGCTCTAAGTTTTTGGAATACTTTAAAGTGCATAAATTGTGGTGTGTGATATTTCTGGAAAATCACAGTGGTCAGCACAGCTAACTCTGATTTTTTAGACAAGGGACAAAGCGTTTGCATATGAGCAGCTGAGTAATCAAATTTTTAGCAGAGATTTTATAAGCTACAAAGAGTCATCTCCATAGCATGTAAGCAATTTTGAGGATGAGTCTAAATTAGTTTAAGAGTGGAAAGAGGAGATTTGAAGATATAATTGCAATTTATTATAGATTTTGCTTGCTTGCATTGAGATGTATATAGCCTAGCAGCTTTTCATTTTTTTTTTTTCCTGTCTCTATTTCCCTGGGACTATGGAGGGCTTGACCCATGCTCATTCTTACTAGAACAGTCATATTTCTTTATGGAAAGAATATAGGGCAGTGGTTCTCAACCAGGTGTGACTTTGCCTCCCGAGGGACACTTGACAACATCTGGAGGTATCGTGGGTCGTCAGAACTGAAGACGGTTGTGGTGGAGCCTTCAGCATCTAGTGGGTAGCAGTCAGGGTTTTAACCCAACTCAGGTTCAGACGCTCACCGCTCAAAAGCTGGTACTTGAGAGACAAGTGTTGGTAGGAAAGGAAAGATTGCTTTATTCAGGAGACCAGCAACCTGGGGAGAAGGTGGACCTGTGTCCAAGAAGCAACTACCAACTGCTGATCAGGGGGCAAGAGCTTTTAGAGGGGGGTTTCGGGGGTGTACAGGTGGCGGGCGTGGCTACATGCAGAACAGCACAGTCGGCTCTGACGGTCATCTCGAAATTGGTCATGCCATGGTCTGATCAGGGTCATCTTGATTATTTTAAGTACAGTTAGTCTTCAGTTCCAGGGTCGGCTTGTTCCCATGTCCTTGAGGCCAGTTCTTGGAATTGTGCGAGACGGAGCAGCTTATGTCACGGCTTCAGTCTGGGCATCATGTAGTTAACTTCTTCCGCCAGGTGGGTGTTTCAGTATCTACAAATCAGCTCCAAGAATATGGCTCAGCATATTACCTGTAGCTCTTGGGGAGGAACTAAAGGTCTTCGACTTTGTTTAATGGCTGAACTATTATTACTTTGTCTTGCTTGACTGTTTCCCTCTCTTTCTGCGTTTTCTCACTTCTCTGATTAAACTTATTCTTTGGCTAAAGTTTTTCTACAGACAAGAGACAGGTGGACAACACAGAGGGTCTGTCCTGGGAAGGCCCCATAGGGTCCTGCTCGGTTACGAAGGATGCTGCAGAACGTTCTGTAATACGCAGGGCAGCCTCCATAACGAGGAGTTGTCCAGACCCAAATATCAGTAGTGCCAAGGCTGAGATCAAAGAAATGATTGTTCATCTAAGATAACCTTCAAGTGTCAAAAAATACTCTTAAAATGATCTAAGAATAAAGTTATGTGGCTCCTGTCCCAAATGGTAATTATTGTAATCATTCTCTGCCTTTAGTAAAAAACAAAGTAGCCATTCAAAATGAAGGATAGATTTCTGATTAAGGGGTAACGTACCATCATTTTTGGAAGATGATGCCTTTGAGGGTTTCTCTAGAGACCATGAAAGTGTTTCATCCCATGACTGGCATAAAGTTGATTCAGAAGTGGTGTGGCTACCCCTCAGCAGCAGGACTCCTCCCCCAGATTTGGTTCCGATGTCAAGACTGAGGACACTGCACACACCCCACGAGAGTGTGAAAAGGTGTGTTACTCACATAATGAGGCTTATGAGGGTGAGCAGGGCGGCTCCCATAAGGGGCTGAACTTGGCTGGAGAGCACAGGGAAGAAGAATGGCTCAGGGATTTGGTGGTGGTTATGGGCTGTACCGGGGTGGGGTTCGTACATGCAGACAGGGACTTGCATGGCTTGAACCTCCTACTGGTGCCAAAGGAAGAGGCATGAGAGCTTTGTTATCAGCTTGCTCAGCTGTGGGCAGAAGAGAAAGAACTGTCAGGGGCCAAACATGAAACAACGCAGTCAGATGCCATGACTGGGCAAGTTCAAAGTTGCTGCCTCTGTCTACATGATCCATGACTGGCTTTGAAGCCTCTCCACAGCAATGGCACCCAACAGCTAACTGACTACGGACTTGTGTATGGCCACATCAGAAGCATCCCCATGCCCTGTGGGAGACAAAATGTGGTGTGAGGGAAGGGGTGCCCAGCACACACATCAGTGTCAGAGAGATACATCTTCCCACACCGCTTGCCTACTCACCCGCTGTGTCTCCTTGAACAAACTGGTTGTTGACTCTTACCTTTAAAATAGAGATGCTGATACCTCCCCTGTAGAGTCTCTGTAGGGACTAAATGACTTAATGGATGCAAACTGCTAAGTGGTGACTACTCAGTTATTCATATTTTTTTTTGGCCAGGAACACAGTTAAGACACTTAAGTCACTATTTTATCTTATGTGTGTATGTATGTGTCTGGGTGTATGTGTGATCACTTTTTCATTTTGCTGTGGGTGCCCCCCAAGGTTGCCTGTACCACCTTTCCCGACAGCTGATCCTTAGAGCTGTGGTTCATGTGGAATTCATTCCTCTCCTCCACCTCCTAAAGGCTCTGGACGCAGACAGGACCCCATGATAATGTCCCCCGGGTACCTGGGAGGCTGTGATGACAAGGAAGGGAAAGGTATGTAGGGCACAGCCTGATGTCATGTTGACAAAATGAGATCAGAGTTAGTAAACGTGAGCCAAAGGAACGGGGCAAATGTAGGAGGCCCACATAAAATGCAGAGTGAGCCATCTGGAGTTTCTCTTCGTCTCTCCTTCAGTCACACTGGGAGCCCACGTGTGTGCTTGTGTATACACACACACACACACACACACACACACACACACACACACAGATATACAGATGTGTAGGGACTTTGCACAGACCTATTTTGTTCTCTCATTCTAACTCAAGCCCAAACCATCATTAATGGTTCTCCCTTTGTGACGGATGGCTGCCTATCATCTCTTCATATACGGGCATTGATTTTTGTAATTACCTGTTGTCCAAATACTTTCCAAATTTGCTCAGTCTTCTAGTCTTTCTATTGCGTTTTATTGAATTGATTTAGCCCTTCCGTCTACATTTCATTATTGGTATTGACTTTGTCCACACAATGGATAGGCCGCTGAGCAAAAGGCAGAATTAAATCTCCTGTATGTGGAGGGTCATAAATCATGGCTTTCTCGTTCCTTATTACAGTGCTTTGTACAGTTTTCAGAGAATGAAGCCAAGAAATTAAGTTTTGCTCAAAATGATGCAGGATCTCATAGGTACAAAGTCGAGAATTCACTTCCATAAATCAGCAGACAGAAACCGTGTCCCTAACTTCTCCTACTGGTCTAGTGAACTTGGATTTGAGGCATTCTCCTGGTTCCCTCCCAGCAGGGAGGTGGAAATGAGGGGAGAAGGATGGGTGTGGTTAGTTCAGCAACCACCAGTGACTATGGGAGAGTCTGCAATCCACTGGGTGCCCTGACCCGGGCACAACATTCAGTTAGGAAATGCTTTGAAGACCAGCAAGTGTCCAAAAATTGGGATAGGAGGGTGTCATGCAAACAAGAGTTTAAAGTCAGACTAAGATCAGAAGAAAAGCAGTTGAGGAAAAACAAAAGAGGAGGGGGGAAGGAGACAGTGGAAGCAGAAGATCCAGGCATTGTAGCAAACACCCCACAGCTCATCTGGTGCAGCTCATTTCCGTGGGCTGAGGAGTAGCTAAGATGTAGGCGGGTCCCCCAGCTTTAAAGAGCAGAGGTGTGATTGGCGTGGATGGCTGTCAGTAATGTTTGAACTATGTCTGCCGTGCACGCTGCCTCCTAAATTGTTGGGAATGTCATAATAAAATGAGCTTTAGATAATCTAGGTAGTTTTTAGACATGAAAACCTGCTCATGTGTATGTACTATAGGCATCTTTTAGGAGGTGCCTAAATGTTGATAATTTTTTAATGGTTTTTCAAAAATCCTTTTTTCATTCTTTCCGGGAACCTTCATCAGTTAAGAACATTAAGGACATCTCATTGATTTAGGGATAATACTAAGTGCCTCCCATGAGTTATAATGATTTGGATTTATTTGCACTCCTCCCTCCTGTGTTTTCCCCCATTTCTTCTCATGCATAAATAGAGTAGGCAGGTGGGCATCCCCAGTTCACACCGGGCAGGCATACACAGCCAGGGGTATATATATCCATGGGTGTGCTACGTGGTGGCATTCAAAGCAGTATGTTGTCTGGAGATAAAAAGGTATTTGCACATTTTTATGTGACAAGAAGGGATTATTTTTAAATGTTTGAATCCTTTATTTCATTGTAAATTAATAAATTAAATTTAATAAAAGTTTAATACAATTAAATCTAAAAATTTTTATAATTTTAAAATGTATTTTTTAACCATAAGACCATTCACTTAAATAGCATGCCTTTGTAAAAACTCAGACTTTATCATATGATGTTATACGTGAGAAGGACTTATATCCATGTCTCTGTAATGGATGAATGGCTGGTGACCACCACTGATTTAATTTAGATTTTGGCCTGATGGCCTCTTTGTATATGAAAAATTGTCTTCAGCCATCAATTGTGTAACCCAAGTATTTGAAGATCTTAGACAGTAAACGTTTGCAATCTGAAGACAAGAACGATTTCTCTAAGAAACCAACACTGATTTTATTTTGCTAACTCCCAACGAAACTCTCCCCAATTATCATCATCCTAACTCCAATAAAACATTTCTTGTTTTTAAAGAAATGGAATTTCCAGTTCTAGTGGAAAGAAGAGTTTATTGACAGCCTGTTCTGGGTTAGTAGGAGAATCAAATATTAATAACATAGATCCTACCTTTAAGGGATCCACAACCCCCTGGAAGAACAACATGTAAACAGGGCAATATAACACCTTGTGCAAATAAGCTCCACGGAAAAGCAAATCACCATATCCTGTGAGTCTGTTTGCAAAATGCTTAAAACCTAGCCTTGTGGAGTCTTGAAACCTAGCCTTGTGGAGTCTTGAAACCTAGCCTTGTGGAGTCTTTTAAAACCTAGCCTTGTGGAGTCAGAGAAAAATTCCTACTTCCTACAGTGATGAGTACACTGGATTTTAAATTAGAAGTTGCCAGAAAATATAGCCAAAGTCACACTCAGTTAGGCTTGATGGAATAGGGGTTAGACTTAAGGTTATCAGTCCTTTGGAGAGCGCGTGCGCGTGTGTGTGTCTGTGTATGTGTGTGCGAGTGTGTGCGTGTGCGTGTGTGTGTATGAGATCATGTCCATATAGTTTCAATATGTTTGTACCATTTACACTCATTTTTTCCCAGTAGCATTATTTTCTTTAGTGCTGTTAACTAGAACATAGAAATTGACTTCTCTGTATAAAAATACACATACTGTCCCCCTCTCCCATAATTTTTATTCTACTCAGACTGATTTAGAGCATTTCATATGTTAAAAAAAAAATTCAGACTTGCTCCTATCTACTACACTTAAAGGGCTTCATAGTTTCTATTTTATTCTCAGTTCTTTCTACCTCACGGAATTCAAGAGAAGGTGCTATCCATCTTTTCAGTTGATTAGTTTTGAATCATTTCTTCTCTTTCCTTCATCATAAATTGTTCCACAGTTTTTGAGAAAGAGCCTTTATGAGTTACTAGATGTCAGGAGACAGCGTCCCACTGAGCTGACAAGCACGGGCCCTGGAGCAAGGCTGCCTGCCTTTGAACCCTGGCTGCTCTCCTACTTTCTAGCTCTGTGATCTCGGGCAAGTTTCTTTACCTCTCTGAGCTTTCGTCTCCCAGACCGCAAAATGAATCCACATCGCTGCAGAGAAAATGCACACAGACTGCCAGTCAGAGTAAGTGGGTTAAGACATGTGGGTTATTGTTAGTATATGTGGAAAATATAAATTAAGGAAATCGCTTCCTGACAATCTCATAGTGTTATAGACAGAATGCCGCTGGGAAGTTAGAATCAAAGGACCATTTGCACATGCCAGCATAAAAGAACAAGCAAACAGGTCCCAATGATTAATACACTGATATTATGTGAAAGTGGAATTCATGAGTATATTCATTCAACAGATATTCATTGATCAGCCATACCGTCCCAGGCTCTGTTCTTGGCCCTGGCCGTACAGCAGTGAATGAACTAGACTCAGATGAATGGGGGGAGGCGACAGGAAACAAATAAACATGTAGGTCTATCACGTGTCAGATGGTGGTGCCGACCACGAAGAAAACGTAGCAGGGAAATGAAGGCAGAGGGTGATGGAGGGCGGCAGGAATCGACTTCTGTTTCGTGTAAGATGCTCAGGAAAGTCATCTCTGAGGAACAGCGTTTGAGCAGAGCCCGGAAGCAGTGAGAGGGAAGCACAGAGTTAGTCTCTGAGGAGAAGTGTCTCAGCACAAAGCAGCCGGAGGCAGGCCGGGCTGCGTGTACTCCAGGAGTGCGTTGGTCCCCTAGGGCTGCTGGAACACAGTGCCACGCTTTGGGGAGGGCCTAAAGCAACAGAGATTGATTCTCCACAGTCCTGGAGCCGGAAGTCCAAGATCAAGGTGTGAGCAGGGCCAGGCTCCCTCGGAGGTTCTGGTAGGATGAATGCTTGCTGGCCTCTTCCTGGCTTCTGGTGTGGCCCTCAGTCCTGGCTGTTCCCCGGCTTATCTGTGCATCACTGCGATTACTGCCTCTGACATCCCATGGGCTTCTCCTCTCCGTGGGCCTCTGTCTGCGCCTCTTCTCCTCTGGTGAGGACACCAGTCATATTGGATTAGGTCCCACTCTAATGACCTGATGTTAATTTGATTACATCTGCAAAGACCCTGTTTTTAAATAAGCTCACTTTCAGAGGTACCTGGGGTTAGGATTTCAGTGTATCTTTGAGAGGGCACAATTCAACCCATAACCCTGACTAACAAGGAGTGTGGCTGGAAGCTGGTAAGTGAGGGGAAGAGGGGTGGAGATGAGAGCAGAGCGCTCAGTGTCCAGGGCTGGGTCACACAGGCTTGGCAGGTTACCTTCAGAGAAGAGAAATCTGGGGCCCACTGTTTGGCAGGGTATTTTGGGAAGTAGCACATTTCAAGAAAGGATGCTTAGGGAGATTTTGGAACCTATGAAATGGTTCAGAGGAGAGGGTAGCTGGTGATACGAAAAAACATGAGGAGAGGCATGCATAGAGACAGTAAGTGGCTAAATGAAGTGGGCAGGCTTGTCCCAGAAAATGTAGAAAGGTAGACTTCTGAGTCAGAAGAAGCCAGAAAAGGAAGGGAGGTAACCTCGGGTAGCCTCCTGTGGCTATCTCAAAGGGATTGAGAAAGTGGGAGAAGAACAAAGTGGCCACTGCATCTGAGGGAAGTGTGGGTAGTTTCGGAGGGGACAGGGGAGCATTTGGAAAACTCTGACATAAAGGAGGAAGACTTAGAAATGAGAGGCTCTCCATCTGTAGGAGGGGTGGCAGGGCCGCTGACTGACAACCTTCCAGAAAACACTGTGGAGAGGTGGCCAGAAGCCAAGCGGCAGATGAGGGAATGTGAGGAGGTGGAAACAGCTGGTGATAAGTGACCGTTAGATCTGCATAGAGAAAAAGGAGAAAGGCAGTGACTTTAACAAGCTACGCTCTAAGACCTTGCTGTATTGGGGGTCAGGTGGTAGCAAACTATGCTCAGAGACTGAAATTGTCTTTGCCTGTAGTTTATTTAACACAGGTGCGCAGCGGGATTTGTAATAATTTCACAAGCTAATAGCAGAGAGGATAATGTCTCTTAATGAGCCAATAGAGAAATAGCACCCTCCACACAAATGATGGGTTAATTACGCTTTTGTTCCAGGCAAGGGGAGATACAGAAAGAAAGTCAGAATTAAGTTGAGGTGCACCTTTTATGCAAGTTTGCTTTCTCAGGAGAGCTGGCTTCACCAAGCCGGATCTGACTTCTAGCTGCCAGGGCAAAACCCAGGTCCCTTGTTGCTAAGGCTGGTTGCTGGGGAACAAAGGCACCTGAGTCGGCGGGCCGGCCAGGGTTATCACTCCGGGGACGGCTGCAGAGCTTGGGCCACTGCCTACAAGGAGTGCCTTGCCGAGGCAAGAACAGTGTCCCTTCTCTTCCTGGAGCTGCCGCGTATCTCAGCACCACTGCTGGCCCACGGCAGCCCGGCCTTGAACAAGAGTCTCGAGACCTTCGGAGAGCTAGAGCAACCAAGGGTAGGTTTGCCCAGACTGGAACTCTCACGATATTCCTCACCAGCTCCCGGAGTTTATAGTCTAAATGTCCACTTGCTTCTCCACACGTTCTTACTGAGAAGCCCCCAGTGGGCCCCTCAGCAGCTGGGCTACTAAGTGCTTATCAGTGACAACAGATGAGAGGTTAACATCCTGACATGAAAATGACGAAAGTCATAAACACGTGAGTTTGAGATCATGTCACACCATACGTAACAGACCTGTTTCCAAAATATGTGATCTCATCATTTTTCAATTCCATCAGGGAGCAGGAGGGAGGGAACACAGCGTGACAAAGGCCAGGAGTGCTGGTCACTCCCAGAGGAGATTGCTTCTGGGTGTTGGGGAAGTGTTGGCTCGATGGAGAAGCTAAGGCTTCTCAGGGACCACCACCTTTATGAATGCAGGAGCCCTGTGATATGTGATCCATGCTGAGCTACATCGCAGCCGGGAGCTAAAACAGAATGGGTGAAAGAAGCAGCCAGAGACCTCTCTGGTTTGATGGCCTTTTCTGTTGAGAAGTTTAACAGGGGAAGTGGGAGAAAGAAGGAAGCCATGTTGGGGAAAGAGTGGTCATACGGATGAAAACAGGCCGTAGTTTGTAGGTGGCAGCAAAAAAGGAAGACTGGCATCTTCTTCCCAGACTGGCTGTCAGCTCAGCTTCAGAGCTGGTGACTTGCCTTGTGCCACCAGGGCACAGGGGAGAGACAGCATAGAGGTATGGTCAGACGTAGTGGGCAAGGACAGTGTTCCCTCAAGTTGAAGGTCCCTTCAAGGAAGATGGACCCCTGCAGGAGAGAGGAGTCCAGGGGTGTCGGGGATGTGGGTGTGTTCCTGCAGGAGTCTGGAAGCTCAGGGTGAAGCAAGATGGGGTCAGAAGATGCAGAGTGAGGCCATCCACTTGGGGCATCAGAGAGTTACAGCCACCTGGTCACACGGAAGCCATGGACCACATAGGCAGAGGAGACCAGCGTCAGAGCCTCCTCCAGCTGCTTCAGTGCAGGAAACATCTCTCCTCCCTCCCCACAGCAGTACAAGAGAAAGAAAGAGGAAGAAGGGGAGGGGAGAGGAGAACCAGAGGCTAGAGTTCATGGTCCAGCCTGCTTCCTGAGGCTGGGGTGTTGGAGGATGGGTAGGAGACTAGGACTGAAGTCAAAATGGTCAAGCAACATTCTTTGTAACTGGAATGAGACCATTTTAATAACCTAAAGTGAATGAAAGTTAAGTAATCAGACTGATATGGTGTTGAAATAGAGCCAGCCTGCTGCGAGAGTCCTGATTAAAACCACCAAGTACAGAAGGTTCTCTTGGCAAGACAGGGATGAGTCAGAGAGCAATTTATGGGGTCAGGACTCAGGAACAATGATGTAGCAGGTATTTTTCTAACCTTTGAAGTTTCCTTGCTGGGACTGCTAAAATTTGCTTGGGTTATTTTCACTTCATTTCGTCTTTGGGCCGCGCTCTCCTTCTATTTTAATGAATTATCTTTTTATCTGCCCACCCCCTGAATCAGTTTGTATTCTTTCTGATAATTAACAAAAGAAACAGATGACCTATCTAAATGTCAACCTATTGCATTTCTGTCACAGGTAGAGGACTCCGGGTCTAACCTAGCAATTTCTCACCCGGCTTTTTTTTTCCCGCCACATTTCCGAATGAGAGCTCCTATATCATATTTTAGAAAAGAAGACCTCTACCTGAAGAACGAATCCCTCATTCAGGGGCATAGTCCAACTGTATATCCACCCTAAACTTCTTCAGCCCGCGTTAAAGTCACTTTTTTTCCTTTGGCCTTTAGGAGGGACGGCAGAAAACACCTGGCCTCTGTCATCCTGCTAACACTTTGCTTCTTACTGCTGCTGATTTATCACCATTAGACCTTGTTTCTAGGTGAGAAATCTCTAAATCATTGAACCAAGGAAGAGGCATCTTGTTTATCTGTCATCCTTTTGATTTTTTCCCTTCTAAACAGTCTCTGGGTTTTCCAGGCACAGAGAACTAGAGAGAACATTTTGTCAAAATACTGGTAGAAACAGCACAGAAGCTTCTACATCAGATTAGGCTCATACATAGATGATGGTGCACACTTCTCTTTTTTATGATGTCCTTGTGGCTCTGTGCTTGCCTGTATTTTCGCTATCAGTTTCATTAATGCACTCTAAGTAAATGATTTTGCTGTCACCTCTTTTGAGCCTTTGATCACGTCTCCAGCTTCACCAAGGTTATTGTTCCAGTTCATTCTAAATCCATCAGACCTCATCAACCTGATGGCACTTGTATATTCATTAATGACCCTGCTCTCTGCGTGCTTGCGTGCGCCATCTTGGAAATGGTTAACACCACTGGAGCCAGATACCATGCAGGACAAGAGCCTCTCTGACTTATTTTAAGCATGTGTGAGTTTCTAGCTCGTATTTCAGTCATTCAGAATCAGACTCTTATTGGAAGAAATGTGTCTTTATACCCAAACTATCCTGTAGATGTTTTGTCACACCTCTCCCCTATTAGGTGCACTTCATCATTACAGCTGTTTTTTAAATGTTTCAAGGAAAGCTACCAGTGATCATTATACGATAACAGTTCATGTTTGGTAGCCCCAGTGCACTTTTCAACCAAACCTTTAATATAAGTGAAAGAAAAAAATCTCCTTTGTTCAGGGCTCTTCAGAATTCAAATTGATCTCCTGTATTTACAATCCTCCTTCATTAATTTGCCTCTTGAACACAGAGTAAAACACTGAGTGGGCGTTAATTCTTTTGTTACTCGTATTTAATTTTTGAATGGAACAATTTGTGCATTTCCTTTGGATCTATACAAGCTGTCTTCAGTTTCCAAAAATTGTTTGAAAGAAAGAATCTTATGATTGAAATGTATTTTCCGTTAACATAGTGGTATATAAGGAGACCAGTCTCCCCAGGCCAGCTCAGAAAAGCCTCACTATCCCAAAATGTCCCTGTACTATAACAGTGGGTGAAATTGTAGCAGTGGGTGAACAGTACTACAATATCCAGTCTGTATTCATGAGGAAAGGCAAAAAGTTCCAGTGGGAATGCGGGGATCTCACCTCCAGTGCTCTGCTTAGAAGGCAGGTTCACCGTACCTTCCCTGTGGGTTTTGGGGTGGGAGTGGACACCATCCTTGCTACAAACCACAAGTGATGGAATCTGCTGTCTGGGGCAGGGGCTCAAGGAAAATAGAGACAGATGAAAGGGAGCAGGAAAACAATAGGTGTTATTGGGGGGAGGGTGGGTGGGTTCTGAGACTCCATGGTGTGGACCGAATGAAGGGGGTTTGGGGATGGGTCAAAACTGGATTCTAGGAGGTTGCAAGCTAAAAAGATGTGGAGAGCAGGAGGTCTGCTCTGAGTTACCCTTACAGCCCAGTGAAAGTCCCCAGACCTCACCGACTCCCTGACACTGGCTTCATTTGCTTCTCCTTTAACTACTGTCCTTTCTACTGCCACCACCTATAGCTCTTAAGCCAGTTTCTCTCCCTCCTGGTCCACTAGAGAAGAAGAGGATTATCTTCCCAGCCATCCCCTATTATTTTATATATAATGCAAATACACTCAACGTTGATGTTTTATATAGATTTTACTGCCTTCACAGGTGATGGAGAAGCATACCAGGAATAAAATGTTTCCCTCATAAATATTACACCTCTGTTTTCCTCTTACATCTTAAAGACACAAATAATGTCACGTATAAATGGTAGAATGGCGGCTTGTACATTTGACAGAAAGCTTCCCTTCGTGTCTCGTAGCATTCTTCTTTCAAGATGGAGCTGTTTGGGGACTCCTGGTGAGAAGCAGGGTGGAGCTGGGGAGGTGGGGTGAGAATTGGGCCCCCTATTTGCAGGCTGAAATAACCCTATCCTGTTCTAAGAATTACTGAAATCAGACCACAGGAGAAAGAACTCTCTGTCAACGGAGACTCTGAAATTCCATCAAGCTCTTTTAGTCAGGCATGTTTCTGAATTCCTGTTTCACTGGATATTTCCTCTTTCTGCTATAAAGATACTCCAGAGTCACCCCTCTCCCCGCCACGTACACATCCAGTTATTTCCAGTGGTCACCTGACAAGTATCTATGTTCAGAAACATGCCTATCAGCTGTGGGATGAGAGGCACTGTTTCTTTCCTCTCTTGCTGCTGTTGGCTGCATGCAGAGGGAGCCCAGTGCCCTCAGGAGTCGATGGTGATGATTATAAGCAAGCCATCCTTAGCTGGTGCCCTTATTCCAATTGCTCCCTCCTGGCCTGGCCTGCCAAGCACCTCTGACACTCTCCATCACTGTATTTCACCAAAGCCGGCCACCCTTGCCAGGCACTGTTGCCTCTTCTCATGGGTATCACCATCTCCTTGCATCAACCATTACCCACGCCATGAGTGTGATAGATCTTTCAAAGCCTAAAAAATGTCAAAAGTGGTGAGAATGTATCTGTACTACTCCTGATTTAGTGTTTCTGTTTCTTATATGGATCAAGAAAGCAACAAAATAAAACAGATACCACCAATTTTACTTATAACCTCCATATTTTGTATGGTCCGTATAGGACTCCAAGAAAGGCCAGTTAATCCAAGAGTTAAAAACCAGGCTGTATCCAGAATTATCCCTCTTCTTAACCATGAAGTCCTTGCTACTGGATCCAGCTGCCCAACTCCCCCTTTTTTCAGTCCCCAAAGCTTGTTCAGCATGCCCAAATAGGTCTAAGGAACAGCAGTTCACCATTTAGGCTCAAACTCCTTGCCATGTTCTTTAATTTACAGAGAAACTTAACCTGTACAAAGCCAAGAATGTGTCTCATCTCTAGTGGGTGGTGACTGTCCCTAAGCTCCCCAGCCTCTCAGTCTCTCGTGGGAACACACAGCACAGTTCAAATCAACCATGCAGATTGGTGTCCAAAGTGGGATTGATACACAGACTTCACAGACTTTGTTAAGATGGTGTGGAGCACACATACGAAAACTGAAAGGGATGGAGATAGTTCTGTAATACCATCTTGGTGGCCAGATGATTCTTAGTATGAAACCATACAACTTTGCATTTATGAAAGAAAGGAACTACTTCAGTGGAATATGTCCACTATCCCCTTGATTCTGGGTATCACAACATTATATTGTGTAGAAATTATAATCCAAAGAGAAAGGATTGTTTCCACTGGGTCTTACCAAGCAAGCAGAGATGTCTGAGGCATTTAGCAAGGATATAAAATCCAACATGTAAAAAATATGAAAATTGTACTTGGTGTGCTAGTATCTGTATTGTAGACAGGTGGGGCAGATGTGAAAGGGGAGCTTGGCTCTTGGTAAAATATTCTCTTCAAGGAGTAATGTCTCTCTTTAGTCCCATCTGTCATTATTAGACGTCCAGAGAGCCATGGACTTGGGACTGTAGAGGTTTGGGCTCAAAAGAACTGGGAAATTGTTCCAATGAATATAAGCAAGGATTGAGGTAAAAATATTACCAGGGATATTGATAATGAACCAAAGACTAGTAGTCTCCAATGGATATTAGTGATATCAGGCTTTAAGTAGAATAAGTATTAATCATAGGTAGTAGCTATGCAGCCTAATGCTTTTGCCTCTAATCCAAGGTTATGTCCCTCTGACCTGGGTAGAAAACATGGTGTATGAGGCTTACCCCAAAGGGTAGAGTTATCTATATTACCTCCAACCCCATCACTGATCCTGAAGAGAGGGGGTATGGACAGATGAAGCCAACTTGGATTGATCTGTGACCATGCCCCAAATCGAATGGCACCAAATATCTTTTTGGATCAAACAATGGATGGTACAGTGATCTGGGGAGCCCTCTTTTAGAGGACCCCCATATTTCTTGATTTTTTAATTAGTTGAAGATGTCCAAGAGGAAGTTAGGGCACTCTTGCCTGACTTACCATGAAAGAGGCTAGTGGATTCTTTGGTCAAGCTGGTGCAAACAGCCATGAAAAGATGAGGAATCACAGGCAACAGAAAGGCTAGACAAAAATGGGACAGGGCAACCTAGGACAGATTCGATTTGGGAGGTGTTTGTATGGTCATTAATGAAAGAAATGGAAAAACAGTTGTCATATAGGTTGTATTAGTTTCCTCTTGCTGCTATAACAAATGATTGCAAGGGGGTGGGGAGGCTGAGTTACTCTTGTGACATTCCCAACAGGAGAGTTGAGGACACATGCTGAGGCTTGTTGGATTGGCAAGAATCTGGGAAACCATATTTTCTGGGCTTAATCAATGTAATTTTACCTGGCCATTACACTAAAGAATTAGAGGTTGTTTGGAAAGAGAATGGTAATGTTCAGAAACAAAGGGTAATTTTTCATACCCACTGGCCTAGACATATCACATGTGCAGACCACAGTGAGTTTACATTCCCATAACACACAAAGGGAATAGGTATGGTGGCATAATCCAGTTGTGATTATATAAACTAAGTGAAAGCCCCTTGGCCAACCAAGGTCCAACATGCTCAAAACTAAAACAAAATAGATTTTCTGGAGAGGTGCTAGCAATATCTGTATTAACAAAGGAGGTAGTAGGAACTGGTCCCCTGGCTCCCAACACCTCCTTATACAAAAGACTTATTTTACCAAGGCAAGTCAGCTTTTCTAGGTCAGCTTTGTAGATTATTAGCGTCTAAATAGAATGTTCTCCCTATGGCTTTGACAGTATCCAATATAGTTCAGGCTAATAAGGAAACTCAGTGGGCACCAGGGATTTCAGTGCTGTCATTGATCTGGAAAATTCTTTATTTTTTGCCCCAATTCCAATTTCTGAGAAAAAGCCAATCTCAATTGGCCTATACCCGAGAGACCATACCGTCTATTGTAACAGTTCTCACACAGGATATGTTAATTCTCTTACCCGTGGCCAAAATTCTTGTGAAGGGACTCACATTTACTGATGATAGAAGATACTCTGATATACGACTTTGATGGTGTAATGATTATCAGGCCTATAAAAGAACAGGCCAACAGAATTGCAACTAGGGTGACTCATGACAAGGTGAAGCTGGCTTGTAAATTCTGCAGAGTTATGAGGGGTGACCCAACAAGGAATATTTGAAGAATCAGGGCTATTTCTCAACTGATGAAAAATATTCTCCTGATGCCACTCTGAAATGAATAAGAAACATAATACTTGGTAGAACTCCTTGGGTCCTGGAGAAGTCATATCTCAAATCTGGGGATACTATCAAGTCTCATTAGAATAAAAGAAAAGAAGGGAAAAGAGAAGGAAAAAAAGAAAAGGAAAGAAAGAGAGTTGCTTTTTTTTTTTTTTGCGGTACGCGGGCCTCTCACTGCTGTGGCCTCTCCCGTTGCGGAGCACAGGCTCCAGATGCGCAGTCTCAGCGGCCATGGCTCACGGGCCCAGCCACTCCGCGGCATGTGGGATCCTCCCGGACCGGGGCACGAACCCGCGTCCCCTGCATCGGCAGGCGGACTCCCAACCACTGCACCACCAGGGAAGCCTGAGAGTCACTTTTGAAGGTCGTCCCAACAACAAAACTTCTTAAGGTCTTCAGTGGATAAGAGTATCGAGTATAACTTCCACATGCCTAAAATCCACACTTCTTTATCCAAACAGTGACAAATACCCAATGAGACTGGAGTTTACGGCAAAATCGAGTAAGGGCAGCAGAAGGACAACCTTAAGGTTTTGAACATACTGACTGCCTCACTCGACCTTTAGGTATTTACTTTGTAGAAGGTGATCTGTGGCTTGCTCTGGGCACTAGTAGAGGTTGCTTGCATCTTCAAGAGACATTTGAGGCCTGAACTTCCTGTTGAGCCTTGGAGAAAACACTGTCATAAGAAAGGTTCCGTCCAAAATCTCTCTGATTAAGTGCAAGGATTTGCTTAAGAACCTCTAGGTTTGGCTTACCAAAGGTGTCCACTAGATGCGTGAACAGGATGCCTTAGATGCCTTAGAACCCAGGTTCCCTGCTTTATCTTTTTCATCCTCTTCTACAGAGAAATCAGAGGCCCAAACTATGCCTCCTTCCCAGAACAAGTCCAGTAAGAGCAGGACTTGCGGACAAGAGCATTAAAACGATGCAGGAGGAACACTTTGGGAAGGCTGCCTCCTTCCAACCTAGTTTTTCAAAAGTTAATGTTAACAGGACAAAAACCAAAACACCAGAGTTTATCTTCCTAGTTGGCCATGTTGTATTCTTCTGAATGATCATCTGAAATACTAGTTATAGTATAGTATACTAATCATTCATTACTCGTACAGACAGGGTCAGCCATCCAGTGTGCAACCTGTCCCATTAGGAGGACTCTTTCTGTCTTTCCTCATTGAAGTTGTCTCAAGAGAGAATCATGTAACACTGACTGGTGTGCAGTGACCAGTGGATTAGCCATTGAGTCCATAAAATGGGCAAAGAGAGATGCCCTATCCTTGGTACTTCTTTATACAGAGCAAATATACAGAGAGATATGAGACTGCCTTGGTTCTACCAGACTTAAGTTTGTCCTGGTGATCTAGATACACGTCAACCAACAGCCAAAGAATAAGCCCTGGTGGTTAGGCAGGAGGTGGCCTGTTGGTCCTGACTACGTAGACAGTAACTTAGGCGTTGGAAATGGATGGGCAGAGCAGCCCTGTGCTCTCCACAAGTGGGCTGATAGAAGCAGTGAAGCCTGGAGGGCAGCTCATGAACACATGATAGATCAACAGTAGATCGACAGTAGATTGACTGAGTCCACCTGTGTATGGGCTTCGTATTGCTGCTGTAACAAATTACCAAAAATGTAGTGCTTTAACAGAATGTAACTTTATTATCTAATAGCTCTGGAGCTCAGAAGTCCAAAATTGGTCTTACTGGGCTTAAATCCAGGGCTGCATTTTTTTTTCTTTTTTTGGAGGCTCTAGGGAAGAATTCGTTTTCTTAACCTTCTCCTGTTTCTAGAGGCTTCCCACATTCCTTGGTTTATGGCCCCTTCAATCTTTAAGGCCAGGGGTAGCTCGGTGAGTCTTTCTCATGCTGCCATCCTTCTGATCCTGACTTTTCTGTCTCCCTCTTCCTTTTATGTAAAAGAACTTAATGAAGACACTGGGCTCACCCAGATCACCCAGGATAAACTCTTTAAGGTCAGCTGATCAGCAGCCTTAATTCCATGTACAGCCTTCATTCCCCTTTGCCATGTAACGTGCATATTTGTAGGTTTCAGGGATTAGGATATGGACGTCTTTGGGATGGGATGGAGGCATTATTCTGCCTACACAACCTGTTAGAGCAAAGAAACCCTGGGAAGCCATACCTCTGACTGAAGGATGCCACGTGACCTCCGGCTCTGTGGAGCTCTCTGCCTACAGATAAGGTTCTGGATTCTTCCCACTAAGAAAGCATTTTTCCCTTGATTAGGTTGGCTTTGTCACATCAGTCTGTTTCACCTTGATGGGCGCGGGGTCTCGAAAGCAAGTGCACTGATCATGTGTTGGGCAGGTGCCAATTCTTGTTACGAAAATTCCCTTCCAAGTATTTTAACGTAAATCACAATTTTCTTCATTTTGTCATTCAAACTTGCCAGGTCCCCACCCCTGTGAGCATGGATATCTATATTAATAAATATCCCACAGTTTTTCACATTACCTCGCAGAGTTTCCAAAGCTAACATTTTTCTCCTTTTTGCTAGTCTTCCAGGCTCTAGATTTAATTTTTTTCTGCAATAAGCATACTAAGAAATGAATCAATAGATGATAATTTGCTTTGCAATTTAGATTTTTCCATTTTAGTGTCTTCAACCCTGAAGAGTGACAGCGGAATGTGAAGGTTTTGAATTATGAATAATCTTCCTTATTGTTCTGACTTTTATCTGTCTCTCTACCGTTTAGCCCAAGTTCATCTAATGGAAATTGGATATTCAACTATGGGCCTGAGTGCTACACTATTTCACATGCTTTTATATGTTTTTTTGCATTAAAGA
The DNA here is from genome assembly GCF_963455315.2 of Globicephala melas. Lineage (NCBI taxonomy): Eukaryota > Metazoa > Chordata > Mammalia > Artiodactyla > Delphinidae > Globicephala > Globicephala melas. Next base: position 9,305,941 of record NC_083316.1, on the reverse strand, counting down.
AGACAAGAAATTTGCATACCTATAATTAGCTAATATATTCAGCATTGGCTCCTATAAACAAGATGCAGGTGTATGTAGTACAGAAGCATTTTATACGTAGTGTTGGCTTTCACTTGTGGGAAAAAGTACTCTCACTTCATGAAGTGAAAAGATAAAGTTATAAGAAAAACATTTTTTTTTAATTTTTATTTATTTATTTATGACTGTGTTGGGTCTTCGTTTCTGTGCGAGGGCTTTCTCTAGTTGTGGCGAGCGGGGGCCAATCTTCATCGCGGTGCACGGACCTCTCACTGTCGCGGCCTCTCTTGTTGTGGAGCACAAGCTCCAGACGCGCAGGCTCAGTACTTGTGGCTCACGGGCCTTGTTGCTCCGCGGCATGTGGGATCTTCCCAGACCAGGGCTCGAACCCGTGTCCCCTGAATTGGCAGGCAGATTCTCAACTACTGCGCCACCAGGGAAGCCCAGAAAAACAGTTTTTAAATGTGCATAACATTTGCTTGTCCACTCTCATTATCTTTACAGTTGTACCATATTCTAAGGTTCTAAGGTCCCTTTTAGGCACCGGAAGTCTTTGTTCTTAAGTTCTGATTTGCTTGCTTGGCATATGATATTTCTCCTGAAGGGTGGACTGTAAAAATTGGCTTTATTTCAAAATTTCAAAAATTTCATCATCAAAACTGCATTGCTCAAAAAATAATATGGATCATCTGTGTGCTGGATAATTCTCTCAGCCCTGGGGATTCAGTGCTGAACACATCAGGCAAGATTTCTGCTCTCACAGCTTTATATCCTTCTGGGTAGGAGTGGAGCAGAAAATCAACAAACAAATATGTATATGAAATGTACCAGGTGGTAAATGGGAGCGAAGGAGGAATCCAGAGATGGGGACGTGGACCAGGAGAGGAGGGGGAGGGGTGTAGAGGCACGTGCTAGTTTTGATGGTTTATCGGGCTGAGTGGATTCTGACTGACTGCTGTGTGTACAGAATTTCAAAACAAAACAAAATTCTCCCTTAGGTCCCTACTTTGTTATTAGTGCTCCACAGCTACCAGCCTGTTAACAACAGAGTAGAGCTGTCGATTTCCTTCTAGTCTGGAAAAAAAAATGTATGCAATAGCACACGTAACTCATTTGAAAATTCTTAAAGAATTAAAAATGCAAACCAAAGCATTTATGTATCTAGCATGTTTTAAATGAATAATGAGAAAATCAGTAAATAAGACAGAAAATAAGGAAACTTTTTAAACCTGGGATATTATATGTTGAAGATTTTTAAAAAGAGTCTCGATAAACTATGCGGAGAACTAAAATCTGAAAATAGGGTAAAAGCATTTGATTCTTTAGAATCGGGGTTCTTATCATTTAACCTGGTGCACTCCAGGGAAGAAGATCTTTGAACCAAAATTATTAATTTAGAGAAATAACAGTCTTCTTAATCTCTGTGGCTGTTTTTTTTTTTTTTTTATTAGAAGGTAGAATACCTACTGGGCAGGTCCTTTAAACCCACAAGTGTGAGTTACGAAAACAAGGAAAATGAGTGCTACAAAACTTAAATTGGAATAAAATAATTGAAAGAACTGAATGAATCCCATGTTGGTAGGGGAAGGGAAAGGAGACATTTCTGAATTGCTTTCCCTTTTAAATATGTACATATAGGCGTAGTTCAGAGATATTGTGGATTCGGCTCCAGACCACCACAATAAATGGAAGATCGAAATAAAGCAGGTCACACACATTTTTTTGGTTTCCCAGTGCATATAAAAATTCTTTTTACACTATACTGTAGTTTATTAAGTGTGCAACAGCATTATACCTGAAAAACAATTTCCATACCTTATTTAAAAAAATACTTTAGTGCTAAAAAATGCTAACCATCATGTGAGTCTTCAGCGGGTCACAATCTTTTTGCAGTTGATCACTGATCAGAAATCACCGTAACATGGTCACCAGAGGGGAAGTGTTGGGGGGACGGATAGTTAGGGAGTTTGGGGTTGACATGTACACACTACTATATTTAAAATGGATAACCAGCAAGGACCTCCTGCATAGCACAGGGAACTCTGCTTAATGTTATGTAACAACCTAAATGGGAGAAGAACTTGAAAAAGAATAGATACGTGTATATGTATAACTGAATCAACTTTGCTGTACATCTGAAACTATCACAACATTGTTAATCAACTGTACTCCAATATAGAATTAAAAAGTTTTAAAAATAATTTTAAAAAGAAATCACGATAACAAATATAATAATAATGAAAACGTTTGAAATTTTGCGAGAATTACCAAAATGTGGCACAGAGACATGAAGTGAGCAAGTACTGTTGGAAAAATAGCACCAGTAGACTTGCTCAACACAGGGCTGCCACAGACCTTCAACTTGTAAAAAACACAGTATCTGCAAAGCACGATAAACTGAAGTATAATAAAACGAGGTATGCCTGTATAAATATATATTTATTTGTTTATATATATACATTTATTGGTAACTATGTTATATATTATTATATGTGTGTAACACTCTAGTGTATATGTATGTCAAATTATAGACATGGGTGTGATTTAGTACTAGTCACTTACTAAAATTACTAGGTCAGTTGTGATGCTGTTAGAATTTCTAAGGTACCATCCACCTGATGCCTGGAGTAAAGTCTCTTTCCTCATAAAGGATGACACACGGGTTTAGGCTGCACTGCATTGCACTTGATGGGATTTCTTAGTACCTAATTTTTAAAATTTCAAAGGTCACAGACGCACCAAACAGTGTGTTTTCTTATTACACCAAGATCCAAGTGTCATATAAATGTTCTGCTTGGGCTGATGGACAAAATGAAGAGTGAATAACATTTAATCAGCTGACAGTATCATTGAATAACTCATATTTCAAGATGCCATGTTGCAGACGGATTTCCCTGGTAACAGCTTTCTTTGTGTTCAAGAGAAACATGGGGGGAAATGAGGTTGACATGTTCCGGTTTGTGGATTCTCAAAAGCACTGGTCACAGCGGTTGAACCCGACGGGTGGGGAGCTCTGAGTGGTGGAACTTATGGTTTTTTGCTCAGCTTCTGGGATCCCCTGCAGCCTCCACTCTGATTCTGGAGACAGAGCTAACTGGAGAAGTAGGAGACGGGCTTCTCCAGTTTCCTTGGTGGGTCTCAGAGCACAGAGCTAGCAAAATAAGAAAATCAAAGTTAATTTAAACAAATGATTGAGAGATGCAGGAAACCCAGCATGCATGTTACACTCTATAAATCCCCAGATGCCAGGAAAGTGGTCAGAAAATGTTTGATATCTAGGATATACTTCTGCACGACACATGATGCCTTCTTTGTGACACTGTCAAGTTAATTCTCTTGCCTCATTGCCACAACTGCCATCCCTCTGCTCAAAAAGCATGAGTGGGTCTCCACATCCTATAGCCGCTGAAATTTTCCTTGTTCTTGTGGTTTTCAGTGCCAGCCTTAGCCTGGCCCCTTGCCGGCATCCCAACATTTCCTGGGTCCCGCCTCTGGGAGGCGCTCTATGCAGACAGATGCTCCTCTCCACGCGCCTCCCATGCTCTCCCACCTCCGCTGCCAATCGCTCTTCAGAGCCATCATCCGTGTGAGCTGCAGGAATCTTGGGCTACTGGCCAGAGAAACTTCCTACAAGCATACCATTCCCTTAAGTTCAGCGATTTTTCTTTAAAATCCCACAAGTCTTATATTCTACTTCGTAAAGTGTCCAAGTCTGATTATAAAATAATAGTAGTAGTAAAAATAATAATAATACCCCCTAATCTTTGGGTAAATTTAAGGGCCAAGAAGATGTACCACCATCTAACACACTGATGCCTACTCTTCCCCCACAACCCTACCGTAACTTGTCGCCCACTTTATAAGCATGGACTACCCCAAGCATTTTAGAATTTAATCATGTTCTACACTGTATAGTTCACCAGTTTTAATCTTCTTAAAATCAATTCAGCTGTTATTTCTTCCAGAAGTAATTCCCCCGCTCCACTTCCCAAGGAGGCTGGTTTCATGCCTTTCCTGTGGGTTTCAGAGCATCTTGTTTGTTCCTGTACATATCTCCTGTCCATGAGATCCTCAAGGAGCATAGAACAGTGCTTAGTAAATATCAACTGAACTGAACAAAACTAAAATTCTTTTCTCAACCAATGTTTACTCCAGTAAATGTTGGCTTGTTGCTACCGCAAAAGAGCCTATGAGCAAATATATCTCCCAGACATATAGGTGACTTTGTCACCTAAAATAGAAAAAAAAGAAAAAAGGACATATGCACAACAGGAAAACACTTAAGCAAATTTTATATTCTGTACAATTTTTGTAGGTATAATGAAAGTTTTACTTGATATAGTTTAAATTTTTAAAAATTTAGATATTTAACTTAAAAATAAAATAAATGCATAGGAAGGTTTTCTCTACATATCTATCATAACTCCTTTTGGTGGAATATGTTAGGTTTACTTTAATATTCATTATTTGTTGTAACCATAGGCTATCTAAGATATGAAACAATTTCTCTATTATTGCTATGTCTGAATTTAGCATAATTTTATATTTTAGAAAGATGTTCTATTCCATCTGGCAATAACAGAAGAATCACAATTTTTTAAATGTGTGCTTTCGTAATGCCAGTGAAATAGAAATTTAAATGAGAGGCTGTGTCTTTCATAAACACTTTGCCATCTGTCGGTCAACCAAAAACTATTGTGATGATTATCAACATACTTGTTTTATTAAAAATGAAAGGCCAAAAACCTTAGTCACTAGTGGTTCCTTTCTTTCGGTCAGACCCCATATTTTCCGCATTTTTCTACCTGCAACACAGATCTAGAATTTCACCATTTCTTGGCACTTGAATTCCCATCATTCTGATCTAAAGCTACCGAGTTTCTCAAACCTGGACAATCTCACTGGTGTCCCTGCCTCTACCTTTGGGCCCCTACAGTCTGTTCGCCACATGGCACATGCAACAGTCTTTAAATAAGCACGTTAGGTCAACTCTCATTCCCATCTTCTTCAGAGTACACCCAATGCCCTAGTGGCCAAAAGGCCCCAGATCCAGCCCTGCACCACCTAGCTGTCACCCCATCTCATCTCTCCTTCACTCTGCTCCAGCCACACTGACCTCCTTGCCCTTACTTGGGACCCTCCATCACTCCCTTGTGTCACTGGTCTCTGCTCAAACATTCCCTAATCATGGTACCCGGACTGGCCCCATGCAACACCTTCCTGCGTGCTCCATCCTCTTTTCCTCTCTTCTCTATGGTTCTTATCACCAGAGAAGATCTGGGTTTTGAGGGGCTTAAAGCTTGTACAATTTGATGGATCCTCTTTAAGGATCAAAATTGTAACTAGAAAATTGCTAGGTCCTCCTTCAGGGAGAGCTGCCTCTGTTTTTCACTACTGAAATGATCTTATTAGCTTCATTGCTGGTTTCTTTGGTTTCTGATTCCTCTACAGATATGTGGACTCCTTTAAAGGAAGGACCCGGTCCATCTCCCCCACTCTGAGCCCAGCACCTGAACAGACTAGCCATTCCATAACCACGGGTCAAAGAGGGACTGTCCAATCTATACAACAGTGAAAGCTTTGGGGTTAATATTTGTGGGCTTCCTGCTTTCACATCCTGAGATCTTTTAATAATTTTTAAATAGTTAAATTATACATCTGCCTTACACAAGTTTGTGTTTTCAAAATTTATGTGCGCTCATCTAAAATTCTCTTTTGAGATGCTGAAGTGTCTGAATTTAGTGTTGCCACTTACGATACGTTAGATTGAGTTCAGTTTGGAACACAATAACAGAGACTTTTATTGGAGGCATTCTTTGTAATTGTCACTATTTAGTGATTTTGTATCTTGTATGTGCAAGGACAGCTCAAAACTTACGCCAGGTAATGGAAAGCATTAGCCATATTTAGAACATTTGAGTGTGTCTGAGTGGCATCTTTAGAAAACGAATTTGTGGAATCCATTGAAATTCTTGCTTGTTAAAAAAGAAAAGAGGGGCCTTTCCTGAGTGCTCTTACAGAATAATGTTGAAACTCGCAGCAATTCTGAGTGCCCAGGAGTGTTTGTGGAGAGTGTCAGCTCCCAGTCTCCAGCTGCACAGCTCTGAGGCCCCTTTTGACCTCCTGCCCGCTTCACTGGTGGCAGCAAATTTTTGAGTAGAGAATCCTGCTGCTGGCTTCTCATCCACTTAGACTGACTATTTCATTCTGCAATGGGGGAACGTCTAGAAAACTTCTCTGCTTATGATCGCAGTTAACAAGAGGGGAATCGAAAGGGCCCAGGACTCTGGTATATGTAATTGGTTTGCAATGATTCAGGTGTTTTTTTCCTTTTAAAGTGTTTTGTAAAATGCGTCACTGGGTGGAATAATGATTCATGTTCAGACTAAAAGAAAGGGCTTTTCTCCTTTTACCTTTATCTCTTTAAATTATAGGGTAATGAGGGTGATGAGAATGTGAATGTTCAAACTGCTGTAAAACAGATCATTTCAGAGATTTTGATGGGAAATCGTTTTCTTTAAACAGAGATATGGACAGGAACCTTTTACCAATACATAACTCATACAATATCAGCTACTTCTCTTAAATTGAGGATAGTTTAAAAAAAAAAAAAAAAGAAAGATGGGCTTCCCTGGTGGTGCAGTGGTTAAGAATCCGCCTGCCAATGCAGGGGACACGGGTTCGAGCCCTGGTCCGGGAAGATGCCGTGGAGCAACTAAGCCCGTGCGCCACACCTACTGAGCCTGCGCTCTAGAGCCTGCGAGCCACAACTACTGAGCCTACGTGCCACAACTACTGAAGCCTGCGTGCCTAGAGCCCGTGCTCCGCAACAAGAGAAGCCACTGCAATAAGAAGCCTGTGCACCACGATGAAGAGTAGCCCCCACTCACCGCAACTAGAGAAAGCCCATGTGCAGCAATGAAGACCCAACACAGCCAAAAATAAATAAAATAAAATAAATAAATTTATAAAAAATAACTAAATAAAAAAAATTTTTTAAAGGGAAAACATGTTCAGATTCCCCCCTACCATTTTGTTATATGTTCATGCAGTTACCTCTGTGATGGTCTTCAGTGCCAGCTGAGGTCAAGTTCGGTGGGGTGGGAGCTGGATTTGGAAATCTGTCCAGGGTGACAAAGATTCTAGGAGTGTAGGGGCCTTTGGATTGGAAAAATAAGGGAACTCAAATAACAATAATAATGTAGTTGTAGACTTGTTTATTCTTTCCATGTCAGTTTCAAACACCAAAGAGCTTTCTGCTACACACAGAGATGAAACCAAAACCCCTACTCATCCTACATCATGGCGCACGAGTAGCATCTGGGAGGATCTACGTGAAACTAGAACCTTCACAGACACTTAACTTGTTACTGTTTATATGTTTTGCTGCTGGTTGCATTTTTTTATTACAGGCTAATTTGTTAAAATCAAAACATGGTCCTTCTCTCTTTTTGCCTAATAATTCTCTCTATATTTCAGGGAAAAAATTTTCTCCTTTTCCCAGAACTAGTATCACCTCAAAATTATTTTGAATGCCTTTTTTATTTTCCTGATCAATTCAGTTACTATAACAAGAAAAACCATTGCATTTCTGTTCTTCTTAAAATATAGATCAATTAATTCACTGTACTTCCCTTGGAAATATATCCAGCAAAATATCTCAGGGGTTCAATATTGATGCAGCAGACTTTGATATTATTTCTTGAACATGACCAATACAATTCACACAGCTCATTCTAGAATAAATATATCCCTTATATAATCTCATTAGTGGTATACCAGAATGGATTAATGACATATTCAATAATATTCAGTTTATACACTCAATGAAATTGATGAAGTTATAACTCTGAATTATAGGCCTTTCACTGATTCTATCATATGTTATATGAGCATATTATTGAGTCATATATTGACCAGGTAATAAGTCAATTAAGAACATCCTTTAACAACTTGACACCGTGGGTAGTTCCTTGACAGATATTTACTGAGCTCATTGTTAAACAATTCACATTTGAGATTTAATTTAATCCTAAAAACAACCCTATGAGACAGGTTCACATTCTGTTCATGTTTTACAGACATTTAAGTAACTTGCCTCGGGGTACATGGGTTTTAAGAGAAGGAGGGATGATTTGAATCCAGTTGCTCCAGCTTCATAGCCAGCACCACCAAAACACAATAAACCCTCTTTCTAAAACATAATTTGAAAAGAAACATAAGTCATCTTGGTTTACCTGTTGAATGGAGAAAGTAGATCATTTCCCACAACTGCAAAGAGAGATGTATTTTCTCTCAAAATTCTCAAAAATAGTTTCTATCATAAAACCAAAGAAGATTTTAGCCTTTAAGAATTGTACTTCTATTTTACTCAGAGGCAACTGCATGTACATACATCAACTCAAATTATACAGAAACTACGATGGCTTAACTATGAGGACGAGAGGTGGAGTTCGTTGAGATAAAATATGTATTTTACAAACTGATAACCTTGCAATTTCTGCATTAAAGTTGACAGTGAGATTCAGTTACCTCTGGTTAAGCCTCTGGTTTCAGATCTACAAACTTTGTATCTTCCAGTAGCTTTCTTTTTTTTTTTTTTTTTTTGGCGGTACGCGGGCCTCTCACTGCCGTGGCCTCTCCCGTTGCGGAGCACAGGCTCCGAACGCGCAGGCTCAGCGGCCATGGCTCACGGGACCAGCCGCTCCGCGGCATGTGGGATCTTCCCGGACCGTGGCACGAACCCGCGTCCCCTGCATCAGCAGGCGGACTCTCAACCACTGCGCCACCAGGGAAGCCCATTCCAGTAGCTTTTTAAGCAGAGAAAATTACTTAATTTTTAAACATTCATAAGGAATATAAAACAACTATATCTTGTTTGCCAATTTTTCTAACCAACACCATTGAAAAATAACAGTTAATTGGAAATTTACTGAAATCACTGAGTACTTCTTTTTAGTCAGCTTTCTATAAACCAGTTCTCAGACATTGTGCCTTGATCATAAATATCTCGAGCAAGAGGAAGTACTATGTGTTCTTAGTCCTGCAGACTAGGATTTAAATTTACTTTGCATCTCAGGTCCAGCCTAGTTTCTTTTAGCACAAAGCCAGAAGCACAAAAATATATCCGTGTTGCTTCCAGTAGACTAGATCCCAGAGAGGCAGAGAAATGTATACCCAGGTCCTTAGCTGTTTGAGGTCCTTATCTCACCAACCAGTAGGTTAACAAAAGGCTACTCCAGTCTCTTTTCTCTTCTAATCCCAGCTCCAAATTCCTCTCCCTTTTAAATGCAGATTAGGTGAGCAATCTCATTTGTTGCCATGAACACCTGTAACCCATGCCCTCAGGGTCTCACTATCCTCACACTAACCTTTCATACTATTTTTCTAAATGAAGACCGGTACCTCCCAAGAGGAATCCTGTTTCCTGATAACTTTTCCACCCGATATACATCATCATCATCAAAGTTTTATGAAGGCTGTCATTAACATACAAACACTGCTTTACTTGGATATGTTCTAAATTATTCATTGATGTTGATATCAACTTAATGATAATAGCTAATTCATTTGGTAAATATAGTTTATTCTCAATAAATGCAAATAATGTTAAGAGCACCAGATCCATTAAATGGTGAGGCCCCATTTTTTTGCAATGGGCGATATTGCATTACTCGCATTTTTCTTGTATTTAATTTAATTGCCCAACCATTTGTTTTCTGAGTTAAAAGAGTTTTATATATATTCTGCCTTGTTATGAAAGGACAGAGAAGAAAACCATTGCATCCTACTCCTGAATGATTTTTAGATAATTTTAGTTCCAGAGTCTAAATTGCAAAAAGCTCTTTTAAACAGTGGACTGGATGGCAAAGGTATATAAGCTCTTTTCATTCTTCCCTGGTGCAAACTGGGTGAGCTTTACTGATTCTTTGCGCATACATCCCAGCTTTCATCCCCAAGAGACTGTCTACATTAGGTTTAAGAAGGTTCTCTTTGTAAACAACCTAAAAGGACAGGTAGCAGGGCAAAGTTTTGCTTTGTTTGATTGGTTAATTCATTTTTATTTCCCCTGGGTATGGGGTTCATCAGCCTCCAACTTTCTTACTTCTTATATAGATTACTTCCTCCATCTAAATTCCTGAAGTTCACAGCTCAGCAGAGAAATAAACATGAGCTATTGACACAGGAACTAAAGTGGACCATGTATCAAAGAATCATTTAATAAATGAATTTAAGATTGTCTAATCAGATCTTCCCTGGTGGCGCAGTGGTTGAGAGTCCGCCTGCCGATGCAGGGGACACGGGTTCGTGCCCCGGTCTGGGAAGATCCCACATGCCGCGGAGCGGCTGGGCCCGTGAGCCATGGCCGCTGAGCCTGCGCGTCCGGAGCCTGTGCTCCGCAGCGGGAGAGGCCACGGCAGTGAGAGACCCGCGTACCGCAACAAAACAAAACAAAACAAAAACGTGTACCGCAAAAAAAAAAAAGATTGTCTAATCAGATTATGTATGAAAAGCCCTTTCCAGTCATTCCCTGTCAAGTTCAAGAAAGTAGGAGATGTGAGATTTGTTCAGTCCAGATCCAACTCAAGCTATTGTTTCCCTATATGTATTTCAGTATTGATAGTTTTTTTTCAATGATTTGTATTAATGTAAATAAATTGGAATCACACAGTCAGAATGAAAAGGGAAAGAAACACAACAATAAGATACTACTACAATCTAGTAGAATGGCCAAAATGCAGAGCACTGACAACACGAAATGATGGCGAGGATGTGTAGCAACAGAAACTCTCATTCACTGTTGGTGGGATGCAAAATGGTACAGCCACTTGGGAAGACAGTTTGGTGGTTTCTTACAAAACTAAACCTCCTCTCACTGTACAACCCAGCAATAGCTCTCTTTGGTATTTACCCAAAGGAGTTAAAAATTTATGTCCTCACAGAAACTTGCACACAGATGTTTATAGCAGCTTTCTTCCTAATTGTCAAAACTTAGAAACAACCAAGATGTCTTTTAGCAGGTGAATGGATCAACTAGGTTACATCTAGACGGTGAAATGTGATTCATCACTAAAAAACAAACGAGCTGTCGAAACTGTGCAAAGACATGGAGGAATCTTAAATGCATACACTAGGTGAAAGACGCCAGTCTGAGAAGGCTGCTTACTGGATGATTCCCACTCGATGACATTCTAGAACAGGCAAAACCATGGAGACCGTAAAAAATCAATGATTTCTCCAGGGGTTCATGAGGAGGGGTGGGGGGATGAACAGGCAGAGCAAAGAGGGCTTTTAGGGCAGTGAAATGATTCTATGTGACACTATAATGGTGGATACATGTCATTATACGTTTATCAAGACCCATAGAATGTACAACACCCAAGAGTGAACCCTAATGTAAACTGTGTACTTCGGGTGATAATGGTGTATCCGTGTAGGTGCACAGATCGTAACAGATGTAGGGCCCTGGGGAGGATGTTGGTAATGGAGGAGACCGTGCATGTGTGAGGGCAGTGGTATATGGGAAATCTCTGTGCTTTCTGCTCAAATGTGCTGTGAACGAAAAACTGCTCTAAGAAATAACTTCTATTAAAAAAAACTTTTTAAAGAGAGAGAAGGAAACTGACATACGATAAGCACTGTACCATTCTTCCACTCATCTGATCCATATTTATTGACTCAGCACTCTATGACAGGCATTCTGCTACTGGGTTTGATTTTGTTATGATTTGTAGAGATTGGATATAATATAATATTTTATTGACTTGGTTTCAATAATAGTAGACCTAGAATTTTTAAAGATTTGACTTTTGAAGAATTCTGCATGAGGATGATGAAGGGAGGAAGAAGAAGGGGTACACTGGCCTGAAATGATAGCATGGGGACCAAAACAAGGGCCCCGCCTCTTGGATGTGGAGTGATCGTTGGGGAGGATTAAAGAAAACTAGTGGGAGAGGAAGTGCCGTTTAGAAAGGAGAGTTTCCCCTGATCATCTTTCAAAGAGACCTGTACTTTGTTAATGTTTGCAGTGGGTTTGTTTGGAGCCTCATAAGAGTTTAAGGTTGGACACAAGAAGAGACTAGAAGAATTGGATGCCAGGAGAAGTTGAAGAGAGAGAGGATCCGGGGGAAAAGCAGAGGGGAAGTGAACAGGGCAACATTGAACCCATCCATACCACCAGAGGTCCTGCAAGGAATCAGGACCCTGCAAGAGAATTGAAAGTCTGCCCTACGGCTCTCTTTCGGGTCCTGCTGGGAGCGGGGAGGCTGCAGGAGGGGGCAGAACCAAGGACCTGACCATCACATTCACGTCTGTGATGGTCAACTCTGACGCATGTTTGGCTTCAGAAAACTGAAGTAGGATTCTCATATGCTTAGGTAAAATTCAATCCCAAGAAAACAAAAGGTTTTTTTTATATTGATGATCCGGTGACCCTCAAAATAAGAGCAAATGAGAAAGTTTATCATCTTATTTGTGTTGCTCTAAATGGGTTAAAATAGAATTGAAGGTTTCATTATAAAGTTGGATATATGGCATTAATTAGGGTCACACTGAAAACAGCATTTTCTCATTATACATTAAGAATTGATATTGCCTTCACTTTGAATTCATTTTCCCTTTTCAGGCTTTGGAATAGTATTTTAATAGCTTGATTCATTAAGTTATATGAATGGGAAATATATTATCATAAATTAGGAATCTTAACTATAATATAAAGAATAGCTAAGGTAGAGAGATAGATTTACTTCACCATTTACCTTTAATACATAACCAATTAGTGAACTGTAAGAATGGCTTTATTACCACTTTTATAATAGTTTCATCATTATTAAAATAATTAAACCTAGATAATTTTAACGTACAGCACGTACATGCAGACACAAACACATTGAGAAAATGACATTCATAGTTTAACCTTTTTTGTACAAATGGAAATAAAAATAAAATGCATGTGTTAAAGCTCAGATGTATTTACGGGACACATGTATAGCAAGAGATTTCATCTCTCTTGGGTGAGTGCCAAGCAGGCCCTGGGTCAAACTGTAAGTTGAGAAAAAGTGGTTTTCTGATCCTTTGATAGCTTTTTCTAATTGCCCCAATGGTCCCTTTAGCCACCTTCCACCGGTGCTATCACCAATGCAGACTGTACAGGCACCTCGGGGACATTAACGCCTGTCTCTACACCCCTGTCCCCCTCTGGGGGTGGAGGTGTGTGGAGGTCTCCTCTCCTCTCCTCTCCTCTGTCCCTGGTCCTGATCTCACAGGGGGTGTGATACCACAGTCATGTTTTCTAAATTAGGGACCTAGAGTCCATGAGTTCTGGGAGGATTTCAACTTTCTCTGTTTTCATTTGGTTGATGGATGAAAATAATTCCTCCAGGCATATTCTGAATCATGAGATGGTCCACCTTATGTGTGAGACATGCATCCTCATTTTTTTGTAAGCTGGTCCCAGAAGAGCTGCAGTAGCCCCTTGGAGACGTTCTTAGATGTTTACAAAAGGGTTTTGTTTGTTTGTTTTGTTTTCCTTTAAAGAGGACTGTTACTCAGTTTTGAGTTAGCTGACCTGAGAAAGAAACACTGCTATAACAAGTAATCCCTCCGCATTTACTCAAATACTTACTGAACTTCTACTGTGTGCCTGGCATTGCACTTGAAATAGGGATGGGGGTCTACCAATGAACAAGACAAAGAGACTTGCCTTCCAAGAATATACATTCTAGCAGAAGACAGACAATAACAAGAAACATAATAAAGAAGTTAGGACACATGCTGTGAAGGATTCTATGATAGATTAAGGTGAAACGAGACTGCTGGATTAGGGAGGTGGTGTGATTCAGATGGCAGTTTTAAACAGTGTAGCTGAGTGGCCTCCTGGAGAACGTGGCACTAGAGCACTGTTGAAAGAGTCTGGGGATCCGGCCCTATGCCCCAGCACATCTGTGGGATGAATGAGTTTTCTGTAATCAGAAAACTAAGTAGGGAAGGTGTCAGATTATATTCATTCATGCCAAATTATAATTCTTCAATCCCTGAGGGATATTGAGGTTAAAAAAAGGAAAGAATATTACTGAGTGAATTGTATGTATTCTTCTTCCAAATGCAGAAATATTCAAATACAGCTCTGCTAATGAAAACTCCATGAAATGTTCTGTATGTTAACTAGACCATTTGTTTGCAGTTTAAATTTTGAAATGGGTCTGACTATTCAAGGACAGCAAGGAGAAAACACATCTGGAAACATAGTGCAAGGGCTTTTTTTTTTATTTACTTATTTAAAAAAAGAAACATTTTCTTTGGGTAAAAAGAACACCCAAATGTAATATTATTTTACTGTTGTTATTAATCAAATACCTACGTTCTGCAGAACATGACTCGGTCCTCGTGTTCAGACCAGCTGCCATTGTGGTGACATAGTTTCCAGGTCTTCTCAGATGAAAAGACTTGTGTCATTTCTGGTTTTTCATTTGGCTTCTGGTTCCTTTGCAAGGTTGGGAACATTCCCCTCTTAAGCATCCTTTTCACATTTTGTACAGCAATGCTGCAGCCCTTTAAGACAGCGGTTACATTTAATAAGTCTTAGGAGTGAGAAGCATTCTTTTGCCCATGCATCTGCTTCATGCCCTGAGTATGTGGCATTTTTTTTTTTTTTTTTTTTTTTTTTTTTTTTTTTGCCGTACGCAGGCCTCTCACTGTTGTGGCCTCTCTCGTTGTGGAGCACAGGCTCCGGACGCGCAGGCTCAGCGGCCATGGCTCACAGGCCCAGCCGCTCCATGGCATGTGGGATCTTCCCGGACTGGGGCACAAACCCGCATCCCCTGCATCGGCAGGCGGACTCTCAACCACTGTGCCACCAGGGAAGCCCTGTGGCATGTTTTTACAGAGAGAAATGGCTGAGACACCCATTAGGAGGTTAAAATCATCTTTTCAAAATTCTGCGCCTTGAAAGGAAATGCATTTGAATTTTTATTGGTAGGATATTAAAACAAGTAAAAGCAATAGAATCTAAAGAGAACAATAATTTGTTTTCTTTTCCCTTTGTAAAAGGCCTTCATTCAGTGTAATTAATTGGATAGCAAGTACCTCATATAGAAAACCTGTTGGGGTTTAAATAGTGAAATCATCCTCTCTAAGGCAACCTTCCTTTCTCCTTTACTCCTTCAGATAAGGAGACAAGGAGGTATTCAGCTCCTGGTGGACCTGCTGGACCATCGGATGACAGAAGTCCACCGTAGTGCCTGTGGGGCGTTGAGAAACTTGGTGTATGGGAAAGCCAACGATGACAACAAAATCGCCCTGAAGAACTGTGGCGGCATCCCGGCACTGGTCAGGTTGCTCCGCAAGACCACCGACTTGGAGATCCGGGAGCTGGTCACAGGTCAGAATCCTTATTAACGGCATGACTGACTCTCAGATAAATTACCCATCATCCAGCACGGTCGCAATGTGCTCACCAAGTATTATGGTCTCGGCCTCTCTGAGAGCTAATAACACCAATCGTCCCGATGTGTCTCTGTGAATAAGAAATGTGAATGAAAGGGTATCAGGTGTCACGCCGGTAGATGGGTCATATTAAATAACTAGCATCCAGTAAACATAACCCTCCTAAAAGTCGATGACCGTATTTCAGTCTTTGTCATTTGATTTAGAAGTAGTTGACATCTTAAAATACCCATGGGTCATCATTAGAATGACATTAATCATAATTGATGAAAGGACAGAGCATGTGAGTTATTGTTAATCAGGTATATATTCTGGTTTAGAGCGTGGTTAACAACAGAGAGCTTATTGTACTTAACAGTTAATTTCTTGGATCAAATATTTATGCCTAGTAAAAGCCCCCAGGTTGTATAAAATTACAGATTAAGGAATTTCTCAAAAGTGATCATGAGAGAAAGTCTTTCTATGGGCATAGGACTTTGGAGTTTTGTGAAATGGACATAATTATGGTAACTACCTTATAGAGCCATAGGATTAATCAATGAAAAAATATAAAGCATTTAGCATGTGCCTTTGTGGAATATGTATGGATACAGGAAACATTAGTCATTTGCTGTTGCCCTTCACTTTTTACATGTGCAGTTTTACTTGTTGGAGGGCTATGGATATCGGTGGTCTCAGTACAGAATTTCAAATCACTTTTCTTGATTTTATATATATATATATATATATATATGCGCATATATTGCTGTTCTATGTGATATTTGTTTTTTGGCTCATCAAAGTACTCCTTCAAGTATTTGGCAAGGGGATTGCAAGGTTGACTCTCAGAGAAGGATCTTTCAATTATCCATGTTTCCACTGACCTTCTGTCTCAACTCTAAAAGTTCCTTGAAACTATGCTGATGAGCATATGCGCAGTTGCTCATTTAAGAAAATACATTACCGAAGCTAGAGTCATAAGTATTTGTTTATTCTTGGGTCAGGACTCCCAGCTGCAGTATGTTTTCCTTAACTTACACCCTTTAAGATTATTGTCACATCTCCTTTGTACTTAGCTAAATTAGAACTAGACTCCCAATTGTCTTTCCTTTTTTTTTTCTTTTTCCTTTTCTTTTTTTTTTTTCCTTTCTCTAAGTGGAGGATTGTCTTTGTGGGGAAAAAAAAGTTGTCAAGGGTTGTGTTATGATAGTAATGTTTCACGCTAAACTAGCATGGGGTGGCTTGGTCAGGGAAGGAAAAACTGTTGTTATGCACATATTATGATGTGCAGGATAGTTTGGGGATGAGTGAAATAACTGAAAACATACCCTGCCATTAAAGTCAGGAACACCTGTGCTTATGTTTATGGATCATGTTTAAATTGGAAATGGCTGCAAATGAAAGGACTCAATGTGCATGATGGAAAACAAACACCATGGTGCTTCTGTGCCTTGGCTTCCTTGCCAGTGGATGGATGAGGCCAACACAACTAAAGGAACACCCTGCTGTGTACTTACGCATCCATTTCATGATTTGAAAAGAATTGGATTCTACCAAGATTTGAATTTGCTCCAGCACAAATCCCTTGTCTTGAAGCGCTCTCTGTGGTGGCTTATCTCATTGCCAGAGAAACTCAGCCCGTGCAAAAGGTTGAGGTGTTGATGGCTTCGATCAGAAAGGAGATGGAAGCAATGCCTGTGCCCCATGACGCTGTCTACCACAGCACGCCCTGCGCTTCTTGTGACATTTGAAGCTGCTGTGAAAGAAATGAAGGCTGGCTCCTCCCTTGCCTTTAGCTCTGCTTCTGACAGATGCTGGGTGTCACTCATTATGTGCCCCTGAGCAACATCAAAAATTTCTGTGTGAGCCCCATTTGGAAACATCAAAGGCAGATAAACTCTTCAGAATGTCCACAAGTTTCCTTTCCTGGTGAAGCTTTGGCTGTAGGAAAGATGCTTGGACTTGTTATACCTAGAAAACGTATGCCTCTTATTCTGCTCCTTTTGAGAAGAACAAAAGTTTGCACCCATTGTCAAATCATGACCCACTGTTTCCTCATCAGCATGAGCTTGTGGCCCAGACTCTCTCCTAGAAAAAATGCTGTCTTCTGCCATGACGCCATCCAAGCCATCAGAGCCGAATGGATTCAGGGTGACAGTGGTTGCTACTTCAATAGATGTTTTCTGCCTTTCCAGAGGCAGGGTCTTATTGTGCCCGGCTAAACTTCAGGCACGAATTTCACCTTTTTCAAAGAAAACTAGGTTGTCAAAACATTTAGACTGGCTGAAGCTCCTGGTTTCGGGAATTGCCACGGTGGACGCTGTTGAAAAACAACAAGCCCGTTGGCCAAGCTCCCCTTCCAGAAAAGGAAGTCCGAGGCAAGCATCTAGGAGAGCAATCCAGCATGGAAGGAATTGCCACTGCAGGTCAGTCTTTAGTGACAAAGCCTTCTAAATTTCCACGCTGGTGGAAACCTGGGGCCGCCTGGAAGCCTGCGAGGCTCGCTGACTTCCATTTAAACAGAGCAGCAAGGTGCAAATCTAGCCAAAGCTGACTCCACTGCCTGAAGAAAAAAGTCAAATGAGGCAAACGGATTCACCTCCGAGAGGCTTAGAGAGTCATTTTCATCTTCAGCACTGGCCATGGTCAACTGCCAAAGTGAGCTGTGAGAGCTGGGATTCCCCCGGCTCCTGCAGAGCTTTGAGGATACACGATTTCAGTACCGCCAACCCAACTGAACTTCAAGGTTATCCAGTCCTCCATTTCTCTTATGTGTTATCCTCTTTCCTCTCCTCTGAGAGTCTTGGACTCGGCTTCTGTGCACCGGTGCCGAATCGAATCTCAGAGACAGAGTTTTGGGCGAAGTAGAAAAGAATAGCTTTACTGCTTTGCCAGCAGGCTCCTGTGTGTCCCCGTGCATCCTAACCCAGGGGGATTTGGTGAGGAGTTTTATAACCATAGTTCAAAGGTGCGGCTGCTGATAAGATTAGGGTGTGTGCAGGGCCTGCACTCCTTTCATCTGGTCTCAGGTGATCTTCTTGATGAGCTTCTCTGGTTCCTTTTAATCTGGCCTCAGGTGGTCTTCTCTAGAATGAAGAATGCTGACATCTTCTATTTATTGGGGGTTTTAGTTCTATAAAGAGCTCAAAAGGGCTTCCCTGGTGGCGCAGTGGTTGAGAGTAAGCCTGCCGATGCAGGAGACACGGATTCGTGCCCCAGTCTGGGAAGATCCCACGTGCCGCGGAGCGGCTGGGCCAGTGAGCCATGGCCGCTGAGCCTGCGCGGTCCGGAGCCTGTGCTCTGCAGCGGGAGAGGCCATAACAGTGAGAGGCCCGCATGCCGCAAAAAAAAAAAAAAAAAAAAAAAGAGCTCAGAAGATATCGTTCTGTGTATCCCTTGAGGAGCCAGGACCTGCCCCAAGGCTGCACTGTTGTTTCCTGGCTGATCCTCCCTTGTCTCTCTGTTCCCTCCCTTGTCTGATTAGCAAATGGTTGAATCTGCCCTTTGGGACCCAGGGAAGATCATGGAAGCTGCGGTCCGTTCCCTACAAACAAGGAACGGGGCCGTAGTGGGGAGGGGGCGACACAGAAAGGCTTCTGTGCCTAGGAGCCCCACAGGGTCCTGCTTGGTTTCAGTCTCTGTCCAAGTCTGATGAACTTTCTACTCCAGTAAGCCTTTCTCTGTGAGTCCAGGCCTTTCGCTCATTCCTTAGTTGCTCACTTCTCAAATGTTTTTGAATGTCTATGGGCATTGGGTGTGTGCTAAGCCCTGGACATCTGCACATGCAGGCTTGGCGGTCAGCTAACCCACACCAGCACAGCCACCTTGATGCTTCTGCCAGCGCCTGCTATAATGGTTGGGGACACTGCTGTGAATTGTCACACCCTGGCATTACTGGCTGCTAATCATTAAAAGAGATGTCCTGGCAAACGTGTCCATGTTTTAGAAGCTTAACTAGATGAGCATAAAAAGAGGTGATGGCGGGCTTCCCTGGTCGCACAGTGGTTAAGAATCCACCTGCCAGTGCAGGGAACATGGGTTCAAGCCCTGGTCCAGGAAGATCCCACATGCCTCAGAGCAACTAAGCCCGTGTGCCACAACTACTGAGCCTGTGCGCCACAACTACTGAGCCCATATGCCATAACTACTGAAGCCCATGCACCTAGAGCCTGTGCTCCACCACAAGAGAATCCACCGCAATGAGAAGCCCGCGCACTGCAATGAAGAGCAGCCCCCGCTCGCCGCAACTAGAGAAAGCCCTAGAGAAAACCCATGCACAGCAACAAAGACGCAATGCAGCCGAAAATAAATAAATAAATTTATGGAAAGAAAAAGAGGTGATGGCTTTGGAGGGTGGAGTAGAGGGTAAAAGGATCACTTCACTTCTGTTGTCACAAGGACCCTCCTCAAAACCTTTTTGGAACTAGGTTAGACACTCGTGCATGAATCAAAAAAACAGTGATTCAAGCGTAACAACTCTGCCCATTACTTCCTTTGTAATTCTTCAGCAGACCTAATCGTTCAGCAAGGAATAAAGACATCCCAGGCCGTCTCTAGTACACGAAGTTTTTTCTGTTGTATTTTCCTTCCTGCCTGTTAGTGAATTTGTGAAAATAGATGTGCATTGAAAAAAAAATTATAGGGGAAGGGAGGGTGACAGACACTTTGAATTCCTCTCTAGATATTTACAAACTAGTATGTTTTGTAAACAAATATTCGAAAGAACAATTTTAGTGATTTAAAAAAAAATAAAGCATGTTTATAAACCAGACTTTACATTAGACTTAAGCTCTGTATCCAGAAGGGTCGAGAGCACCAAATTATAAACAATAAAAGACTAAAAGAACTAAATGACTTTGCAGAACTTTACATTATTTACTGAGTATTCCTTGGCAAACAGTTTGAACAGTAATAAAATGTTAAAAATTGAGCTATTTACATGCATTTACATTCAACACATAACCACGCTTGCTTAAAAAAACAGCTGCCTGTTTGCACTTCAGTATCTATTCATAGCAGAATATATTTTGCCACTGCCTGTTAGGCCTTGCGATAAATAATTTTCTTCCTATGCAATAATTACTATGAGATGATGATCAGAATTTTATTTAAATCCAGTTGAAGCTATTTCATGCTGGCCATTACTTGAAATGTTCCTAAGCAAATAAACTTTGATTAGAACTGCTGCCTGTCCTTTGGGCTTGACTAATACAACTTTTCTCTCCCTAAAGATGGAAATAACCTAAATTTTCAAATGCCCGACTAAAGATTTCAGAATGCTTTACAAATCATAATAAAACAATCTTTATTAAACCATAACACTTAATAAATAAGTTTTATTTCTGTTGAAAGCAAGTGTCCTTAAGAGTTCTACTTCTCCAAGAGCAGAGTATATTTTTTCATTTTATGCTTCGTGTTCCCAAATAGTCTTTTCTTTTAACTAAGGAGACAGGCCTCAGTTTAACTATTTTACTTACTGGCATTAGGTCATTTGATTTAACGCCTAGTCTCCAAAGGGCTCCAAAGTTGAGTTATATGCCCTCAAAATTCATATGTTGAAGTCCTAACCCACAGACCCTCAAAACGTGACTCGGATGTGATTAAGTTCGGATGCTAGAGTAGGATAGGCCCCTAATCTGATATAGCGGATGTCTTTATGAGAAAAGGAAATTTGGTCACAGACACACACAGGGAGAAGGCCATGTGAAGATGAAGGTGGAGATCGAGGTGATGCTACTGCAAGCCAAGGAACACCAAAGATGGCCAGCAAACCACCAGAAGCCAGGAGCAAGGCATGGTCAGATTCTCCCTCACAGCCTCCGAAGGAACCAAACCTGCTGACACCTTGATCTTGGATTTCTAGCCTCCAAAACCATAAGTCTGGTAGACAAAGTGTAAATATTACTAAATATTTTCTCTACTGCCGATGGAAGCCAGGTTGGAGACATTACTCTGTGTCTGTTAGCCAGTGGGCTTACTATTTCAAAAGAATTCTGGGGTGTAACAAACACCCTTTATGGAAGGAGACATTGGAACAGAGGAGAAGCATTTTCCCCACTAGCATCCTCCAGCCTTTTTTTCTTCTCTTATTTTATTTGTATTGTCAGCCAGAGGCATGGCTCATCTCTCCAAAGCAGGAGCTAAGCATCGTCAAAGTAGCCTTTCTTGCATCTTCCTGGGGCTTTTTGCTCTTCACCTGGGACTCCTGGTGGGCATTTTATAAATTATACCAAGCGGTACTGAAATGGGTCAGAATAGCACATTATTTAAGTCAATCCAGGGTCACTGTCTTCCTAAGATTTAAAATTAAAATCCAGATTTATTTTTTATCCCAAATAATGTCCAGCCATGTTATCCAACATAGCATATCAGAGGTTTTGCAATAATGTTAAGCATCATCATAAAGATAAAAATGAACAGAGACATTCAAGTAATGAAATGCCAGCAATATAGAGATGCTTTGAATTTTAATATAATCCCCACCAAATACCAAATTCCCAAGGAGAAATTAAAAATCAAAGTTTAAATCCACTTTCATGTTGAAGTCCAAAGACATTAAAGTTCAAAGGAATTAAAGCCAAAAAATCAATATCTCTTGCCATTGTGTGTTAAAGTTCAAAGACCACGATTCTTAAGTTAACTAAAGTGTAAAAACCATCCTCCCCAACTTCTTTATTCTGCACAGTCTCTGCCAGAAGGGTTCTCTGGGGTTTAGTTTCTTCAGCATCAGGGGCTACCTCACACTGGAACTGCTGACATACTTTCAGGGCCCTCAGAAGATACATTATTTCAGTGTCAGCTCCCACTCTTCTCACTGTTTAAGGATGTGAACCCTGGCGTGTGCCCATCACCTTTAGGAAAGAAGCCACCCTCAGCCCTCAAGAACGGTTATCCCAGACACAGGTGGGTACCCAGGAC
This sequence comes from Globicephala melas, assembly GCF_963455315.2. Classification (NCBI taxonomy): domain Eukaryota; kingdom Metazoa; phylum Chordata; class Mammalia; order Artiodactyla; family Delphinidae; genus Globicephala; species Globicephala melas. Next base: position 9,283,582 of record NC_083316.1, on the reverse strand, counting down.
CAGCCGGAGTCAAGACCATGGCAGTCACTTACTGAAGTCCGTATTGATTACCTATTGCCACTACAACAAATTTCCACAAATTTAGCCCTTAAAACAATGCAAATTTATTATCTTCCAGTTCTGGAGGTTAGAAATCCAACACAAGTCTCACTGGGCTAAAATGGCTAAAATCAAGGTGTCAGCAGGACTGTGTTCCTTTCTGGAGACTTTACGGGGGGCAGGCCTTGCCTTTTCAAGCTTCTAGAGGCCATCCACATCCCCTAACTGTGACCCACTTCCTCTGTTTTCAAAACTGGCAACATGGCATCACGATGAGTCTTCCACAGTCACATTTCCCATGACTGCTGCCTGGAACGGTCCTCTGCTTTTAAGGACCCACGTACCTAGACTGGGCCCACCGGCATCTCCAGGAGACTCACCTCATCTCAAGATCCTTAAATTAATTGCAGCTTCAGAGTCCCTTTTGGCATATAAGGTAACATATTCACAGGTTCTGTGGACATTGTTGGAGGACCATTATTTTGCCAACCACAGTATCAGAGGAAAGATGAGTAAATGAAGATCTCCTTGGATTCAGTGAGTCCAATGAGGCCAGTCTGGTGGTACCCAGCTTCCAGAGTCCACAATGGGTGAACTTAAATTGACTCAGGAGAAAAAAATCCCAGCCAAAGGTTCATCTAGGTGTTATGCATTCATGCATATAGTCTCCTCTTTGGGAAATTGGAATTGTATACATTGCTGCCATCTTGGAATATTGAGATGCCTTCACCCGGTGTGTCAGCTGGGGTTTGACCAGAGAAGCATGAGCAAAATGAGTGGTCTGGAGAAAGGGATTTATCATCAGAATGAGACCTGACATCCCAGCAGGAGCTGGTGAAGGAGTCTGCGGAAGGCTGTACCTCTGTGTCTGGTGCTGGGGCTGAAGTTGACGTAGGTCGGCAGGTAAAGATGAGGAAGGAAAGCTGAATATGAAGCAGGGAAGAGCGAGGGCCAGCGGGCACCCGTGAGGATAGCCTGGCGCCCTCTTCCGCCTCTCCTTGGCTGCATGCTGGCTACGTGAGAGACGCACGAAAGCTGGCGCCCTTTGCCGTAGCCCTTTGCCTGGCCCAGGACGTGGGGAAGCATGGTGCCCCCCGCCCTCCAGAGCTCACCGCCTGCTGCTTCTCCGAACCTTCCAGATTGCCTGCAGATTTCTCCCCTGACAACCTCAACCTGGAACGTGCAGGGAAGGGAATTCTGGGAGGCGTGGCTGCAGCTCTGCGGGGTGACACAGCATGGACCCGCCACAGCAGGTGTCACCAGAGGGGACTCCTTTCCCTTTCTACGTGCTTGAAACCTTTGACTGTTAATTTCCTCTTTGGGAGTTGGGTGTCTCAGCTCTGCGCCGAAGGCGTGTGTCCTGTCTGATGACATGCCTTCCACGCCCACTTGTTCACAGATGTCTCTCAACCCTGTGCCACACAGCTCTTTCCCTGCTTTGTATTTTGGAATTGTGAAATCGCCTAGCTGCAGAATCACCCTCCACAGATTCCCAGACTGAAGACACTCTTTCTTTTTTTTTTTAGTTTTTTTATTTTTTGATGCGAACCATTTTTAGTCTTTATTGAAGTTGTTACAATGTTGCTTCTATTTTATGTTTTGGTTTTTTGGCCACGAGCCGTGTGGGATCCTAGCTCCCCGACCAGGGATCCAACCCGCACCCCCTGCATTGGAAGGGGAAGTCTTAACCACTGGACCGCCAGGGAAGTCCCTGAAGACAGTTGATGTCGCTGAAAAGGGTGCTTCCAGGGGCACCTCTGCTCTGTGCTGCTCAAGTCTCTGTCTCTGTTCGTGTTCTGGGCCCTGAGATCCACGTCTTCCTTTTAACCTCTGCGATGGGATGCATGTCTGTGAAGCATTCCCCTCTGCTCGTGCCCCATACCTTTCAGGAGAACTCAGTTGAGTTTCCACCTGTTACACCGGCTTCCTCGGTTGGACGCTGCTTCCTAACTTGCGTAGGGAGAGAACTGTTTGCTGGAATTAAGTTCTGCGTTCCCTTTACTTTCCCTTTGCCCTTGAACCTGAAAGCACTCTAGCAGCGACGTGCTTTTCTAACATTCCTCTAGATTCCAGAACAGGAGTTGGCAAACTTTTTCTGTAAAGGGCCAGATGGTGACTGTTTTAGCTTGTAGGCCATAGAGTCTCTGTTACAACTATTTAGTTCTAATACCAGGTGAAAGCAGCTGTAGACAATACGGAAACAAATGGGCGTGGCTGAGTTTTAATAAAACATTATACATAAAAGCAAGTGGCTGGCACCCAGGTCATAGTTCATAGGACCCTCTGTTACCCCGTCTCTTCCGCAGCCAAGTTCTAGATGCAATAAAGAGGGAAGCTACCTCATCCACTCCTTACTCTAAGGGGTCAGGTTGGAGACCAGGCTGCAGGTTTGTTTGTCCAGCAGGTTTGCTAATCCAGAAGCTCGGAATTAGGCAGAGGTATCCACCAACGCACAGCTGCAGAGGGGCCAGGGCAGCCTTCCTCCCCCGCTACCAACCTCCAGGGACACATCCAGTGGAGCCCAGGGGAACCAGAGTTCCCCGTGGCCACTCATTCCCAAGAGGAAGAAGGACAGAGCTGATCGAAGCCCTGGGTGCCCACTGACTATTTGAATCAGTCCCTCCACTCCCAGGGGAGGAATGAGTGAGGGGTGTGGGAGAAGACTGTTTTACATTCATTGTGCTCCATTCAGAGAAAGGAAACAACAGCCCTGGGGAAGAACCATTCCCCACCAACCCATGGCTGTGAATTCTAATGGATCCCTGAAGGCGAGAAGAAATCAGTGTTTGTGCTTCGTCTGCCTCTTGACCCCAGCTCGTCTCCTAACCAACTCTGTATCTCACACATTTTTTATAGAGATGTCTGCTCTTATCTTCTGTCATTTTAACCATTTTAAGGGTTACCTCTCTCTATAGTAGATTGCCCAGTTATATCCAAATACAAAAGACAAAAGCAAACCTCAGCACTAGTTCTGATTTCTGATTTCCTCTCCAACCAGACCTAATCAAATTAGGAAATTTAGACCATTAACATCTTGCCCACCCCTACTCTTAGTCCTAGGCATTGAAGGAGGTCTGTAGGCCGTGGGTCTAATTTATTCATTAAACAGATGCTTCTGGAAGTGTCTACTATGTGGCAGTGAGGTTTAGGTGCTTGGCATATAGGAATAAGTACCCAGGTACCTTCTAGCCAGAGATCATCTCTAGGGTATGGCACTCCTCCTAGTGGCCAAGATGGTGGTACCTGTGCTCCAGGGAGCCGGATGGAGAAAGAGAGAAAAAAAGGGCACGGTTGGGAGAGATCGTGGATTTCAGTTGATTTCAAAGTAAAGAAGTGAACTATAGCAAGACTTTAAGTGTAATTTCAATATGCATCAACAGAACCACTGCAGAATGTTTCAAGCTAGGAGCTCAGAGGCCTGCCCCCGTAGAGCTTATGTTGCAGTGGACAAGACAGACAATAAACCTGTAATTTCAGGGAGTGGCAAGTACCGTGATGAAAAATGAAGCCGGTTAAGGAGATCAGAAAGTGATGGGAATTTATTACTTGGGATGAAGCTCAGCTTAAAAAAATGAAAAGCCCCAAATAAAGCTGTGTTCACGAAGATGGACATTTCTTTTTCTCTCTCCCATAAATGAAGTCTGAAGGTTGTAGGTGATAGCACAGCTGTGTCCCATAGTCTTCAGAAACCCAGCCTCCATCCAGTCATAGATCATATTCTTCAGGGTGTGGCTCTCTTATTAACGACCAAGGTGGTGGCACCTGTGTTCCAATGAGCTCGGCATTTTGATATACAGTGTTTTAAAGGAGTTTATGCTTCTTTGTGTTATGGTAAGATGAGACGTTGACTATAAATCAGTTCTACAACCCGTCTTTATGACACGTTCCATAGGGTAGAACACCAGAGAATGTATCTAAAGCTGTCATGTCACAGTGTTTCCTGTGTATTACATTCTTCCTGCTCTTCAACGTGCCTCACCTAAGAATCAGGGTATTCTCTGCATTCTTGTATACCCGAAAGGGATGAACAAACGTTCCTCAATACCCACCACTTACCAATCATTGTGCTGGGTCCCCTGAGCCTGGAATTAAAGGAGTTGCTCAATGTCACCGCTGGGCTCTGGTACATGCCTGGGCCTCTATTTCCAGTGCCCGTCTGCTTTACAACAATGATTTCCCAGTCCCCACCCCCGGCAATCAAATACAGATTTCCAGGCTCAGGATCTCTATGGTAATAGCCTGGGACTCCACGTTTTTAATAAAATCCGACAGCAGTTCTCATGATCATGGATGTTTCAGGAATATCACTTTCTATTCTCTCCAGGCCAACAGTTACCACTGTGGGTTAGGAGGCATGGATGTATTTTGAGAGATACCAGAACAGTGTGTTGCTAATAGTAACTGAGTTATGAAAACATGTGGCTCATTTATCATGCTTTGCAAATTAGAAAGAATTTGAGGTTACTGCTTATTCTAATGTGCTTGCCCATGTGAGAGAGAAACAGTGGGGTGACTTCTAACAGACATAGCAGAAATTGCCTATAACAGTTCCCTAACTTACAGCCTGCAGTAAGCAACTGTTATTGCTGGTACTGTGAGCTGGGATGGGGCTTGCCGTTGTCACAGCCATCTACTTCCCTGAAAAACCTTTTGGGGTTTCCTCAGTACCTCTGAGCCTACCGCATGAGTGCATCCCATTTTCCATGCTGCCGAGGTAACGTGTTGGATGTTCCCAGACTGTCTGAGGTTGTCTTCATTTCTCACTGCCATGATCATTGGTTGCTGATGACGTGAAACATACCCATGGTTACCTACAATTAAGTTTCAGAGCACGCCAGCATGTCGGAAAGGTTCAAAGGAAAGTATTGCCAGGGGCACTGTGTCTTGCTGTGTTTATTTGTCCGGTTGGAAACGTACAGTGTGTTTTACTCGTTAGGTCTGACAGTGCATAACTGATTTGTGGCTCTACTTTGCAACCCACGAGATACAAGTTAATTAGAAACACTTTTCCCTAATTATATTTGAGAGTTTGCTCTATTTGTTCTACAATTATCACAAAAATTACATTAACTAGTGTTAACGAACACACATCGAAATCCCCACCGCATCCTGGAGGAGAGGAGAGAATTAAAGAATGTCTGCATCCCCAGCCCAACACCTGGTTTCCTTCCCAGTAGATGTTTTTATTTGTTATTCTCCACGAAATGGTCAAAACAAACTTCCTCCCTGGTTGTCCCTTAGAGCAACTGTCCCCAATCTTTTTGGCACCAGGGACTGGTTTCGTGGAAGACCATTTTTCCACGGACCGGGGGTGGGGGGGGAGCGGGATGGTTTCGGGATGATTCAAGCGCATTGCATTCATTGTGCACTTTATTTCTATTATTATTACATCAGCTGCACCTCAGCTCATCAGACATTAGATCCCGGAGGTTGGGGATGCCTGCCTTAGAGGATGAAGCTCAGCCTGGCAGGGAGAAGCTTCGGTTTGGGTTTGCGTGCACTAAATTATCTTCACAGAGCGACTTTCTCTTCCAGTGGGCTGCCCATCATGACTGAGGGTATATTTGCCATCACGGCAGCTGGGTGCCATTGATGAGGTGTCCCCCCCTCCCCCCATGGGAATGCCCAGAAGAAGAATCTCTGTGAAATGATTTCTTAACACAGGGACCTGTATCATAGAGACCTGTAATCCCAGAGAAATAAGGAAATTGTCCTTAGCAGGCAGGCTTCCTGTCCATCTTCTTTCTTTCCTGTGTTCTCCAGTGTATACCTGAGCAACACTGTGTGCAAGGTCAAGTGGATGATATAAAATATAAAAATGATGTAGGTATGAGCTCTGTCCGCAAGGAGTTGTCAGTCAAGTATGAGAGAGAAGACACATGGGTACAAAGTAAGCACCGAGAAAGAGCCATAAGAACTTGCAGGAGCAAAGAGAATTCTCAGTCGAAGAGATCAAGAAAGGCTTACTGAGGAAAGCAGTGTTTGAACAGTAGTCTCCTCTTATCCGAGGTTTCACTTCCACGGTTTCAGTTACCTGCAGTCAACCATGGTCTGAAACTATTTAAAAATTCCAGAAATAAGCAACTGCTGATAAGTTTTAAATCGTGTGCCGTTCTGAGCGGTGTGATGAAATCTTCACGCCCGGAAGTGAATCGCCCCTTTGTCCAGCGTGTCCCGCCCATTAGTCACTTAGTAGCCGGCTGGGTTATCGGATGGACCGTCGGGGTATCACAATGCTTGTGTCTGAGTCACCCTTATTGTATTTCATAGTGGCCTCGAAGTGCAAAAGTAGTGATGCTGGCAATTCGGATATTCTCTTGCCCTGCCTAATTTAGAAATTAAACTTTATCATAGGTACATATGTATAGGAAAACAACATACTCTACGTAGTGTTCAGTACTGCCTGCGGTTTCAGGCATCCATCGGTCATCTGGGAACGAACGCATCCCCCTCAGACAAAGGGGTACGACTCTCATGGGTTTTAAAGATGGGCATGAGTTTGGCTTTCAGATAATTGTAGCAGGAGATAAAACACAAGTCCAGAAGGTAGTAGGGTTAAAGCTCCCCTAGGTTGTCCTAGAATCACCTCTCCTCCAATAAGAATGAACTGAGTGCATCACTCCCGCGCATGCGTGGGAGAGCATGTGCCCTCCCCCACCCCGGCCCCCCACCCCCGCGCACTCCCCAGAGAGTCAGTCCCTTCTGTATCTCTGATATTGCCCGACTCCTCGCCTTAAGGCCCAAGGCCGCCTGCTTCAAACAGTTCTGGTTTTCTCTCTCCATCCATGTGTACCTTTTAATCTCTTACCCTTCTAGAAGCCGAGCGCCTTTCGCGGGGAGGGCATCCTCAGGATGGTGCTTTACCATTCTCTATGTGACTTGATCTGCTTCACCTGAATATTGATGGAGGTCCTCCCAGGGTCAGCATTGTTCCCTTCAATGAGAAACAACGTGCACACGCTCTTAATTCACAAACAAACAGTGATCAGGAATTAATTTACTATGCAAATGACAGTTATCCAACTTAAAAGTTTGGAAATTTTTTCAAATAATTGTTAAAACACAGAAATTTGAGCATAAAAGTATTCAGTACTTCACTTTGAGCAGTCCCATAACAAACGCATGTAGTATTTAAAATAATGAGAGACATTAGCTGAAAGAGCCGCTTGCCCTACATTCCATGTGGCTTTCACGCATGTTGGCTTTTTTTGTTAGAGAAAATGGATTTTAATTCATAAACTGATTTCCATCTTCAGATGGCATACCCGCTCTGTTCAGAAATATAGTTTTGAAGCTTAGCTTTGCAGTTACTAACTAAAAGCAAACATAAGCCGGTATTCTAATCTGATTTCCAGATATATTTAATAGTCATATTTTACATTCATAAGTATCAGTAGTAAAAAGGCTACTTCCATTCGTCACATTTTGTGTTGAGTTTTTTTTGTTTGAGACTAAAAAACATTATCCTCTGTTTTTTATTCTCCATTCACAGTTTTTTTTCCTGTAAAGTTAGTGAGAGGCTGTAACATGCTTGGAATGTAAGGCTGGGAAATACAAACTCCAAAGCAGTCAGAAAATGTTTTTATTAATAAAAAGAGATCTTGGATATTAACTGTGGCAGTTTTTGTTTTGTTTCAGTTCTTTGTTTGCTTTTTAAGTGGCTTTATAGTCTGGATGGAGCAGATGTTTAATTTTATATTGGTTCCAAGCATGCTCAGGGCAATGAAATAAAAGTTTAAAAAAGAGAGAGAGAAGAAAAGTACATTCGTTTCTCTTTGGCAGTGGAGCCTCAGCTCCGGGGTATCTTTTCCAGATGCTCCCCTTTTTCCTTTGACTCTGAAGACGTTTTCTGATATGTGTAATCACTTATACACCCCCCATCACACGTATCCTTCACGAAGGGCATTTATAGGTGGGATGGTGTTAAATTGCTTTACCCTCCATGCCATTTTCAGGAGACTTCCCAATGCTTTGTTAAATTAACAGGAAGTAGAAATTTGTGTTTAACCCTCAGTTGTAGTTATAAGATGAACATGCATCATTTAGGATTTTCAAGCAGTTTGTCAATTTAATAATTTTCTGCAAAACTACCTTTGATATTAACTTAGTTATTGGAGTATGTAAACACAGATGTGAAATTTTACTGTCATGTATAAACTTCACATTGAGCACAACTAGGTGTTTATAACTTGAACCTAATGAAAATGGGATCGAAAAGAAAGAAATGGCCATGTGATTCCAGGATGAGCACTTTCCTATAGGCGAGCACTAAGTCGGACTAAATAAGCCACACAATCAGTGAAAGGAAAGGGATGCCTTGCTACAGTTTGCAGGTGAACCTCCAAACATCAGGGTCTTTTTCAAAGTCTTTTTACCCCAGGGAGTCCCCTTGCCATCTCTAGGTAGCTTTGCTACAGCTTCCATTAGGGCCGAGATGTAATGTAACAGTATCTGAGTTGCTGTCGAAACAGCTACATCTATGCAAATTAGTTTTAAAAAATCATTAGGCCACAAAAAGTCTGTCTGACAAATGAAATTTTCAAGGACCCTAGCCTACAGCCACTCTTGGCATCGTGTCTTCCAACTGTCCCCAATTTCTTCTGCTGTATCTGTTTTATACAAACACTGTTGAATCCTTGGGAGAGATCACGGGTAGTCAGAGCTGAAGGCAGTAAGTTGAGGGAATCACCTGCAGTAAGTGTTCTGAGAGCTTTGGGAGATGTGGAAGAATAAAGTTACCCAGACACGGGTTGGGGGAGAGAGAGGCTGAAGTTAAGGTAGATCTGCTTAAAATGCCAACTGTCTCCCATTCATCCCTCTTCTCCAAAAAATAAAAGGCGCTGCTATACATACGCCTACCTAGGCATGCCCACACTCATGCAAGTGTGTCTGTGCCATGCGGGCATGCTTACACAGACACACACACGCTGACACACACACATGCGAGGAGCCCCGGGTTTGTCAAACATTTAGGTCCCTTGCACAGCCCTATCCTTACTCTGCCGGGCTCAGTTCTGCCTTAGAAGGACTGCTGTGCCCAGCTCCCTTTGGGTAACTGTTTTATACACTGGACTTAGCAGGGACCTTATAATTCTCCAACAGAGCTTTGCGGTTTCTTCCCCGCTGCTCACCGCAGCTTCCCTGGGCATGGCAGGCACTGCTCTCCTGTTGGCATGGTCTCGCCTTCTGCTCCCTGGGAGAAGTACCCCCAGAGGTGTCTGTCCTGAGCTTCCAGGAGGCTGTAGCTAAGAGGTAGTATGTGACCCAGAGAGGAGGAATGACCGGCTGCCCTTTGCATTATAATTTGTTCTGGAATCCCCTACAGAGTTTCTTCTGCCCCAGGCATTACACAAATACCTTTTTTCCATCTTTACTTCTGTGCCTTTCTGCTTGCTGGGCTGGAGACAGATCTAAGTAAAGGCTTCCCCTCTGGTCACCGAGTCCATGTTCCCCATCACTCCATCCTGCTCATGGTATCTGGTGGCTGGTTCTCACTCAAGTCAGTTCTCCCCTAGGAGGCTTTCCCGCCCCACTGGTCAGTTATGGCCTAGCCTGACTGACCTCCCCAGATACATCTAGGTCCCCACGGTGCACAGGGCTTGAGTCCTGAGTCTCTATTCTAACAGATTCTGCCAGCTCCATGCCTCCAGGCTGCCAGGAGTGCCCAGTCCTGTCTGAACTCAGCAGTGGACACAAGTACCAGCTTAGATTTGAGTCAGCATCCCTGCCACACATGAATCCTTTACAGCAGTAGTCAGCTTGCATCATAACAAGTGTGCATATTTCAGTCGGGTTCTCCGAGGAAACAGCTTGCGTCTCCATGTTTGCTGTGGAGTAGCAGACCAGGAAGGTCTTGCCCAGCTGAGCCCTTTGGGCAAAGACGGAGAAGGGACAGGTGTTACCTGCCTTGTGGGTCAGGGACCTCAATAGATCAGCCCACCTCCTTGCAGGCACCGTGATGCAGAGATGCTACAACATGAGCATCATTTATGATTCAGTGTCTAAAATGTTAAAGTGAGTTCTCAACCAATCACAATTATCTTTTTTTCTTTTAATGCTTTAAATATTAACCTGGAATTCTACCTTCGAAATAAGTGTGTTACAATTTAAGTCCACAATTTCCTACTTTCTTTGCTAGTTTCAGAATGAGCACCCTAGGCACAGCCTTCCTTCCATGAAGATCAGTGTTGTAAGTTATTTCCTCAAAGAGCAGAGTCCTTAGTTCATTATTCCCAGCAAGTGAAAAGTGTGTCATTGTCATTATCTCCATGTTGGGATGAGAAGGGAACATTGAAAGGCTAACATCATATGTCCCAAACCAAAAGTTCTTTCTTATTTAAATAGAATCAATTATTAGAATACCAATACATGCTTTCTCCAAGCCAATTACATGTATTTATAAAATTAGATATTATCCAGGCTTACCTATTCTGAGAATAATTTAAACCTTTAATTGGAGAGTATAAATAAGATGAAATGTCCTCAGACCTCAAACTTACTAACTTTTAGGAGTGAAGGTCAGAATATGATTTCATAAAACCACATCTCTAACAAAACATCCCTTTGTAAAAAGAATTAGAGGTATTATAGAGTGTCAGTGTGATATATCTGTAAATATATATATGTATATATGTATTTAAAGGCATAGTCCATATTTTAAACTATAGCCTTGTTTTAAAAAATACAGTACAGTGTTCTGCTTTTATCTTTAAAATGAATGTCCATGTGATTTGTCTTGAGATGTTTCCATCGAGGAAAATGTGCCCATCTGAAATGGAGAAAACTTAAGCTATGAAAAATTGCTTATTATGGAACATACCAACCAACTCCATAATTAATAAATAGTTGTAAAATATTCGAGTTATCTCTGTGGGGTAATTTTAAATAAGAATTTTTGAGCTATGAATATAGTAGTTGCGTAGTCTCAAAAAGAACACTAAAACATAGGTCTTTTTTTTAAGAATATCTTTCTAACAGCTAAATTTAAATAGAGGATTCATGATATATTTGTCTTCCTTGTACACTAACTTGATAACAATCATTATATTCTTTTCTAGGTTGAAATGATTAAAAGTTGTGACTCCTCTGAGTCTAATTAATTTTAATGATGAAAATTTATATACTATAAATTTCTAATTTTGCATACACTTTTAAAAGTTGTAAAATTCTACAAGCCTCCATCGACTCCTCTCATCTCAGATATACCAGGCTTCCTCATTTACCCTTCCTTTCATTTTGTGGGTACCATCTTCCATCGTGAGCCATCATTAATCATACTTTCCCCAGCCAGTGCTGATAGGACAGATTTCCCATTTACGTTGTATAGCAGATAGTTGATATTATCTTCTGTTGTGAACATTAACCCATAAGCTCCTTAAGGGCAGGGACAGTGTCATAGTCATCTGTGTAGCCACAATGCTCAACCCAGCACATAGTTAGTGCTCAAGAAACCCCTCCTGGATTAATTTGGAAGCTCTGTTCCAGATTTATCCTTATTAAGCTGCACATCTGCTCTCAAACATACTCCTCAGATAATAACCACTGTTCTCCTTTTAGTTGCTAAGAGAGAGGACTAGAGCAGCGGTGGACTTACTCCGGTTCAGTGACTGCTCATCTGTCTCTGATTTCAGAGTCGGAGCTTGCTAGGTGAAAGTATGTTAACCCTTCTGTAGAGAATACCTGAACACTATTGCAAGGATTAGAATGGGCAAAGAGATCTCATTACCACCTCAAACAGTATAAACCCAGCTTGAATTCTAGGCCAACTTTTTGTCTTTTTCAACTCTTCCTTTTCTACTTCATTACTTTCAATGCCATCACCATCACCACCTCCACCACCATCACTATTACCACCTCCATCACCATCACCATCACCATCACCACCATCATCACACCATCACCACCATCACCTCCTCTACCACCATCACCATCACCACCTCCATCGTCATCACCCCTCCACCACCATCACCATCACCACCCCCACCTGCATCACCATCTCCAGTTCCACCACCATCACCATCACTGCCTCCACCACCATCACTATCACCACCATCATCACACCATCACCACCATTACCACCTCTACCACCACCACCATCATCACACCATCACCACCATCACCTCCTGTACTACCATCACCATCACCATTACCACCACCATCACCATCACTATCACCACCATCATCAAACCATCACCACCATCACCGCCTCTACCACCATCACCATCACCACCCCCACCTCCATCACCATCTCCAATTCCACCATCATCACCATCACCACCACTACCACAGTCTTCACCACCACCACAGTCTTCACCACCACCATACCAGTAGCTACCTGGAATCAATGTGTTACCTTATATAACTTTATCTGATATAAACAACTTAACATAGTTTTTAGATAAATTGATGCATGTTTTCCTGTAATAAAATCAAGGATACCTTCCATTGAATGACATGTTTTATTATCACAAAGCATAATTCACTTGGAAAAATAATTGACAATGCTATCTAAATATTGCCATGAGGAGCAACTCAATATCAAAGATCACAAAACTTGTTTTTGCAAGATATTTTTCAGACTGCAAATGGATGATGCAAACATTTCTAATAGCAATTCCATGTAGTTTAATGATATTGTGGATCTAATTACTCTGAGCAAGATCCAAAGAAATGATGACCTTCAATATCTTCTCATAAATATTTTTTTCAGTCTCTAGGAGATGATAGTTAAAAGTTGTTCTTAATCATTTGCAGTGCTTATATGTTTTACGTATATTTTGATTATTTTTCTCTTACAAACTTTGGAGTCTAAGTAGTGCCTTTGATCCTTGAGTAGACAAGGATTTGTTTGCTGTTTTTATTTTTTAATAACAATGTGAATCCTGACTCACAGATAGTTTGTTAGATATCACGTATTGTAGATATAGAGTTGGCAGGAAACTGAAAATCCAATGCCTTGAATTTTGTGATTGAACATCAGTTTTCCTATCTCGACACCTAGAAACAAAAACACAAGGATTTTCCTTGAGTCTAAGACACAGAATATCTACAACCCACTCTTCTTAGAACTCTAAGCTCTTCTTTACTCCGTGCTGAAAATCTAAGTGCTTGGGAATTTGTTGAGGTTAGCTAAGAGATATAATACTCACCCAACTTTACAGGTGTTATAAACTCCACCTGTCTATAACGTTCAGTCACAGGATTGTGTACCTGAACCTCATTAGCTCAGACCCCAGAAGAGAGCTTGTCTTTTAACGTTATCATCCTTAGAGTTTATATGAGAAACTCGTATGGAAAGCATATCAGCAAATCCTACCACCTTGCTCTTATGTCATTTGCTCTCTTATTCTGTCATTTTCCTTAAATCTGTTGGTGATGGGGCCAAGCAGATGGTTGTTGAGTAGGGCAGTGACATGAATCCCTACTGCTGGGTAGGAACACTAATCTGACAGCAGTGACATGATGGATTGGAATAAATAGCCTGGTTTGGGATAAACAGAGGTGGTGAGAACAGCCAGATTATTGTGGTATTTCAAGTTAGAAATGATGTGGGATTTTAAGCTAGACCTAATGAACCAGAATTGTGACAATAGAGTCCAATTAGGATGATACTGGATCCTGAGTTCCCATTATTGCAAGTTGGGGTGAGGAAACTGGGCTTCGCAGAGTAGCATGGTGTGGAGAGAGGGGTGGAAATTACTAGATAGATAAGAGCTCGTCCCATGGATTGAGTTCATCCCACTCTTCAACCATACTGATGCTACCATCTTCAACCTACAAACACAATACAATGGATATACTTACTAACATGGATGACTAGAGCTTTATGGCCTTAGACTCTGGTAACAGAGAAAAGAGTTTGCCCTTGAGGCAGTGTGTAAATGTTAACATCCACTGTTAACTGTACATGTCCGTTGGCTGCAAGTTCTCAAAGTCTTTTTACACATTCTGTTTATAATTGCGTAAGCTTGCTCCTAGCAGGACACACGGTAGACAAATCACGTCAGGGGGAAACAGCAAAGACAAATGCCAACTGGATTTTAAAAAGAAGTATTAGTCATAGAAAACAGATGAATTAAAAGGTGCCATTAAAAGTGAAATGTAGGCATCAGTAGACTAAGGGTCACAAAAAGATGAAGATTAGAAGTAAAAAGAATAAAGAATGGTTGTGGGCATCAGTACTACTTCTGATACCTTCTAAATTCTTCGGGTTCTTTACAACTTTGCAACTTTTAGTAGCTTTATTTATGTGTTTGTTCCCATGCATGACCCAATTGGGAAATACAATAACAAAAACTATGAACTGGCATTTCAAAAAAACAACATGCAAGTAGCTCGTATGCTCATAAGAAGAGGTTTAATTAAACGGAATGCCAATGGGAAGGAGACACTGTGTTTGGTATTGGATCTCCAAAGATGAAAATGATTGCTGGCATGCAGCGTTGGCTAGGGCTTGCAAAACGGGCACTATTGGTGAAAGTGTCATGACTACCATCTTTCTGGAGAGCATTTTGGCAATATGCCTCAGTATTTAAAATGTAAAGACTCTTTATCCAGCAATTCAAGTTTTAGGAATTTATATTGAGGAGCCACTAAGAAAAATCTTCAGAGCAGATGAGTTAATATATAGAATGTATTTAAAATATTCTCTGGCACACAGTAGGAGCCTATGTGAGCCAAAGGAAAAAGAAATTCAGAAATGATCTAAATGTCCATCAGTACCCAATTGGATGAGAACAGTCCATCAAATAGAACATTACCAGGCATTAAAAATTAAGATGTGTCTAGATATTTGTTGATATCAAAATATATCCATGACATATGTTGAGTGCAAAAAACATGTTAAACAGCACTTGTGCTGTGGTTCTGTTTCTGTAAAGTGACACACGTGAGTGCATGATAAGCACAGAGAAATGTAGAGAAAAGTGTTCCCTCAAATCTGAATATCTCTTGGTAGATTTTTTTTTCCCTTTATCCTTCATCCTTTTTTAATAGACAGTTTTTAAGGTTACCTTGTGTTAATTTTATAATCAGAAAAAAAATAGCTATTGTTTTCTTAGAAAACTTCAAAATATATAGCAAGACATGCACTTCGGGAAACTTAAAATCTGATAAAAATTAACTATACTGTAAAAGAGAATTCATTTTATAGTCTATATATCCATACAGAGAAATTGCTAATGTCAAAAAAATAGATGCATTCTAAAATTTGGTTTGAAATAGACAAAGCCTAGAAACTCCAAAGTTTTGGCATGATGACTCAGGAAAAGTTGCCTTCAATTCTCAGGAAACAGTGTAGTTTTTACACTAACCTAACGGTTAGTCAACAGATAAATGCACCACATTTGTTCAGCATATTCAACAGTATCTCTAAAAGTCATTTTATCAATTTTGTAATTTTACCTGAAGGAATAATACTGAATGTCACATAGCATTTAAATAAGCAAGATTGTCACTTTTCCTAAATTGTTTTCTGAAAATCCTATTACGTTTTACATTCCAGTCATAATAGAGGCTTTGGCATTATGCATGCTTTGCCACGCTGTGGTTCTGTTGCTACTGCTTTGATTCGGGAAATACCGAAAATAAGTGATTTTATCCCCTCATGTCATTTGTTCTACCTAAAGTCACTGAATACATGCTGTAATGATCGTCTGGATAACGCGTTTTCATTTGTTCTCAGTCAACCCACCATGGACCTAAAACAGATGCTTTTAAATGAGAACTGCGGCTGTTTCTCATGAACGCGCGTAACAAAAGAACTTGAACTTTCAGATTACCTGTGATTAAAACAAAACAAAACAAAAACAGTAACTAACAGAGGAAGGTGTCAGCTCAGACTCTTGGGAGCAGTGTTTCCCAAGGTTAACCGTTTGTGCAGCTACATTTTTTCTAGTGCTTTTCTTCTTTGTGCCAAAATGCCTTCACCACCAGACTCTAAATGTAGGCGTGCTTAGGACCAGCCCTGGGCTTTCGGTTCTTGGTTTGAACGCTATTTCTGTGACGTCATCTAGTCCCACAGTTTCAAATCCCATCTAGATTTCTCTCTCGAGTGCTGCGCTCCAGACTCCTGCATCCAGCTGCCTCTTGACATCGCCACCGGGTGTCTAATTGGCATCTCAAAGATAGCACACCCCAGGCTGCAATCTGCACTTGCCCTCCAGACCTCTGTGTCCTCCAGTCCGCCTCACCCCTGTTGCACAAGGCCGGAATATCTCTATTTCCTCAGCGCCTCCACCCAGCCCATCTGCCAGGTCTAGCTTGACCACCTCCATCTCTGCCGACCTGATCATGTCTCCCCTGGAAATCCGAAGTAGGCTTCTCACTGGTCTGCTCACTCCTTGTCTCATTTCAGCCCATTCTCTGCTGAAAACCTCCAGAATGGTGTCTTTAAAAACCAGCTGTCTTTTAGGGGTGATGGAAATGTTTTGGAATGGATAGACGTGATGGTTGCGCATCACGGAGAATGCCCTAAATGCCGCTGATTGTATACTTTAAAATGGTTACTTGTATGTTATATGAATTTCATCTTAATAATTTAAAGAAAAATTGTTAAGTTACCCTTGTAGCTGGGCAAACAATTGGGAATTTATGTTGCACTTCGTTTTTTTTTTTTTTCGGTACGCCGGCCTCTCACTGCTGTGGCCTCTCCCGTTGTGGAGCACAGGCTCCGGACGCGCAGGCTCAGCGGCCCTGGCTCATGGGCCCAGCCGCTCCGCGGCATGTGGGATCTTTCCGGACCAGGGCATGAACCCGTGTCCCCTGCATCGGCAGGCGGACTCTCAACCACTGCACCACCAGGGAAGCCCTGCACTTCGGTTTTTCATGCTGTAGATGCACTAGGAAAGAATGAAACCTTGTAAAACAAAGATCCAATCATGACAGTTACCTGCTAAGTGATGTCCCTCTGCACTTATTGATTCAAACAGAAACTTCTGATCGTGGCCTCCAAGACCCTTTTTAAGATGTGCGCCCCCCCCTCCCCGCTCACCTGCTCTCATCAGGGTGCCGGCAGGACACGGAAGGCACATTCAGCTAGGATGCTGGAGAGACTTATATGAAGGGACTCTTTTCCAAGATGTGGACAGCACTAAGGGACCGAGCCAGAGGTGGTCAGGCAGATAGTGGCTATTATCAGTGGAAGCAGTGGGAGGAAACAGTGTTTCCAGAGCCCAGGAGATCAGGAGCCTTGGACTGGGGGTGCTCTAGTGACTAAGGGTCTCAGCCCTACAGGTATAACCGAGGAGGGGGGAGCATGGGGAACAGAAACACCCCAGCCCTCTCACCTCGTGCCTCCTGACCGCCCACAGATTTCTCCATTGGCTGAAACCAACTGCATGTTTGAGGGCATGGGTGCCTGGGGGGTTCAGCACAAGGGCACAGGTGATATTTTTAAAGAGCAATGTGAATCCTGACTACAGACAGTATTAGACATCATAGTGCTGGACTTCCCTGGTGGCACAGTGGTTAAGAATCCACCTGCCAATGCAGGGGACACGGGTTTGAGCCCTGGCCCGGGAAGATCCCACATGATGCAGAGCAACTAAGCCCGTGCACCGCAACTACTGAGCTTGTGCTCTAGAGACCACGAGCCACAACTACTGAGCCCGTGTGCCACTACTATGAGCCTGCGCTCTAGAGCCCGTATGCCACAACTACTGAGCCCGTGCGCCTAGAGCTCGTGCTCCGCAACAAGAGAAGCCGCCGCAATGAGAAGCCTGTGCACCGCAACGAAGAGTAGCCCCCGCTCGCCGCAACTAGAGACAGCCTGCGCGTAGCAATGAAGACCCAACGCAGCCAAAAAACAACTAAAAAAAAAAAGACGTCATAGTGCTGTAGACACGGATTTGGTAGGAAAGTGAACATCAAATGCCTTGACTTTATCATTGAACAACAGTTTTCCTATCTAGACACGTAAAAGACAAAAGCACAGGGATTTTCCTTGGATCCTAAACACAGAACACCTACATCCCACTCTCTTCTCATAGTCTTGACGTAAACGATATTGTCTTTTCTGAAAATCACTTAGTGCAGAGGGAGCAGATGGCATGCCCATTACCCCACCCCAGACTCTGTCTAACCACACAGACCTTCCTTGTGTTTCCTAAAGAGGATGTTCTCTCTGTCTGATTTGACTTTTGCAAGCCCTTTTGACGCGCTACTCTCAGTAGCTCCACCAAAGCTCCTTGACACTTGAGACCTCTGCTGCCGCATTTTCATTGCTGTCTCCCCAGCTCAGCTCCAATAAAATGGCTGAATTTTGTGAAATTGAATTCTTAGGTGGCTTGCTCGCTCTAAGGCTTGAAACAGTTCTTCCAGACAAAGAATATTCTATTGACTGGATGGACAAATAATCAAATGAATGAACAAATAAAGGATTGAATGATGCTGCTGGGTCATGATGATGTTTGGGTACCAAGATCTCAAAGTATGAGGCTCATTAATCACTTTCCTTTAGTCATAACTGGTAGTTTTTCTGTGTTCTTCAGCGAGAAGTCATCATGGAAGAAACTGACCGTAACTCAGTTAAATTCACCAAGGCTAAGATACAATAAATTCCAGTCATTCTTCACTCTGGCTACTTTAAAATATATGCTGGTGTCAGGGCCCACCCGAGACCACTTATATCAGAATTTCCAGAGACGGAGACTGTGCATCAGTATTATTCTTAGTTTCCCCATGGTGGATAGCATGACAACTACTGTTCTAATGTAAGACTATGATTGTCCAAGTGGTAAGTATCCATTTGATTGTTGAGAAATGTATTTTTTTACTCGATGACATTTTAGTGGGTATCTACCATTCAATTAGGTCCATGGACGTTGACTGTTACCCGTTCACACCTGCAGGCATTTGCTTTCTCTTTCTGGACACCTGGATGCCTTGCTCAGATTCCCTGGATAATTCTTCTCGTCCCTCAAGGGCTCATT
This sequence comes from Globicephala melas, assembly GCF_963455315.2. Classification (NCBI taxonomy): domain Eukaryota; kingdom Metazoa; phylum Chordata; class Mammalia; order Artiodactyla; family Delphinidae; genus Globicephala; species Globicephala melas. The sequence goes on along the minus strand of NC_083316.1, from coordinate 9,264,614 downwards.
AAAGACCACTCCCCCATATAGCCTTTCTGATCCCCTCCTTGGTGATCTTTCCTAACCTGAATTTTCATGGCATATCATCTCTGGCAGTTAATGGGTTTTATTGTATACAACTCTATAGTGTAAATTTCAGTTTTCATCAGGCAAGTGTACATTTGATCTTCCCAAGCAGACTCTGCTTAATTTACTATATACTACCCGGAGCTCCTAGCAATACCTTGTTTTTAGGCACTCAGAATGTCTGCTGAAAACTTAAAACTGTAGAAATGACACAAAGAAATGCACATTTTCCCAAATCTCTGATTTGGGTAATCGATTTTCTTGAGCAATATAAGAGAGAAGAAAATATGTTTGAAGGAAAATATGCAATAATGAATGTTCGAACTTGGAGTTATGCAAGTGAAACTCAGAAATATAAATTTGAGATTGATCATCAGAGATTATAATTGCGTCTTAATGTTCTAATTCACTGTCATCATATTTTCCATGAAAAATAACCTCTGAATGGAGTCTCTCTAAGAGGCAAGATAATTTGGAGTGTGAGAGCCTGTATTTATAGCCCAGCTCTGTCTCTCTTGTTTATTACCTGTCCTTGGGAGATTGTGTAACCTCTTAAATCTTTAGTTATGAATCTGTAAAATGAAATCAATAGCAGTACCTCCCTCCCAGGCTTGGGTTAAGGATTTAATAAAACAGTACATGTGACCTGATACTGTCCCTATAAATGAGAGCTTATGATTACCATTAGTATCATTATGATGGAACACCAGTGTCAGACAATTTTGATGTAACTGAAAATAAGACCTAGTTTTAAAATGAATATGGTGGACAGAGGAAGGATTGAGTTTTTTAAACTACCCTTCATCTCAGTCTGATTTTTCGTTCAGTATTTTCCATGGACGATTATAGCTATGTGTGTATAATATTTTTAGTAGAGGTCAGCAGAATTAAATGTTTGCAAGAAAAAATATTTGTAAAAGTTGTTTCAAAACTGAATGTTCTTCATTCTATGAACTGAAATGACTTCCTGAAATTTCTCAAGTTATATGACCTGAGGCTAAAAAGGAACTGGCAAGAGATGAAAAGGAGAACATTCTCTCCTGTTCATGTATTCTGCTTCAAAGGACTGCATGCCACACCACCTCTCTCCAATTTCAAGGAGCAGATTTATATGTCTGACATTTGTCTGATTGTTCATATATATCATAGTCAGACTCATCTGACCTTCACTTTCACCTACAAGTGCAATGCCATTGGATGAGGGACTCACTTTCTCTGTGTCTGTTTCCTCATCTGTAAAATGGAGTTGGTTGAAGTTTACCTGAGTTAATACATACTGGGTGATCAGCAAAGACCCGAGTGTATAACAAGCACTCAAAAATGTTAGGTATTTTTGGCTATTATTATTCTTGTTTGTTTCAGTGTGATCTTATTTGGATGCCTGACTCAGCCACGCTCTGTGAAAATTTGGGATCCTTGTACATCATCCTATCCCAGTAACTTCATTTGTTTACTTGTTCATTCATTCAATTACTCATCCATTCAGGAAGGCACCTATTGCAAGCTTACCAAAAACTAAATTCTCTTCAATCCTGATTATGTGAGAGCTGAATTAAAACTTCAGTCTCTGGTTCCCAGCTGTTTTTACTCTACCCATCTGTGTCTTCATCAAGACTGCTTTTTTTTTGAGAGCCATAGGAACTAAGGGTGTGCTTTTTAAATAAAATTTTCATTGAAGTGTAGTTGCTTTACAGTATTATACGTTACATGTATACAATACAGTGATTCACAATTTTTAAAGGTTATACTCCATTTCTAGTTTTTAGAAAATATTGGCTGTGTTCCCTGTGTTGTACAGTATATCCTTGTAGCTTATTTTATACCTAATAGTTTGTACCAGAAATTATGGTGGTTTACTTCCCACATTTTTCCCCAGTCATTATATAATGAGAATGTTTGCCTTTGACTCTCTCTCCCTGCACGCACGTGTATGTGCGCACACACACACAAACACACACACAGTCTGTCCATCAGTCTGTCTCTCTTTTACTCCCTCCCTCTCTGTCTCTCTTTTCTCAGTCATTTACGAAAGGCCCAAACATAAGCTACTTTATGTAATACATATACTTTGAGGGCACAAAACTGCCAAGAAACACAACCAAAGTAATAAGAAATTATTTTTATTAGCACGTATAAGAATATGGTAATTGTCAGAAAAAGGACATCATCTTTAACTGCCGTCACTTTTAGAAAAAGAGGCCCAGGGCCAGTTTCCAGAGATTATAAAATTTAGCCTGGGTGCTTTGGTGACATTTTTCCAAGGTTCTGGCATATCCAAGGTCATTGGGGAAGGCTATAGTTTCAAGCAAGCCCACTTTTATAGTCCCAATTTGATCACTTGGGAATTGAGAAATAGAGAATTCTATGGTTCACTTACAAAATGCTGTGATCAGACATGAACCCATGACTGTCACAGATGGTTACTATCAGACACTGACATCTGTAGGGGAGGAGATTTTTTTTCCTGTGCCCATCTTAGGTTGCCCAGCTGAGGTCCTGTAATTTACACAGGCAGAAGACAGATTAACAAGAGAAAAACAGAAGTTTATTAACATGTGCATGACACATACCTATGGGAGCATCCGGTGATGAATAACCCGAAGAGGTGGGTAGACCTTGGGCTCATATACCATCTTAGGCTAAACAAGGGAAAAGGAGTGTGGACTTCTAGGAGGGGGAGAGAAGTTATGGGAAGATGACTCGGAAAAGTATGGTAAACAAGGATTGTATGTTTAGGTTTGTTATGCAAATTTAAGTCAGTGCCTTCTTCATTGATGAGTTGTTAAGAATATTCCTCTTCCTGGTACAAGAGAGGTAGACTTCTTGACCAATGGAAATTTCCTTTATAAAAGGAGAACTTATGCTGATTTGAGAGCTCTTCCTGCCTCTGTTGGTGCTCATTGGCCTTTAACTCAGAATTATGCATACGCCACAGAGGCTCATTTCAGGGTGGCACATTCGGTGTCCTTCACATCCAAGCTATTTTCAACTACAATTTAATTTTTTTAAAAAAATTACCCTGGGAAGAGCTTCCCCATTCTTAGACAGGTGCTACATTGCCTTGTCCCAGCTGGAGACAAGACTCAATTCCCATGAGTAGAATCTGACCTGTTATTCCTTTGTTGTAAACACTTAATAGAAGAATTCTAAAGAAACTAGAATCTGCAGACCACAACATAGACACACCTGAGTCTTGATTCTTTCTTCAAAAAAAGTTAGTCATCATCTTTTGTCTGTAAAATTACTTTGTTTTAAATGACATTAATTCAGGCTCTGAAAAAACAGTAAAGGTCAGTTTCTCAACTACTCATCAAAAATTTAAGCGAACGTGGGCCTTTTTTGTTCATCTATACCAGCTTGATTTAAACTTTTAATATAAGCTGCTGGTGCTAAAATTTAAATATGAGAGTGTTGCTGGGATCAGTTTTGGCTTTGGAACAAGCCAACACCTCAACATTGATGGCTGTATCTCGTAACACAGTTGATTTAGAACTTCAGGAATTAAAATGTCTCGGGGGGCCCAGGTGGATTTAATCGGCTTAAACCAGAATTTCCCTGGTGTGTAATAGCGAAGATCTGAATTGCTTTCTGGTGTGAAGAATAGCCCATTCTTCATCCATCCTGAAGTTAAGCATATTCTGTACATATTTTGAAAATAAGCAAGGATAAATCTGTTTGATCTCCCAGTGTTTCTGCATATGTGATTATTTTTAAAAGAATTCTGTATTTGGACCAGAAGCCGTAGGTGGCAACAGTAGGGTGACAGTGTATAGTTATTGACCGTGACAACCCAGTTCTTCTGCCTGCTCACCACAGACATTTACCAGCCCCTGCAGCCCTCTGATCTGGTCATCATCTCTGTGAGACTCTCAACTTACAATGATTCGGTGAGTTAGATTCTAAAAGGATTAACCCTCACCTAAGCCCCAAGGTCATTGCAGTTTCCTCCCTGGGACTATTAAAGAGGAGAACTCAGAGGTCACTTTTCTGGTCAGCCAACTCCCGGGACCCCTAAAAGAAAACTTGAGGAGTTTTGGCTTAAGGAACTACCCATTTTTTAATTTTTTAAAATTATTTTTCGATGGTCTCAGGTTTATTATAAATTGGTGGGATCATTTATTGTCAAAGAATGAATTGCTCTTGAGAGAAGGTTTACAAAGGAAGACAAAAGTTCAAATAGAACTTATTTCCCCACACATGTCCTGAAAATACTTATATTCCATTGATAAAATCCATTAAGGCTCTGTCACTATATCCATCACCCTACTCTAATTTTCTGAAACATTAATATATACAATTATTTTTAAAAATTCCTAAGAATCTGAAAAAAATAGATATATGTCTATGTATAACCGAATCACTTTGCTGTACATCGGAAACTAACACAACATTGTAAATCAACTATACTCCAATATAAAATAAAATGTTTTAAAATAAAGAAAAAATAAAATTTCCTATGATGCAAGACACTAGGTATTAAAATAAAATTCTTTTTCTTTGTTTAATGCACTCATAACCATCTTTATTACATGTATTTTTAAACACTTCCCTGCATGCATTACACACACATTTCTTATCACATCCATTACCTGAAATAACACACTTATCCAAGTGACGTTTACATAACACACTTTTAAAAAATAATTTCTATTTTTTTAATGAGATCTAATTGACATATAACATTGTGTGAGTTTAAGGTGTGCAATGTGTTGATTTGATTCACCTTTATATTACAATATGATTACTATCTTTGTGTTAGTTAACACTTCTATCATGTCACATAATTATCATCTTTTTTGTGGTGAGAGCAGTTAAGATCTAGTCTCTTAGCACCTTTGAAGTTCATAATACAGTAATGTTGACTGTGATCACTGTGCTGTGCATTAGATCTCCAGGACTTATTTAACCATGAGTTGCAAGTTTGTACCTTAAACAATATCTCCCCAATTCTCTGACCCCAATCCCCTGGTAACCACCATTCCATTCTCTGTTTTTATGAGTTTGGCTATTTTAGATTCCACATGAGTGATATCATACAGTATTTGTCTTTCTCTTAGCATAATACCCTCAGGGTCCATCCGCGTTGTCCAAATGGCAGAATTTCCTTCTTTTTCGTGACTGAATAATATTCCATTGTACCACATCTTCATTTTCAGTCCATCTGTGGAGGGACATTTAGGTTGTTTCCATATTTTGGTTATTGTGAAGAATGCTGCACCAACATACGTTCCTACCAACAGTGCACAAAGGTTTCCTTTTCTCTACATCCACGTCAGCACTAGTTATCTCTTGTCTTGATGGTTAGGCGTTCTAATGGGTAGGAGGCAATATTTCATTGTGATTTTGATTTGCATTTTCCCGATGAGTAGTGATGCTAAGCATCTTGTTATGTACCTGTTGGCCATTTGGGTATCTTCCTTAGAAAAATATCTACTCAGTTCCTCTATTTTTTAATCAGATTGTTTATTCTTTTTTTTGTTATTGAGATGTATGATTTTCTTCTATATTTTAGAGGTGAACCCCTTTTCTGATCTATGATTTGCAATTATCTTCTCCCATTTCATAGGTTGCCTTGTCATTTTGTTATTGTTTTTGTTGCGCAGAAGCTTTTTAGTTCTGATGTAGTCCCACCTGATTATTGCTTTGAACTATCCATTATTACAGCAACATTTTCGTAAACTTTAGCATTGTCTCAAGATCAATGCTTTTATTTTTAAAAGCATTAAGTGAGTGTGATTTATTAATCTTTTGAGGCTATCACATATACCGTCTGGAAGGATTCTCAAAACAATTCTAATTCAACAATTGCACCTTGAAGGTCATGATATCTGAGGGACAAGGTGAGAGTATTTATGTGATGCACGCAAATACTCATATTACAGTGTGCACACACACATAGACACATGCTTGTGTGTGCATGTGCACATATGTACACTCACGTACATACTGTTGCATGTTTGTATATTCATACACACATGTGCTCACACACAAATGCACACAGTACAAGTTCAGGGCCCCAGTTTTTTTTGTTTGTTTTGTTTCTTTTTTTTTTTTTTTTTTTTTGCGGTACGCGGGCCTCTCACTGTTGGGGCCCCTCCCATCACGGAGCACAGGCACCGGATGCGCAGGCTCAGCGGCCATGGCTCACAGGCCCAGCCGCTCCGCGGCATGTGGGATCTTCCCAGACCAGGGCACGAACCCGCGTCCCCTGCATCGGCAGGCGGACTCTCAACCACTGCGCCACCAGGGAAGCCCTGCATCTGCTATTTTATTCTTTCAAATCATTACTTCATTTTGCTAACAGTAGAATACTCTTAAAATGTTCACTGCTTGGAGCACGCATCATCCTATAAAGGTCATATCAGCCAATTATTAATTCTTGTAATCATTTAACACCGATTAGGTGAGCACCTAATGTGTGTCAGAGCATATTCTGTGTGCTGTACGTGTTCTGTATGCTCTGAACACTCAGGGTCCTTGCCTTCATGTCTTGGCTGGGACCTGGTGGGGAAGAGCAGTGAGAGAATGAAAAAAAAGCAAGTAATGAAAAAGCATGGGAACAGGGCGCTGGGGGAAGGAGAGAAATAGGTGAGGGAGAGGGTAAGAGATATGAACTTTCAGTTACAAAATCAATGAGCTGCAGGTATGAAACGTACAGTATCGAGAATATAGTCAATAATTAGGTAATATTTTTGTATGGTGACAGACGACGATAGGCTTATATGGTGATCATTTCAAAATGTATGGAAATATCACATCACTGTGTTGTGTAACAGGAACTAACATAGTGTTGTAGGTCAATTATATTTCAGAAACAAACTCATAGAAGAAGATCAGATTTGTGGTTACCAGCAGCAGAGGATGGGATAAGGGGGAATTGGATGAAGACAGTCAAAAGATACAAACTTCCAGTCATAAGTACTAGGGTTATAACATACAACATGATAAACGTAGTTAACCCTGCTGTACGTTTTATGTGGAAGTCGTTAAGAGACTAAATCCTAAGAGTTCTCATTACAAGAAAAATTTTTTTTCTATTTTATTAATGTTGTGTCTTTACGAGGTGATGGATGTTCACTCAACCTATTGTGGTCATCATTTCATGGTGTGTGTAAGTCGGATCATTATGCTGGACACCTTAAATTCACACAGTGCTGCCTGTCGATAACATCTGCATCAAACAGGGGGAACAAAGAAAAAGCATGGGAAATATGAGACGGTGATGCAGTCTCTGCTGAAAATTAAAATACGAGATCTGAGAGCAAGAGTCTGGGAAGGTAGTTTAGACCGATCCGAAAAAGCTTGTCTGAGTTTAGCACATTTAAGGTATATGTGAACCGAAAGAAGGATCAGCCTTGGAGAGTGTTCCAAACGGAGAGAGCAGCAAGTCCAAGAAATGTGAGTTACCAACAAGCTTGTTGTCCAAGGAGAAGAAATAAGGCGACAATGACAAGAGCGTAATGAGTTACGGCGATGGCGGAGCCGTGAGGGCAGGGACTTTTTGTTTTGTTCACTCATGTTCCCACTGTATCCAACAGAGCCTGGTCCTTAATGTGCGCAGACTGGGTAAATGAATGAACCGAAGGATCTGATTCAAAATGAATTTAGAGAAGGAGGGAAGAGGGCCTGATCATGAAACTACAGTCAGAAGTTTAATTTTATTTGAAGCATGACAGACTGTTTTAAGGGATGCGTGGTAGACTGAACAATGGACCCCCGAAGGTGTCCACGGTCCTAAATCTCAGAGCCTGTGGATGTTATCTTCCATGGTAAAAGGGACTGTGCAGATGGGATTAAGTTAAGGATCTTGAAATGCGGGAGACGATCCTGGATTATCTAGCCAGGCTCAATGTCATCACAAGTGTCCTTGTAACAGGGACGGAGGGGGATCAGTCAGAGAAGAGGATTTGGTCGTGGATGCTGAGGTTGCAGTGATGCAGGCTTCAAGCCATGGAGCGTGGGCAGCCTTTAGAAGCTTAAAAAGACAAGGGGGCTTCCCTGGTGGCGCAGTGGTTGAGAGTCCACCTGCTGATGCAGGGGACACGTGTTCGTGCCCTGGTCCGGGAAGATCCCACATGCCGCGGAGCGGCTGGGCCCGTGAGCCATGGCCGCTGAGCCTGCATGTCCGGAGCCTGTGCTCTGCAACGGGAGAGGCCACAACGGTGAGAGGCCCGTGTACCGCAATAAACTAAAACAAAAACAAACAAACAAACAAAAAAAAAGACAAGGAAATTCTCCCCTGGAGCCTCCAGAAGGAGCACTGCCTGCTGGTCCATTATAGACTTCAGACCTCCAGAACTGTAAGATAACAAATGTGCCTTATTTTAAGCACTGCACTTGCAGTAACTTGTTACAGCAGCAATAGGAAACTAATACAAGATTATTCCAAATTAAAGAAAGCGTTTGGCCATCTCATAAGTCACAAACATGAAGAGGGATGCCTTTTTAAAAGGTAAATATCATTTGTCACCTAAATTAAAATGCATTTTAAATTTAGTTACAAGGTTGAGCTGGATTCCCTTCCTGTATCTCCTGTACTCTCACAGTAGACCTTAGGAGAGGATGGAGGGCTTGTAGAGAAGGAGAAAAGCAGTGAATCTAAGTCAGAATGAGAGGCGTAATTAGGAAGAAAGTGCTGTAAAGGGAAAAGTGTCCAGCAGACAGAGGGAAAGGAGAAGGAAGGGAAAGGAAGGGACATTAATTACCGTTGCTGCATAACAAATTACAGCCCCCCCCCATTTAACAATTTAAAACAACAGACGTTTATCCCATACAGTGTCTGAGTGAACCCAGGAGTGGCAGGTTTGCGTGTTTCTGGCTCAGGGTCCCACGCGGATGAGGCTGTATCGTCTGAAGGCTTGACTCGGGCTGGAGGGTCCACTTCCAAGACGGCTCCCTGCTGGCTACTGGCGGGAGGCCTCCATTCCTCTCCCCATAGGCCTCTTCTCGTACTGCTTGAGGGTCCTCACAGGGTGACGGCAGGCTCCCCCTCCGACAGGCAACCCCAGACACAGCTGGGCGGGAGCAGCAGTACCTCTTCCCTGACCTCGTCTCGGAAGTCACTCAGTTACCGCCTCCGTATTCTGCGGGTCAGAAGCGAGGCACTAAGTGCAGCCCTCACTCAGGGGAAGAAGGGTCGGGCTCCTGCGTTTGAAGGGAATGCCAGAAAACCACCCCAGAAGAAGGAGAGGGAGAAGTGAAGAGAAATTTGAGCAAAACACCTATTTCTCCTCTGTTCACAGAGAATGCCTAGATACGTCCGTTTTTCTCCACTAATCTGTCTCCCTTCATTGGGGACTAACGGATGTGTGTGTGTGAATGTCTGTGTGTGAGCATGTGTGTGTGTGTGTCAGTGTATGTGTCTGAGTTTGTATATTTGTGAATGTGTAAATATGTTGTGTGTGTAAGTGTGAGTGTGTTTGTATGTGTGAGTATATGTAATGTGTGTGTGAATGTGTGTGTGTAGATGTGAATGTGGATGTGTGTGTGAATGTGTGCATAGATGTGAGTGTGTGTGTGTGTGAGTGTGTGAATGTGTGCATAGATGTGAGTGTAGGGCGTGTGTATGTGTGTGTGCATAGATGTGTGTGTGTGAATGTGTATGTGCATAGATGTGAGTGTGGGATGTGTGTGTATGTGTATGTGAGAATGTGTGTGTGCATAGGTGTGAGGGTGGGGTGTGTGTATGTGAGTGTGTGAATGTGTATGCGTAGATGTGAGTGTGTGTGTGTGTGTCTGGCAAGACAGGTGTAGGCTTCCCAGCTGTTTCCCACTTTTGACTCCTGCCAGACGTTGATCTCAGCGTCCCCAGAGACTGCTGATTCTACACTCAAGCTTGTCTCTGTGTCCAGATAATCTAACCAAAACTCCAGGTTTGGAGGGCACCCTGCAACTAACTGGTTTGCTGAATTCCCCCAAAAGAAGTTCTGCCATGTTGCATCCACTTGACCAAGTCCTCATCCAAGCAGACGTGGTAAAAATGCCCCTGACCAGAGATCCGCTGCGTTTCTTGTAAGTCCAGGAAGCACACGTGGGCTGCAGATAGAAACTGGGGTAGAAAGTTCAGAGATTTGGGTCAAGTACTGTGGTAAGTTCATTGGAATGTGAAACACAGATGGAGCCGTCTGGAAAGGCAGAGGGAATGTGAATAGGAAACTTCTCTCCATGCCTGATTTGGAATTAGGTTACACTAATTGATGAATTAATGAGAAAGGTAATGCAGAGAACAGCCCGATAAAGAGTTACCTGAAAGGCCATCTTCTTTCCCATCCTTTTCACTTCTCGTCAGATATTAGATTAGGCCTTTACCTTTTCTTGATTTTCCCCCTTTCCTTTCCTACCTCTTTTCTGTTTGTTAGGAAACAGTAAAAATTGTTTTATTATCATAGAATGCCTTTAGATTCTTTAAATTCATTGCATGGAAAAATGCAAAAGTCTTTTACTATTTAGTCTTTGGAGGAAATGTATTTTATAGCAAAATATGCCACCCATATTTTAAAACTTTTACAAGCCTCAGTTTTCATGTATTGGCATTTTCAAATCAGGATTTAGGAACGAAAAAAAAATTGTTTTGTGTCTGCATAGGTGTGTTGTGTACTTAGAAAAACAGAATAACCTATAATGGAAAAGAATCAGAAAAAATATATATATAAGTGAATCACTTTGATGTACACCTGAAACTAATGCAAATATTGTAAGTCAACTATACCTTAGTTAAAAAAAGAAAAACAGACAAAAACGCTTTAATGTGATATTTTTAAAAGTTATCCTCAAATATGGTGTAAATAGTAATTTCATTTAAATGTGCTTTTTTTTAGCAAAGTTGTTTTTTTTTTTTTTTGGCTGCCTTGGGTCTTTGTTGTTGCACGCTGGCAGCCAGCGGTGGCTACTCTTCATTGCGATGCACAGGCTTCTCATCATGGTGGCTTCTCTTGTTGCAGAGCAAGGGCTCTAGGCGCACGGGCTTCAGTAGTTATGGTGCATGGACTCAGTAGTTGTGGCACACGGGCTTAGTTGCTCCAAGGCATATGGGCTCTTCCCAGACCAGGGCTCGAACCTGTGTTCCCTGCATTGGCAGGTGGATTCTTAACCACTGCACCACCAGAGAAGTCCTAAATGTGCTTTTTTTAAGCTGAAAACTGATTATTTTACTAGGAAAAGGAATACTGTTGTTAGACTACAAGTGAATGAAAGTATTCATTTTGATTATTTTGATTACCCAAAATCCTGTAAAACGTTTCCTAATGGAATGAATAAAAATAAAGCTTCATATATTATTTAATTCAAAATAAATGCATATGATAATACTCCTAGCATTTCACATCTGTCCAAGTCAGAATATATTTTGAGCAACTTCTGTGTACCAATAAGCATTTTTTTATACAGTCAATTTAGGGTTCTAATGGCAAGGTAAACACACACACAGAAATGTGTAGAAAATGATCCACATACTAACACAGAGGTGCACAAGATTTTTCTGTAAAAGGCCAGACAGTAAATTGTTTAGGCTTGTGAGCCATACTGTCTCTGTCACAAAATCTCAAGCTTTTCCCTTGTAGGACAGAGGCAGCCATAGATAATACGTAAGTGAACAGGCAGGGCCATGTTCCAATAAAACTTTATTTACGAAAACAGGCAGGCAGGATTCGCCCTCAGTCCAATCCTCTGTACTGAAGGACTGATTTATACATTCTCAGCACCAAAACCATATTATTTCCTTTGCATTTACCTAAATAAAATTCCCAGCAAATGTTCTTTTGAAAGACCAGTGGAAAAGTTTGTCTCTAAAGTCACATTTTTTATAGAACTGATTTAAAACTGTTATTTTAGTTATTAACAAGCCAATATCATTAACTTTCAGGTTAGTGTTATTAATGCCTTTGGATAGTTCAACATGTGCAATGCAAGAAACTAATAAAACAAATTTCAGAAATAAGTGAGTTCTGTTTATTCATAACATGGTAAATGAAACACAACGTCATTTTAAAATCTATTGAAAGCTTATTAAACAAGTAAAGTGGAAGTTGTGTTTCTAAAGATGACTATGATATTTTATTCTCAGTATCTGAAGTGATGGTGTCTATTTAGGTTAGTCTTGAGGAAAATGCAGTCTTTCTTTCATACGAAAAGAGAATATTATTCTTTGCTGTAGTTTTTTTTACCTTTAGGTGTACAATTTTGAACAACAAAAAGTAACTATTTTAAAAGCATCTTCAAATGATATTATAATGTGTATGTAATTCTTAAGACCTTTTCTAAAGTTAATTCCACTTTAAAGTCTCTTTGTCTATTGTTGACACGCCCTCCCCTTTCTCCTGCTTTCTTTGTTGTTAACAATCTGTAGGCCCTCCATGAACATCGTTTTCAGAGAAAAGCTTACAGAACGGTCACAAGTGACACTAAATTTACATTTCGTGTTGGGCTTGTTATCATCAGACCTGATACTCGATTCTTGAAAGGTCCTGTACAGTGATGGCTGGTTCTATATGGAAACTAAGTGAATCAAACAGACCACAGGTGCATATTGAGGTCCTGGATAAAACAAAGATGTCTCACTAGTCTATTTCAGATGTCTTAATAGCCCATTTCAGATAACTTTCACAGCTCTTTGGTCTTGGTTAGAATTTGGGTACTTGGGTCCATTGTACTAATTGTGGATGGAAGCCTGGTTGGTATCCTCAATTCCATCAGCGCTCTCAACCTCAGTTACTCTCCACGATGGAACCAAGATAATCATGTTACAGTTCCTCTGCGTACTTGTCAGATTTTCACAGCACGTTTGTAATGGCTTCACACAGATGGTCTAAAATGAAGGGCACGCCCTAGCACACGTGCTTACACCATCTTTGTCTCTCCTGCCTGTGCTTTTAACTGGGGAAAACAGTGGCCGTCCAAAAGCTCTGTTTGTGTGTATCTTGCAGGAGTCCTTTGGAACCTTTCATCTTGCGATGCACTCAAAATGCCAATCATACAGGACACCCTGGCCGTGTTGACCAATGCCGTGATCATCCCCCACTCAGGCTGGGAAAATTCACCTCTTCAGGACGATCGGAAAATACAGCTGCATTCCTCACAGGTGCTGCGAAATGCCACTGGATGCCTAAGGTGAGTCCCGTGTTGTTGCTACCTCCCTCTGTCAACGGGTGCTTTTTGTTTCTGTAACTTTAATTGCTGTTTTGCTAAGGATCAGAGTGTTTTGGAATACTGATACGGCAACAGTGCAAGAAGCTGGTGAAGATCATTTCTAACGAGGTACTGAAGATGCATATGCATCTTCCACTGTCCTCTACCTACCCCAGTATTTGACTTATTTAACATGTTTTCTTAGGCCTTAGGCAAAGAAATAAACATTTTCATTCCAACCAAAAATAGTTTTCTTTGATTGAAAACAATAGTTAACAGTCATTTCCCTGCTGTGATATATTATGCATCTTGAATAACCAGGCAGACCAATTGGTTAGAAGAAGAGTCTATGACAAATACATAGAGATCTAGTTGACTGTCTCCAGTAGCTATTTTTATTTTTAAAAAATTTTCAGTGTGACTGCAAGAGCCTGTGTTTCTTGAAAATAGCTCTTTAATAAGGACTGTGGTGTGAAATGTCTTTTTAAAATAATAAAAGTAGCAAATGTGTTCTAATTATCTCCCAATGCCTTCTTACAAAACTCATCACCCGGAAATCTCTTGAGATGTTTTAGATGTTTTGTTTAGTTTTTGCTCTCAGAAAAGAATGTAATAATCAATGCATACTTCTTCTCGACTCTAGAAACTGTGTTCCCAAGGATGTTGTACGTTGTACCAAAGTGGGAAATCTCTGCCAGTTAAACTGAATGATAGGATGGGTGTGATTTAAAATACCTCGTCAAACAATCTCTATTTCAAAAGTAAAATGTACAGAATTGCTTCAGCGTGGCTGCCTCAAAGCTGCCATTTCTCTTACAGTTGATCAGTTTCTAGGTATAAGAACCAGTCTCTCCTGGAGAAGGAACAGAATCACCTTGGTGACGTTAATAATAACGATCTCATGTATATTTACAACAGTGCTCTCAGCCTGCAGTCTTGAGAGGGGTGTGTGTGTTTGTGTGAAGGGGGCGTGCATAAAGGGAGATAAAGAGAGTTGGTCTCCATAAATATCAGTGTGCATTCATGGGCAGGAATAGGAAACCCTCTGACAATTTTGCTTTTCCTCAAGGTCATGAAATAATGATCTTTTGGCATGATTTCTCTGGATAGGCTCCTCCATAAGTCAAGTTTACAGTTTTCTAAACCCCACTTTTGAGACGTCCATCTTATAACCTCTTAAATTCTATTATCTTTCAGAAACCTCCTGCCCCACCAGCAGAAATATAACTCTTCCAAAGCTAAAACTATAAGCACTCCTGACCCTTCTTACCTGATTTTTCTATTTCAGTTATATGCAGCTGTTACAAGTAATTTTCCTTTCTTAACATCCTTGACTTGTAAAGAGTGTCATTGTTCCTAATGAAGATTGTGGAAGGAAGTGCCTCAATCAATTGTATACATATAGTCTGTAAAGATCTGCTAAGTTCCATCAGCTAAAATTCTCTCTGAATAATATAGTAACATAATTATATATTCAGGATGTTTGACATAAGGATGAAGGATACTGATACATGAGCATTCAGCTTCATTTGATGGAAAGTCAGATGAAGAAACCAGACTAGTGTCAGTTCACCGGTCCCCTTTGTAGGTCATCTGGCCAAGTTCACACACACAGAGGCTTGAGCGATGCTGCTTCTGCTGCCAGCCAGGATTGACCACATCACAGAAAGCAAAAAGGAGGACATCTGATTTAGAAAGTGTTTCATGTAGCCTAATTGTTTTTTTTTAGTCCAGTTGAAACCAGGTTTAGGGTTTTCCCACTTTTCAGAGTTTATCATGTGAATGACAAAGCAAGATCTATCAAAATATGAATATTTCACTTCCCTCTTAATTCTTTAAACTCCTTCTGTTGCCAAAACTTGGCCTTTGTTCACTGGTGCCAAATAGAAACTCAGAGACAGAGTTTTGGGTGAGGTAGAAAGAAATAGCTTTATTGCTTTGCCAGGCCAAGGGGACCACAGCGGGCTACTGCCCTCAAGACAGTGTGTCCCACACGGGAGGGGGCAGTGAGGGGTCTTATAGTGTTCAATAAGCGGGGTGTGATCAGCTCATGGACATTCCTCTGATTGGTTGGTGGTGAGGTAACTGGGAGTTAGCATCATCAACTTTCTGGTTCCAACTGGTCTGGGGTCTATGTGCTTTGTGGGCAGCGTACAGTTAACTTCTCCCACCTGGTGGGCGTTTCAGTATCTGCAAAACAGCTCAAAGGACATGGCTCAGAATATCATCTATAGTCCTTGGGGAAGAACTAAAGGTACTTGACTTTGTTTAATGGCTAAAGTATTATTATTTTGTCTTGCTTGCCTGTTTTCCTTTCTTTTTGCATTTTTTCTCACTTCTCTGATTCAATGTATTCTTTGGCTAAAGTTTTTCTACAGACAACAGGCAGGTGGACGACATGGGTGAGAGTCTATTCCGGGAAGACCTTACAGTGTCCTGCTCGGTTACACTTCCCTTCTCACAAAAAGAAATATAATTTTTTCTCTCTTATTTAAATGTGTTTATGAATCAGTCTACATTAATGAAAAGGTTGGACTAAGAGGAAGAAAATAGCCTTGGGAAGGGGCCAAAATGAACTTATCAAATAAAGACTCAGCAGATAAAAGATTTCAAGAAATTTCTACTATTACCATTTACTTAGAACCAAGTTGGAAACACACCAAAACAGTCGTAAATATTTATATCATGATGGAAGATTCTACATATTAGTATGTGAGGTTGTAGTTACATTCTTAATTTTTTCAACAAAACCTAGATCTTTATTTACCGTAAAGAAATTACTATGTATGCTGTTCCTGCTTTTCAGCAGTTTGATCCATGAGCATTTGCTAAGTGCCTGCTGTGTGCCAGGGAAGGGCCAGGGAGGCTGAAATAAACATGGCAACCTCTTCTGCCCTTCAGAAACTCCTCCTCTAGTGGAAGACGGTGGTACCCATACAATGAGTCCTAGTGTTATATCTTAGTATAATATAAAGCTAAGATTAGGATAGTATAGAAGGAAAACCTGGGAAGGGAGTGGTAACTCAGTGAGTGTGGTCACAAAACATTTCAAGAACCAGGTGAGACTGGGGTCAAGCAGAGAAAGGGCATCACCAGTCAATGCTTTGGGAGATGCTCGAGGCCAGAGGAACAGCAGGAACACCCTGACACTGACGTGGAAGAACTAACTCCAGCATCTGCAGGCAGTCTACAAACCTAGCAGACTTTAGGAAGTGCAGCTTGTTTAGTTGTTTCATTCCAGGTGATAAAGGGCGTTCAAAGCAGAGCTAAGAAGAATAGACTTGAGTCTGTGAGGAACAGAGAGCTATGGCGAAGCTTTGACCAAGAGAACACAATGGTCAGCTATGTCTGGGAGCAATTTTACAGGACGGAGTAGAAGCGGGTAGGGAGGGGAGAGGTGACATTAAGAGCAGAGCTGTGAATTGATGGGCTGCCCTGAAGGCTTCATTTCTAAGGGACCTCCTGTAGACAACTGTAAATATCAATATTTTGTTCCATTCGATTAATTTAACCACCACTGATTTGTGGCTATGAGAACTCTCTCCATAGCTGTTGTAGTTCTGCTTTTTATCTTGGAATGTTTTTCTTCTTTTTAGTCATACTATTCTTATTAAAATGGCAGCTCTGTTATCTTATCAAACGTTAGAGGAGTTTTATGGCACATGCCATTATTTGTATGTAACTGAGGTTTAATAAATCAAATCCCCAAAAACAAGAGGATTTCAAACACACGTAACTATGCTAAATTATGGATAATGCAGTAGACTCAGCAAAAGTCCTCCTGGAACTGCAGAAATGATTTCAATATAGTCTTTAAAATGTAAATTAATAACCAGATCATCTCAATTTATAAATCAGATCTGGGCTTATACTTTTGCAGGGAACAGTTTTTTTCTATCACAATATTTAGAAATAATTTGGTTCTTTGGTGCTTCTTTTTTTTTTAATTTTTTAATTTATTTTATTTTATTTTGTTACGTCTTTATTGGAGTATAATTGCTTTACAATGGTGTGTTAGTTTCTGCTTTATAACAAAGTGAATCAGTTATACATATGTTCCCATATCTCTTCCCTCTTGCGTCTCCCTCCCTCCCACCCTCCCTATCCCACCCCTCTAGGTGGTCACAAAGCACCTAGCTGATCTCCCTGTGCTATGCGGCTGCTTCCCACTAGCTATCTATTTTACGTTTGGTAGTGTATATATGTCCATGTCTTTGGTGCTTCTGAAAGCAGAAAATAAACTCACAGCACTTGTTCTTCTGGTCATTTTTATGTATTAAATATATATATATATTTATATGAAAAATGATACAGTGATTTTGTACAAGAAGATGATATAGCGGGTTTGTGTAATATTTGCATACCTTGATCTGGTACATTAATTTATAGCTTTACTCTTTTTTTTCACTTTTAAAGACATTTATTGTTTTTTTTTCAAATTTTATAAGCAATACATGTTTATTGCTGACTACTAGAAATACATGCAAGCATAAACTAATAATTAACAGTCACCCATAATCTCACCCCCCAGAGATAACCATCGTTAGCATTTTTATACATTTCCTCCCAATGTCTACATATCTTTCTACTCTTTTTTTTTAACATCTTTATTGGAGTATAATTGCTTAAAGTGTTGTGTTAGTTTCTACTGTATGACAAAATTAATCATCTATAAGTATAAATGTATCCCCATATCGCCTCCCTCTTGAGTCTCCCTCCCACCCTCCCTATCCCACCCCACTAGGTGGTCACAAAACACCGAGCTGATCTCCCTATGCTATGCAGCTGCTTCCCACTAGCTATCTATTTTATATTTGGTAGTGTATATATGTCAATGCTACTCTCTCACTTTGTCCATGCTTCCCCTTCCCACTCCCTGTGTCCTCAAGTCCATTCTCTAGTAGGTCTGTGTCTTTATTCCTGTCCTGCCCCTACGTTCATCAGAACCATTTTTTCTTTTTTTCTTAGATTCCATATATATGGGTTAGCATACGGTATTTATTTTTCTCTTTCTGACTTACTTCACTCTGTATGACAGACTCTAGGTCCATCCATCTAACTACAAATAGTTAAATTTCCTTTCTTTTTGTGGCTGAGTAATACTCCATTGTATATATGTGCCTCCTCTTCTTTATCCATTCATCTGTTGATGGACACTTAGGTTGCTTCCATGTCCTGGCTATTGTAAATAGTGCTGCAGTGAACATTGTGGTACATGTCTCTTTTTGAATTATGGTTTTCTCAGGGTATATGCCCAGTAGTGGGATTGCTGGGTCGTATGGTAGTTCTATTTTTCGTTTTTTAAGGAACCTCCATATTGTTCTCCATAGTGACTGTATCAATTTATGTTCCCACCAACAGTGGAAGAGGGTTCCCTTTTCTCCCCACCCTCTCCAGCATTTATTGTTTGTAGATTTTTTGATGATGGCCATTCTTACTGGTGTGAGGTGATACCTTACTGTAGTTTTGATTTACGTTTCTCTAATGATTAGTGATGTTGAGCATCCTTTCATGTGTTTGTTGGCAATCTGTATATCTTCTTCAGAGAAATGTCTATTTAGGTCTTCTGCCCATTTTTGGATTGGGTCGTTTGCTTTTTTGGTATTGAGCTAAATGGGCTGCTTGTATATTTTGGAGATTAATCCTTTGTCCATTGCTTCGTTTGCAAATATTTTCTCCCATTATAAGGGTTGTCCTTTCATCTTGTTTATGGCTTCCTTTGCTGTGAAAAAGCTTTTCAGTTTCATTAGGTCCTATTTGTTTAGTTTCGTATTTATTTCCATTTCTCTAGGAGGTGGGTCAAAAAGGATCTTGCTGTGATTTATGTCATAGAGTGTTTTGCCTATTTTTTCCTCTAAGAGTTTTATAGTGTCTGGCCTTACATTTAGGTCTTTGATCCATTTTGAGTTTATTTTTGTGTTTGGTGTTAGGGACTGTTCTAGTTTCATTCTTTTACATGTAGCTGTGCAGTTTTCCCAGCACCACTTATTGATGAGACTGGCTATTCTCCATTGTATATTCTTGCCTCCTTTATCAAAGATAAGGTGATCACATGTGTGTGAGTTTATCTCTGGGCTTTCTATCCTGTTCCACTGACCTATATTTCTGTTTTTGTGCCAGTACCATACTGTCTTGATTACTGTAGCTTTGTAATATAGTCTGAAGTCAGGGAGCCTGATTCCTCCAGCTCCGTTTTTCTTTCTCAAGATTGCTTTGGCTATTCGGGGTCTTTTCTGTTTCCATACAAATCGTGAAAATTTTTGTTCTAATTCTGTGAAAAATGCCATTGGTAGTTTTATAGGGATTGCACTGAATCTGTAGATTGCTTTGGGTAGTATAGTCATTTTCACAATGTTGATTTTTCCAATCCAAGAATATGGTATTACTCTCCATCTGCTTGTATCATCTTTAATTTCTTTCATCAGTGTCTTATAGTTCTGCATATAGGTCTTTTGTCTCCTTAGGTAGGTTTATTCCTAGGTATTTTATTCTTTTTGCTGCAATGGTAAATGGGAGTGTTTCCTTGATTTCTCTTTCAGATTTTTGTCATTAGTGTATAGGAATGCAAGCGATTCCTGAGCATTAATTTTGTATCCTGCTACTTTACCAAATTCATTGATTAGTCCTAGTAGTTTTCTGGTAGCATCTTTAGGATTCTCTATGTATAGTATCATGTCATCTGCAAACAGTGACAGTTTTACTTCTTCTTTTCTGATGTGTACTCCTTTCATTTCTTTTTCTTCTCTGATAGCCGTGGCTAAAACTTCCAAAACTATGTTGAATAATAGCAATGAGTCTGGGCAACCTTGTCTTCTTCCTGATCTTAGAGAAAATGGTTTCAGTTTCACCATTGAGAACGATGTTGGCTGTGGGTTTGTCACATATGGCCTTTATTATGTTGAGGTTGGTTCCCTCTATGCCTACTTTCTGGAGGGTTTTTATCATAAATGGGTGTAGAATTTTGTGGAAAGCTTTTTCTGCATCTATTGAGATGATCATATGGTTTTTCTCCAGTTTGTTAATATGGTGTATCACATTGATTGATTTGCGTACATTGAAGATCCTTGCATTCCTGGGGCAAATCCCACTTGATCATGGTGTATGATCCTTTTAATGTGCTGCTGGATTCTGTTTGCTAGTATTCTGTTGTGGATTTTTGCATCTATGTTCATCAGTGATATTGGCCTGTAGTTTTCTTTTTTTGTAACATCTTTGTCTGGTTTTGGTATCAGGGTGATGGTGGCCTTGTAGAATGAGTTTGGGAATGTTCCTCCCTCTGCTATATTTGGGAAGCGTTTGAGAAAGATAGGTGTTAGGTCTTCTCTAAATGTTTGATACCATTTGCCTGTGAAGCCATCTGGTCCTGGGCTTTTGATTGTTGGAAGATTTTTAATCACAGTTTCAGTTTCATTGCTTATGATTGGTCTGTTTATATTTTCTATTTCTTCCTGGCTCAGTCTCGGAAGATTGTGCTTTTCTAAGAATTTGTCCATTTCTTCCAGGTTGTCCATTTTGTTGGCATATAGATGATTGTAGTAATCTCTCTTGATCCTTTGTATTTCGGCAGTGTCAGTTGCTACTTCTCCTTTTTCATTTCTAATTCTGTTGATCTGAGTCTTCTCCATTTTTTTCTTGATGAGTCTGGCTAATGGTTTATCAATTTTGTTTATCTTCTCAAAGAACCAGCTTTTAGTTTTATTAATCTTTGTTATTGTTTCTTTCATTTCTTTTTCACTTATTTCTCATCTGATCTTTATGATTTCTTTCCTTCTGCTAACTTTGGGCTTTTATTGTTCTTCTTTCTCTAATTGCTTTAGGTGTAAGCCTGGGTTGCTTATTTGAGATGTTTCTTGTTTCTTGAAGTAGGATTGTATTGCTATAAACTTCCCTCTTAGAACTGCTTTTGCTGCATCCCATATGTTTTGAGTCGTCGTGTTTTCATTGTCATTTGTTTTCAGGTATTTTTTGATTCCCTCTTTGATTTCTTCAGTGATCTATTGGTTATTAAGTAGTGTCTTGTTTAGCATCCTTGTGTTTATTTTTTTTCCCAGATTTTTTCCTGTAACTGAGATCTAGTCTCATGGCATGTGGTCAGGAAAGAAACTTGATATGATTTCAATTTTCTTAAATTTACCAAGGCTTGATTTGTGACCCGAGATATGATCTATCCTGGAGAATGTTCCATGAGCACTTGAGAAGAATGTGTATTCTGTTGTTTTCTTGATGGAATATCTATAAATATCAATCAAGTCCATCTTGTTTAATGTATCATTTAAAGGTTGTGTTTCCTGATTTATTTTCATTTTGGATGATCTGTCCATTGGTGAAAGTGGGGTGTTAAAGTCCCCTACTATGATTGTGTTACTCTCGATTTCCCTTTTATGGCTGTTAGCATTTGCCATATGTATTGAAGTGCTCCTATGTTGGGTAAATAAATATTTACAATTGTTATATCTTCTTCTTGGATTGATCCCTTGATCATTATGTAGTGTCCTTCTTTGTCTCTTGAAATAGTCTTTAAAGTCTGTTTTGTCTGATATGAGTATTGCTACTCCAACTTTCTTTTGATTTCCATTTGCATGGAATATTTTTATCCATCCCCCCACTTTCAGTCTGTACGTGTCCCTAGGTCTGAAATGGGTCTATTATAGACAGCATATATACTGTCTAATGTCTGTCATAATGGGTCTTGTTTTTGTATCCATTCAGCCAGTCTGTGTCTTTTGGTTGGAGTGTTTAATCCATTTACATTTAATGTAATTATCAATATGTATGTTCCTTTCACCTTTTTCTTAATTCTTTTGGGTTTGTTTTTGTAGGTCTCTTCCTTCTCTTGTGTTTCCTGCCTAGAGAAGTTCCTTTAGCATTTGTTTTAAAGCTGGTTTGGGGGTGCGGAATTCTCTTAACTTTTGCTTGTCTGTAAAGCTTTTAATGTCTCTGTTGAATCTAAATGATATCCTTGCTGGGTAGAGTAATCTTGGTTGTAGGTTTTTCCCTTTCATCACTTTAAATATGTCCTGCCACTCCATTCTGGCTTGTAGAGTTTCTGCTGAAAGATCAGCTGTTAACCTTATGGGGATTCCCTTCTATGTTATTTGTTGCTTTTCCCTTGCTGCTTTTAATATTTTTTCTTTGTATTTAACTTTGATCGTTTGATTAATATGTGTCTTGGTTTGTTTGTCCTTGGATTTATCCTGTATGGGACTCTCTGTGCTTCCTGGACTTGATTAACTATTTCCTTTCCCATGTTATGGATGTTTTCAAGTATAATCTCTTCAAATATTTTCTCAGACCCTTTCTTTTTCTCTTCTTCTTCTGGGACCCCTATAATTCGAATGTTGGTGCATTTAATGTTGTCCCAGTAGTCTCTGAGACTGTCCTGAATTCTTTTCATTCTTTTTTCTTTATTCTGCTCTGCAGTAGTTATTTCCACTATTTTATCTTCCAGGTCACTTATCCGTTCTTCTGCCTCAGTTACTCTGCTATTGATTCCTTCTAGAGAATTTTTAATTTCATTTACTGTGTTTTTCATCATTGTTTGTTTGTTCTTTAGCTCTTCTAGGTCCTTGTTAAATGTTTCCTGTATTTTCTCCATTCTATTTCCAAGATTTTGGATCATCTTACTATCATTACTCTGAATTCTTTTTCAGGTAGACTGCCTATTTCCTGTTCCTTTGTTTGGTCTGGTGGGGTTTTACCTTGCTCCTTCATCTGCTGCATATTTCTCTGTCTTCTCATTTTATTTACCTTACTTTGTTTGGGATCTCCTTTTTGCAGGCTGCAGGTTCATAGTTCCCATTGATTTTGGTGTCTGCCTTCAGTGGGTGAGGTTCGTTCAGTGGCTTTTGCAGGCTTCCTGGTTGCGGGGACTGGAGCCTGTGTTCTGCTGGGTGGGGCTGGATCTTGTCTTTCTGGTGGGCAGGGCCACGTCTGATGGTGTGTTTTGAGGTGTCTGTGAACTCAGTATGATTTTAGACAGCCTCTCTGCTAATGGGTGGTGTTTTGTTCCTATCTTCCTAATTGTTTGTCATGGGGCATCCAGCACTGGGGCTTGCTGTGCATTGGGTGGGGCTGGGTCTTAGTGTTGAGACGGAGATCTCTGGGAGAGCTGTCACCAACTGATATTTCATGCCAGGAAGTCTCTGGTGGTCCAGTGTCCTGAACTTGGCTCTCCCACCTCAGAGGCTCAGGCCTGACAGCAGGCCTGAGCACCAAGACCCTGTCAGCCACATAGATATGTTACAGGGTCTTTTTCCTTCTAGGGACTCAGCCAGGATTTCAGGCAGTGGGCCCTGAGTCCAAAAATTGCCTCTATTTGGGAACTTGCCAAACACGACACAGGAGAGACTTCAATATTTTCTTGGAGTTGGATTTGCTCTCTTGTACTTCTCCCATTGCCACAAAAAAAAATCCTTCCCTGAGTAGCTGCTGCTCCTTTATCCTTAATTCCCCAACTGAACACTCTTGTTACTCTTGAAAGTTACCTAAATTTTATAAAAATGCCTCAGTTGCATGTTATAAGTCTTTTCCAATGTGTCATGACCATCACTATCATATTCCATGAAATCAGGCTAAAACATAAGCACGTGATTTAGGACCTTGTTTATCTGGTAAAAGAAAACAATAACTTGCATTTGTTCTACAAAGTGTGCCGTGTGTGTGTGTTTAAGGAATTCTTAAAAAACTCTGGAAGTGAAATGTGACTACTTTGGTATAAACCAAGTGAGTTGTCACAACCAGAAAACAATTCAGTTCCCTTGGTGTGATTTATAGGTATTCCACTGGGTCAAGGCAAAGAAAATTAGTAACTGTAAGAAAGTAAACTGTGTACAAAATATTTCTTACTACTGAACTTCTCTTCCTTTTTTAGATCTTCTTTATTAGGGAACCATCTTGAAAACTAAGGCATTATTGTCAAGGACCATTCTGTTGTCAAAAATTCTTTTAAATTATTTCCTTTTATATACTTCAGTTATAGAAATTCTCCAAAGCCTCTGTTGGGAGTTAAATATAATTTAGTCCTTGACATAATCATACATTTTATAAACTTGTTTTGAGATTGTATTTTTCTCATTACCATTCATTGTCAAACAATACTTTTTGTAAAAAAAAAAGTATAATAAGCAAGATAGCATGAGGTCACTATTTAATATATTTAATATGTGAGATGTCAGTTAAGTTGGATTCAGTATCTGTCCTCAGGTGATGTTATCTCTGATATTGAGTTGGAATAGGAAGTCTCCTTTCTTAAGAAATGCAGAGAAATTGAAGATGGGAGCTGTGTGTGTGTGTGTGTGTGTGTGTGTGTGTGTGTGTGTCTGTGTGTCTGTGTGCCTGTGTTTTGTTTGAGTGTATGGGGGGGGCAGTTTGTTCATTCAGTCATTGCAAGTTATGACCTGGCAACATAGTAGATATTCATTCAATCATTTTACACACTGTGACTAGAGACACGATTTTTATGTAAAATTAAAATGAGAATTTTTATTCATAAAATTCCTGACTTCCAAGGACCAGGAAGTTCTGCTTTGAATACATCATTCATTCTCGTATTTATTATAAGTTCAAAAGTTCATGTGTAGCAAGTCGTGAAGCCAGTATTTTCACCCACATCCTGACTCCTGATCCAGACCATCCCCACTATACCACACTGAGGGGAAATATAATGTTATGTGAGATGAGATTGCAGATCTGTGCTAGAGCAACACAAACAAACACACGACCAATGAATGGACAGCATGCTGGTTCTTTTAATTTGCTTCTCAACATTTACCAAGTGACATCCACTTAGCCAACATCCCTTTTGCCTTTAATTGTCATCTGTCTTCTCCCTCCCCCTTATTTCTTACTTTCCCTTCTCCTCCTCTAAGACCCAAAGTATGGATGGCAGGGAACCCAGACAGAGTTAGTCACAAAGCCCTACCTAAGTCCCTTCTCTCCATCTCCATCTTAAATCTTAATTTTGACAATTAGAATGATGAGTGTCTTTTTCTTTTAAGACTAAATTTTAAGGCATGTTCTAGATAGTAGAGTTGACATTATTTTTCCAGTCCTTAGATACCTCCATCCTTTTACTGATGACATAAAATGAGTTAATATTTTTGGCTTGTTTCTATAGCTACAGTTTCAAGAATATATAAACAAAATGAAATGTAAAAGAAAATAAAACTCTTTTCCAAGGATAGTATTTCCTAACCTAGTGTACCTTATAACTCCAGTAGGAGCATATGGTAGGTAAAAGTAAATTGATCAGATCATTATCGGAGAACATTATTCTCAATTTTTGTTCCTAGCAGTATTCAAACTTGTTTAAGTCATTTCAGGGCGGGAAGCTGAGGTTAGGCATGTAAGCAATTACTATTCTGAAGGAGTACACCTTTTTATTTTTCAGAAAGAAAAAAAAAGATTATAAATGCAAATGGTACCACTCTTAAATATTCAAAAGCTTATCAGAGTGAAATTTAAGTTGGAAAAAAGGTCTATGCCTTAGTAAGCTAAAATCTAGAACACTAACATTGTCCAATCTTTAGACAAATTAAAATATCTTAAAAGACTGTCCAGTTTCTTGAGCCTTCTCTTTGGCAGTACGTGTTGTACCAATATCGATGGTGGTGCCCACCCCACCAGCCTCAAGCACAGGACATACTAACCGGGAACATTCTAAAGATAAGAGGCTCTTGGCTTTGCCTTTTCTTTCTTTCTTTTTTTTTTTTTAACATCTTTATTGGAGTATAATTGCTTTACAATGGTGTGTTAGTTTCTGCTTTATAACAAAGTGAATCAGCTATACGTATACATATATCCCCATGTCTCTTCCCTCTTGCATCTCCCTCCCACTCTCCCTACCCCATCCCTCTAGGTGGTCACAAAGCACCGAGTTGATCTCCCTGTGCTGTGCAGCTGCTTCCCACTAGCTATCTATTTTACATTTGGTAGTGTATATATGTCCATGCCACTCTCCCACTTCGTCCCAGCTTACCCTTCCCCCTCCCCGTGTCCTCAAGTCCATTCTCTATGTCTGCATCTTTATTCCTGTCCTGCCCCTAGGTTCTTCAGAACCTTTTTTTTTTTTTAATATTCCATATATATGTGTTAGCATATGATATTTGTTTTTCTCCTTCTGACTTACTTCATTCTGTATGACAGACTCTAGGTCCATCCACCTCACTAGAAATAACTCAATTTCATTTCCTTTTATGGGCTTTGCCTTTTCTAAAAAGGCATGGTGAATCTTCATAGGAAGATGGCATATCACGTTGATATAGCAAAAATTTAAGCACATATAAAATATAAAATGAAAAGGTAAAGCCCTTAGTCCTTTTCCATTTAAAATTGATTTTGGGGGTAGGAAATGAAATTTTTCAAAAGTTGACCTGTTTGTTCCTGAAATACCTATCCATCACTGAGAAAAGAGGATAGAAATGGAAAAGCAGATCTCTTAAATTTTGTTGGAGGAACAAGTTGGTAAGAGTGATCACAGCTAGATTATGGGATTCTGGGAGGTGATGGCATGTGGGGCTGGTGGCATTTGGAGCTGGGGGTGCTGGGCAGGGGGTGGGCCTCATCTCTGCACACTTCCTCCCAGCCTCACCCTCTCCCACCCTGTCCCCAGTACACACACCTCATTTGTCCCCCTTTTCTAATTTTGTCTTTTGTTCCAATTCTGCTCAATTACTTTAATTTTTAATAAAAAAATATAAATATGTCCTAAAATAAATTTGGGAAAATGTTAGATCAGCCTAGGACTTAATTATGCATGAAGTTATTGTGCTAGTTTTTTTCTTTTTTATGCTTAAGGATGGCTCCAGGGAAACCACTTTTCTATGGCCTTAATCAGGTGATTTAGACCTTGAAATTGATTCAGTTGTGTACCTGTGATTGTTTCACTGCACAGTGTGTAGTCAAATACCTTCCAGTAAACTTTGGCTGGAATAATTATCACCTTCAGCCAAAATGTGTGTTGACCAACCGCACACTGAAGGTTCACTAGTGAAGGTCACACTGACTCAGCCTATGGACAAGCTCATTTTGGTTGAGGTCACTGCAGTAGGTTGGGTAAGTGTCCCCCAAAATCTGTGTCAACCAAGAACCTCAGAATGTGACCCTGTTTGGAAATAGGGTCTTTGCAGATATAATTAGTTAAGGTAAGGTCATACTGCAAATACTATATGATATAACTCATATGTGCAATCTAAAATACGACACGAATGAACATATCTACGAAAGAGAAACAGACTCACAGACACAGAGAACAGACTTGTGGTTGCCAAGGGGGAGGGGGTGTGGGAGAGGGATGGAGTGGGAGTTTGGGATTAGCAGGTGCAAACTATTGTATATAGAATGGATAAACAACAGGGTCCTACTGTAGAGCACAGGAAACTATATTCAATAGATTGTGATAAACCATAATGGAAAAGAATATGAAAAAGAATGTGTATGTGTACAATTGAATCACTTAGCTATACAGCAGAAATTAACACAACATTGTAAATCAACTATACAATAAATTTTTTTTTTAAGAAATGAGATCACACTGAATTAGGGTAGACCCTAAATCTAAAGTGTGTTATCTTTATTTTTTTTTAAATAACTATATTTATTTATTTATTTCTGGCGTTGGGTCTTGGGTTGCTGCAGGCTTTCTCTAGTTGTGGAGAGCAGGGGCTACTCTTCGTTGTGGTGCATGGGCTTCTTGTTGTGGTGGCTTCTATTGTTGCGGAGCACGGGCTCTAGGTCACGAGCTCAGTAGTTGTGGCTTGCTGGCTCTAGAGAGCAGGCTCAGTAGTTGTGATGCACAGGCTTAGTTGCTCCGCAGCATGTGGGATCTTCCCAGACCAGGGCTCGAACCCATGTCCCCTGCATTGGCAGGTGGATTCTTAACCACTGTGCCACCAGCAAAGCCCTAAAGCATGGTATCTTTATAAGAAGAGGACATACACACAGAGACACACAGAGAGGAAATCCGTGTGAAGACAGAGGCAGAGACTGGAGTGATGCAGCTGTAAGCCAGGGAATGACAAGGGCTGCCGACAACCACGGGAAGCTAGGAGGAGGTAAAGAGTTCTTCTCCAGAGCCTTCAGAGAGATCACAGCCCTGCCGACACCTTGGTTTTGGACTTCTAATCTCCAGAACTATGCAAGAATAACATTCTGTCGTTTAGGCCACCAGACCGTGGCACTTTGTTCCGGCAGCTCCAGGAGCCTGATAAGGTCACCCTAGTAAGGAACCCAGTGGAGTCTGCCAAGCAGAGCAGCCACCGGAGGACATAGCACAGGGAAATAAAGGCGTGAATAACTCAGAGAAGCTGCCTGTCCCCAAACAGTGCCCACACCCTGAACAGATAAAAACAGATCCAGATAGAAAGCCATTTTTCCCTAAGCCAAGGCCATTCCCCTCCATAGCTCACGTTCAAGGCAGCTCACCCCCTGGGGCAGGATTGGCTCTGCAAGCCCAGGTGAGGCTGCTTGCGCCAGAGAAGTTCAAATCCAACCTCTTTGGTGAGCGGCTGTGAAAGAAGCATCTCCCCACGTGTGGATCCGAGGCTTATGTTTTCTGCCCATTTATGAGCCAGGCTCCTTTTCCCTCCTGACTTTGAACTTGCTTCTGAAAGCTAAGAGGACTTGTTGACTGTGAACTTGTTGGGTACCATGGACAGCCAGCAGTCATTCTCGGGTCTCGTGCAGAGCACGTGACATGACTTAAGTCTCATTTAAGGAAGTCGGCTCCAGCAGCTGTGTACAGAATGAATGCTCTCTGGATTTAGTATGAGGGGTGACTGTGTTTTTCCATTTAAAATATCACAAATCAGGGACTTCCCTGGTGGTGCAGTGGTTAAGAATCCGCCTGCCAGTGCAGGGGACAGGTGTTCGATCCCTGGTCCGGGAAGATCCCACGTGCCGTGGAGCAACTAAGCCCATGCACCACAACTACTGAGCCTGCGCTCTAGAGCCCACAAGCCACAACTGCTGAGCCCACGTGCCACAACTACTGAAGCCTGCGCACCTAGAGCCCGTGCTCTGCAACAAGAGAAGCCATGGCAATGAGAAGCCCGCGCACTGCAACAAAGACCCAACATAGCCAAAAATAAATAAATAAATATATATTTTTTAATGATAATATGTCATAAATCAATATCCTAAAGATCCCTTCCTGGCCATTATTATCATTTCAGCGTGAACTATGGGTAAAGCCTTGCTGAGTATCCTTTTTCACTTTTTAAAAATCTGCCAGCTCAAAATGGCAATTCGGATTGGATCGGCATTACCGTCTGTCTGTGTTACATTTCGTCGTGAGCACGTAGGACTTCATCTCCAGCGGAAATAATTTACATAAGGCTGACATTGCTAACTAACATCCACAGCTCATTTCCTGGTGCCGCCCAGTCATTTCTTTATTTTTATTATTCTGGTCCCACTTCAGCATCTTGTCTGGAAGGACAACAATATACAACCCTAATTTTTTCCATCTCTCTTTGTGTACAGAGAATGTTATTAAGGCCGTCAAAAGGGCTGCACTGTGCCTTTGCTTATGAGTATAATTAAACTCAGACCCTCAATTAGTCATTTTAACCCATATAACGGATGAGCGCTTGGTCCCGTGGTGCCACTAATTCTAGAGTGACCTTGAGAAAACCCCATCACGAAGTCATACTAGTGATAATCACACTCTCCCTAGAAAGCTCCTAGGAAATTTATTTTATCTGGTTTACTCTTGCGTTAGACGCAGGAAAGAAGAATTATTATTATTTTTATGTTAAGTTCAGTTGGTTGCCAATGTTATGCATCTAATGCATAACATTAGATGTTAATGCATAACATTTATGCATCTAATGCATAAAAAAGAATCTGTTTTTTAAAGTATTTTTAAGTCTCGTAGAATAAGTTCTGGATTTATCCCAATCTTGTGTTGCCGCTGCATTGAGTACTCTTACCCAGGCCCTGAAAAGAGGAGGACCTAGTCTACATGGATGCTATGCGCAGACACGACATCACTCACCCCATCCACACTCCATCTTCCCACACCTGCTCCCAAAGCAGAGGGTGCTCCCAAAGCAGAGGGTGCTCCCCACCTGAGCAGTTCTCCACGTCCTGATCAGTGTATCTATTACGGAGGCAAAGTGGATGGTTTTCTTGAGTCATGACTCAATAATAAAGGTCCTCTTTGAAGGAAGGGAACAGAATTCAGGGGGACAGAATGAGTAGGGGGTCTTAGGGGTCCATCAGAGAAGGTGGTTGGTTTGCCCATCTCTGCAGCTCCATCAGTGACGGGGGCTCCAGTTTCCATGTTGCACCCCAATGCCTCTAACTCACTTCCTCTTACCTAATCAGAAGGAGATGGTGGTTTGTACCCTTATCACTTTGCTTGGGCTGTCGTAACATGGCACCACAGGTGGGGTGGCTTAAACCACAGAAATTTATTGTATCACAGTTCTAGAGCTTAGAAGTCTAAGATTAGGATGTTGGCAGGGCTGGTTCTCAGAGGCCTCTGTCCTCAGCTTGCAGGTGGCCACCTACTGGCCATGTCCTCACTTGGTCTCCCCTCTGTGCGTCTGTGTCCTGATCTCCTCTTTCTCTAAGGACACCATATTGGATTAGGGCCCAGGCTAAAGACCTTCTTTTATCTTAATTACCTCTTTGAAGACAATTTTTATATACAGTAACATTCTGAGGTACAGGGGGTTAGGACCTAACATCTGAGCTTGGGAAGGACATAATTCAGCCCATAATAATACTCCAATAGTTGGATTTCACTGTCTGTTCTCACTTTGGGAAACAATTTTTAATAAATTAAAACATTCTTCTAGCAAGGTCATGTTGACCAGTGTGAAGCCTATTTTAATTTATTGTATAACAAAGCCAAAATCATACTTATTCCCT
The DNA here is from genome assembly GCF_963455315.2 of Globicephala melas. Classification (NCBI taxonomy): domain Eukaryota; kingdom Metazoa; phylum Chordata; class Mammalia; order Artiodactyla; family Delphinidae; genus Globicephala; species Globicephala melas. The sequence goes on along the minus strand of NC_083316.1, from coordinate 9,233,561 downwards.
AACCAAAAAAATAAATATATAAAGGGCTTCCCTGGTGGCGCAGTGGTTGAGAGTCCGCCTGCTGATGCAGGGGACGCAGGTTCGTGCCCCGGTCCGGGAGGATCCCACATGCCGTGGAGCGGCTCGGCCCATGAGCCATGGCCGCTGGGCCTGCGCATCCAGAGCCTGTGCTCCGCAACAGGAGAGGCCACAACAGTGAGAGGCCCGCGTATCGCAAAAACAAAAAAAAACAAAAAAAAAGGTTAAATGAGAAAGTTTAGTTAATTCCCAATTGGTAGACAATGATGTTTAATATTTATTCCTGTAAACCATTGGGTTATAAAGTGTTAGCTCCCTGATAAATAAAAAGCAAATTGTAAGTGCTGGTTCCTTCTTAACATCTTTCATAACTTCTTAATATTAAAAATACAATTTTCCTTCTTCTGCCTCCCAAATTATATTACATTGCTTCAGAAGTAGCTTCCCTGGATGAAAAGCTAAGAAACAAGTCTATTAACCGTAAATTGAAGAAGAAAGAGCTTGCCAAACAGTTTTACTTATTGCTTACATACTAATCTTCTCCAATACTTCAATCCATCTGTTTTCATACCATTTCTCCTTTCCCTTTTCAAAGTGACATTTATTTTGAAATAGAGCCAATATTTACCAGAGTTGGGACAAAACAACCAAGGAGATGGTACAATTCACAGAAGAACATCAGAGCACACACAGAGGCTAACCCATGTCCAGTAATGTTGATGAAGATCTCCAACTTGCAGTTATGACTGCTCTTGGAGGAAAGAGAAACATAGTCAATGAGAGCCGTGAATAACATTGTCCAGAAGCACCAGTTCAGAGAGCACCCTCCTAGCCACCATCTTACGGATTCAGAGTGAAGAGCTGGATGTGCAGCTCTGCCCCGCCCAGCCTGTCTCTTAATTCTGCTGCTCTCCTTATTCTCTTCCTTGAGTCTATTTGAAATAAATTTAATTTCTTCCTGAGGTGACCAAGAATATTTGAAAAAAAGAGTAGAAAATTTTCCAGTTTTCCTCCTGTTCTCACAGGCCCCCTTTCCTGGGTTAGTGATTTCCTTGTGTCCCTGTACAGGTGTCCATGACTGTTCACTGCAGGGCATTTGACAGACAGCTGCAGGGGAGGCTGACTGTGATGTCTGGTTCCCCGGGTTCCTCTCCATCACCCTTTGAAGCTGCGATAGGGAGGGATGAGAAATGGGGTCTTTGTACTCAGAGAGCTATGGCTGCATGAAGATCATAAGAAGCAGAGGTACAGGTCGCAGAATAGAGACTCTCCACTGGAGTACCTGCATCGTGGACTTCCATGTTGCCTCTCTGCTACGCGATCGTCAGCATCTCATAGAGAGTTCCCCGAGCACTGGGGAAGCTACTGAAGGTAAAAATCATTCTTTAGTGCTTATTAGGAAGTTCTCATTCTGAGCTGGCAGAAACTTCTGGAAGTACCAACTAAAGTGTTCTTCTTAAGCAGAGAAAAGTCAAAGAGAGGGGAGCCCTGTCCAGATTTCATGCTTGGTCTACATTTTCTTGCCTCCAAAAGGTTTAAGCAAAAGAAGCAATAGTTAGGAAAAACGTGACAACCTTCACACTAGATTTTCAGGACTCTGTGCTTTTCTAAGTCTGTATCATAAAGTCACTTTCAGTTTTTCAGTCTGCTAAGTAAAAGGACAAACATGCCAGGACTTCAGACTAAGCCTATGTCCTTTGTTATTGTCCCATAGAAAGACAAATCCATCATTATTCCCCATTAACAGGCACTCCAGTAGCAAGGAGATGCCGTGCTGTGGATGCACTGACTGGGGCTAATGAACCCCAACAGCTAATTACATTTCTCTTAAGGTAACTTATTACCAGAAAGGAGCTGTGTTAGCACAAAGATGTTATGAGAGAACGGCGATACCCAGGAAGAGGCCAGCGAATCAATCATCCCCCATAATTCTCCATGATAGCCCTATCTGGACTTTCGTGTCCAGACCATTGTTCTTCCCGGCATTACATTTGGCCTGACCTTATTTTGGACCAACAGTGTTATTGGTAATGGCAGGCTAATTTATATAAACAAACGAGGGCCCTGCCATATAAAAGCATCATCATTGCAGTTGGCACTCACTGCTCTAAGAGCTCTCTATTTTGCTCAAGTTTGGGTCAAGTGGTTACAGCCAATGAAGCTTACTGCAAAAAATAATTATTTCAGGGAAGATAAAGCACCATGTCCTTGTAAAACCTGCCAGGAAGTGTGGCGTGTGGTCTGTTGCATAGAGTGGGTCCTCCCTCCCATGTTTTGGAGGAGACTGGTTTCAGGTCTTAGAATTTTAACAGGACCTGAAACGCTATTTTTCCTTAGCACGTATGAAGGGAGTGCTGATAAGCTTCTTCCTAGAACATAAAGGAACTTTACTTATTTCTCCTCTGCAGGCAGCACTGCCATCCTGACTAGCAAACCTGATTAAATGTCATTTGTCCTTGACCCCTGTCACTTTTAAGCAGCTGAAATAGATTAAGAGGCCGGTGCTTCCCAAATCAGGTGGCGCCAGGTGTCAGCAGCCAGGACCCCCTAGTAAGAGTCACAAAGGAACTGATGCTGGGGTCTATTATGATTTTCCAGGGCTCGTTTCTATTTGAGGGGAGATGATTGAGACAGATTATCCTCCTGTTTCCTCTCAAGCACCCAGCCAGGTGCAAGCTTAGACAGAGACCTTCAGAAGACAAGTGTCTGAGCATCCTTCCACTGAGGCCAGCAGGGGACCACAGCTCAGAAAGGCAAAGCTGTGGGTCTAAAGCACCCACGTGACCACTGAGACAGGAACATTGTTGGAGAAATGTTGGAGCCAACGTTTCTGGAGCCCTTACCTGTCACCTCTCAAGGACTGTAAGATTCCTCTTCTTTATATAGGAACTTTTTATGCTCCGAAGGCTTTGATTTGAGTGAAGCCAAAGGTCGAGAAGTACGAGGAACCATAAAGATCAGATTCACCTGGCCCGTGGGTCAATCTGACCAGCCGCAAAGCTGCATCCCTCTCCTCAAGGGGCCCCTTCTATTTTGACTCTGGCATGAACCCCTACATCCCCAGCATTTCCTTCCCCCCAGCTTACTTTTCTTTCATTTAACATAAAATGAACCATTTAGAAGTGACCAATTCAGTGGCATTTCGTACATTCCCAATGTAGTGCAACTGCCTCTATCTAGTTCCAAAATATCTTCATGACCCCAAGAAGAAACTCTGAACCCATTAAATGGTTACCCCCCATTCTCCCTCCTGCTGGCCCTGGTGATCACCAGGCTGTGTTCTGTCTTTTTGGATTTACCCATTCTGGGTATTTCATTTAAATGGAGTCATGTAATGTATAGCCTTTTGTGACTGGCTTCTTTCACTTCGCATAATGGCTTCAAGGTTCCTCCATGTTGTACCTTGGATGAGTACTTCATTCCTTCTTATAGTGGACTGACGAATATTTCTTTGGGTGGATAGACTACATTCTGTTTATCCATTCGTCCATCGATGGACATTTGGGCTGTGTCTGCCCCTTGGGTACCGTGACTAATGCTGCTATTAACATGTTCCTCTATTTGTTTGAGCCCCTATTTTCATTCTTTGGGGCATACGTTTAGGAGCAGAATTGCTGGATTGTATGGTTCCTCTTGGTATAAGATTTTAGGAACTGTCAAATCGTTTCCCTGCCTATTTTATGTATGTCCATCCCATCACATTTTCTGGGCTAGACTATTCTCTTTTTCTCACCTTGTTTGCCTTTTCTTTTGTCTATTCATTCCAGAGAAGTTTTCTCTCCAACTGTTGGATTATTAAGGCCATTTGTCTTTATAGCACTCTGCATGAGTCCTTAAAAGAAAGGCACTGGGCTTCCCTGGTGGCTCAGTGGTTGAGAGTCTGCCTGCCGATGCAGGGGACACAGGTTCGTGCCCCGGTCTGGGAAGATCCCACGTGCCGTGGAGCGGCTGGGCCCATGAGCCATGGCTGCTGAGCCTGCACGTCCAGAGCCTGTGCTCCGCAACGGGAGAGGCCACAACAGTGAGAGGCCCGCGTACCGCAAAAAAAAAAAAAAAGAAAAAAGAAAGGCACTACGTTAATGTTACAGTTTTCACTTTAAAACTCTGAGGACTGGGAACAACTCACTGCAGCTACATGGTCAGAGCTAGCCAGACACGCCGAGTCTCCAGCCCCACACTGGGCCCCTCTGCCCTCACTGTGTTTGCAATGCTGGCCTCTTTTCTGTTGCTCTATACACTGAGATCTTTTCTACCTCAGGACCTATACGTGTGACTCCCAGCACCTGGAGGACTTTATTCTCTCTTTTTTACCTTTAGGCTCAGTTTAAATGTCTTCTCTTCAGAGAGACTTTCCTCAACACCTTCCCCTCCCTAATGCCTTTGCAAAGCATGCTGAGCTCTTGATCAAACCTTCTGACAGTTTGGAGTGATGTCCTTGCCTGTGTTCTTGTGTGTGTCAGGCCAGTTGCTCCACAAGCTACGTTCTTATCTACCTAAGGATCGTGTCTTTTATCGTCATAGATTTCCCTGCCCCAGAACAGCCTCTGGCCCTGATAGACCCCTATAAATAGCTCTTAACTGAATGAATGAATGAATGAATGAATGAATCAGTGAACAGTCCTTCTGTTGCTGCTTTGCTGGCTGCCTAAAAAGTGTCCTGTACTAATTTTCACCAAAGCAAGGAACCTTTTAACTTTCCTGGCTACTCATAAAATCTTCCCAATTGCAGAGAGAATGTTACTTGCATGATCACCAGTTTCCCCGTGAGATCAATTTCTTGGTTAGAGCCACGTACCTGCTTATTTTCCAGTGTGGGTGTTTGTGATATTTCTGTTAAATAAAACCACCACATCAATCAGTTTCACCAAATGGCAGAATATATTTTCTCCTGTTTAGTTCAGTTTGTCCTTGCAGTTTGGTCTTACTACCCCTGGTTCTTACGATGCTGAATTCTTCTCCCACCTCATTGAAAGGAAGCTGTTGGACTGTTGGTGTATCAGCGCAGTTAGATAATAAATATGGACAAAAACTCTCTAATATCACTAATCATCACTTAATTCTCACAACAACTTTATAAATGATAGGTTACTGTGTGGGGTTTTATCCCCCAATTTTAAATAAGAAGAAACTGCAGCTCAGAGAACTTCAGCAATTTGTCTTAGAGCTCGTGGTAGAAAGCTGTGAGCCAAGATTTAAACCTGGGCTTTCAGAATCCAAATATTGAATAGAATGCTCTGCCGTGACGTCAGCCTCGTTGTCAGCCTATCAGCGCTCAGCACTGCAGCCAACCTGCCCCACTCGTAAAGCATCAGGACAGCCGCAGCCATCTCATCATCACCTCCTTGGTCAAGTGCTAAATCAACAGCGTAGATAAAATGGGTGACGTCTCTTGTTCCACACAAACAGATACTGAGTTTCTGGTATGTGCCCAGGACTCTGCTAGGTACCAGAGAAACACACATGAATAAGACGTGATACTTATGGCCTAAAAGGGTAGAAGGGAACCTGAGCTATAGGGCGTAATGTGTGCCCTTAGTGCCATAAAAAGTTTATGCAGAATTTCTAGAAGACCTCTGAGTGAAGGAATCATAGATTCCACCCGCAGGACTCCAGGAAGACAGCCCAGAGGCCTGCACTGGGAGGAAGGAAAGCTTTCAGGGGAAGGGGGTAGAGGAGCGGTGTGGTCCAGGCCATAGGGTCTGTATGCAGGAAGAGCCCGAGGCCCACTGGGGCTTAGCAAGTGGCTGAGGGGGGCTAGTCAGGGTGTGGTTGGCAGAGAAGGACCTGAGAGGCCCCTGGGAGGGGAAGGGTCTTTTGGGAGCCGATTGGTAAGATTGTTGGGAGGGAGGGTCATCTTGAAGAGGTTCCTTTATTCTTGTAGGCCACGGGGAACCGTGGAGCGGTAAGCTGTTAGAGACACAGTGTTCCCTGTGCCGTAGAGATTCAGCCGTGCCCACAGGGAGGAGGAAGGATGTGGGCGGGGGAGAGGCAAGGGGAGGGGATTGTGGAGCTGAGGGGCAGGTGGGGCCGTGATGGCACTGGCTCTGTTTGCTGAGCCTGGACCAGTCCAGGCCATGCACTAGACGCTTCAGACGCCCTGTCTTTGAGATAGGTGTGATGTTGTTATGGGATACCATCTTCACTGTAAAGTCCAAACCAAGAGGAGCTGGCCTTCAAATCCAGATCTGACTGGAGACCCACTAGCTGTGTGATCTTGGGCACCAGAGGTGGCATCTCCAAGCCTCAGTTTCTCCATCCATGAACGGCGGTGATGGTGTTGATGCAGGGCAAGGACAAGGGTGAGGCGAGGAAGGCTGAGCTGTGCAGAGTTGGAGCCCGCTTTTATTTAAAATGTTGATATTTGAGGGAACTCCCTGGCAGCCCAGTGGTTAGGACTCTGTGCTTTCACTGCGGGGGGCCTGGGCCCAATCCCTGGTTAGGGAACTAAGATCCCACAAGCCGCATGGCGCGGCCAAAAAAAGAGAATTTTTTTTTAATTAAAAAAATGTTTTAAAAATTAAAAAACAGGAAATGATCTCATTAGTACCAAAGTTCTGAAACTCCAATGCCTATAAGCACCAGAGAACTGACGTTAATAACAGACAGGCATAGTTGTTCCATAAGGAATACTTAATTAAAAAAACTTAAAAGTAAGTAAATAAAATAAAATAAAATTTTGATATTTTGTTCATCATGGATTTTTTCATTAATTTTGATGAAAAAATATTGTGTTAAAATTATTTAGTACAGCAGTGTAAAGGTACTCAACACAACTGAACTATACACTAAAAAATGGTTAAGATGGGGCTTCCCTGGTGGCGCAATGGTTGAGAGTCCGCCTGCCGATGCAGGGGGCACGGGTTCGTGACCCGGTCTGGGAAGATTCCACATGCCGCGGAGCGGCTAGGCCCGTGAGCCATGGCCGCTGAGCCTGCGCATCCGGAGCCTGTGCTCCGCAGCGGGAGAGGCCACAGCAGTGAGAGGCCCGCGTACCGCAAAAAAAAAAGAAAAAAAAAAAGTTAAGATGATAAATTTTGTTATTTATATTTTATCACAATTAAAAATTATCTATTATTTCTGATGATCAGTGAATTTTTGGAGTACCCCCCCCCTAAATTTTGCACTGAGTAAAGGCCTCGTTCTCCTCACCCTTATGCTGGCCCTGCAGCCATGCATATAAATAGCTCGGCACAGGGCCTGGCCCACAGGAAACTCACTTTAACTGCTGGCTGCTGGCTCTGGACAGCAGCCATCATGCAATTGGAATGAAAGTCTTGGGAGCTACTGGGAATGATCAAGGGAGAGTTGAGGGCTAAGTGTTGGGTCCCCTCTGTCTCCTAGGTGCTTCACAGACTATGCCTCGTCTAATCCTCTCAAATATAAGCCCACTTTACAGATGGAGAAACTGAGGGTCAGAGAGCTTAAGTGTGTTGTCCAAGGCCAGGCTGATAATATCAGAGTGGAAATTTGACGCCAAAGCTTTTCTACTCCCCCAGGCTGAGTTTCAGAGCATAAAATACTTCCATTCTTTACAAATGAATGCCAACATTTCACAAACATTGTATGACACAAATCAGGACCTGCTAAGAGAAGGGTGTGGAGGTATTCATGGTGTGTCCCTGTGTGTATCCTTCTCCCTGGCTCCCCAAGAAGCCCCACTACCTGCCACTCCAGAGTGTCTTGCCTGAAATTCCTTTAACGGGATAAGAAGGTGGCCTGGTCTCTCTCTGAACTCTCTATGGACCAGGGCTGGAGAAGGAGCGGGCGGCTGGAGGCTGGTTTCCAATTTTATGTCCTTTCTGTGGCTACAGTCCATTAGTATTGCTGTCACTTAGTCCTCTGTCTCCTTCCCATGCTAGAAAGTTATCATTCACTTGACAAGCAAAGAAATCAATCACAAGCAGCGATGCCTATTTAGCCACAGACCAAAATAGGACCTGGGTGGAGACACAGGGCCATCGAGGGCTGCCTACTGCCAGCCTGTGCCTCTGAGTGCAGGAGTGCAGACCTGCTGGCGGAGGGCATCTGTCTGTTTCTTCCTAACCCTAATCAGAGTTTGTCTTCACTTGGTCCGCTTGCATGGCTGCCCATCCTTCCCACAGCTGTCCTTCTTGCAGGCCAGCTGCCCAGCCTCTAGCTCTTTCCCAGGGTAGCATGATGCTCTGTGACCTGAGTGTGGAATGGGCAGATGCCAGGGGGCAGTAAGCAAGTAATATAAGTGGGGTGAGAATTAGGAAAGCGTACAATGAATGAGCATAGAACAAAGGGATTTCACCCAGTCAGGGGAACAGGGAAAGCCTTCCTGTGAAAAAGACAAGAAAGATGAGTAGGAGTTGGCCAAGTGACAAAGAAGGAAGAGTGTCCCAGCCATGTGCCATGGGCAGGACCTTGAGTTTGACTCTGAGTACAATGGAAGGTCTTGGGGTGGTGGACTCGTGCTCCAATGTACATCTTTTTTTTTTTTTTTTTTGCTATACACAGGCCTCTCACTGTTGTGGCCTCTCCCACTGCGAAGCACAGGTTCCAGACGCGCGGGCTCATTGGCCATGGCTCACAGGCCCAGCCGCTCCGCGGCATGTGGGATCTTCCCAGACCGGGGCACGAACCCGTGTCCCCTGCATCGGCAGGCAGACTCTCAACCACTGTGCCACCAGGGAAGCCCCCAATGTACATCTTAGCAGAGTCGCTGACGCTTCCCTGGGAGGTGGGGGAACTGTAGCCAAAATTTGGCCTCTGTACACCGGTACCGAATTGAATCTCGGAGACAGAGTTTTGGGTGAAGTAGAAAAGCATTGCTTTGCCTGGCAAAGGGGGCACAACAGGCTAATGCCCTCAAAACTGTGTGTCCTGACCTGGGGGGGTAGTGAGGAGTTTTATCCTAATGGTTTGCAGAGGGCATGATGAGCTTGTGGACATTCTTCTGATTGGTTTGTGGGGAGGTACGTGGAATCAGCATCATCAACCTTCTGGTTCCAACCAGAACCAGAAGGGATGTGTGTGCTTGTGGGCAGCAGACAGTTAACTTCTTCCACCTGGTAGGGTTCTAGTATCTGCAGAACAGCTCAAAGATACTGTTATGTGTATCCTTGAGGGGGAACCAGGACCGTGCCCGAAGGCTGCGCTGTTGTTTCTTTTGACTGGTCCTCCCTTGTCTCCACATCCCCCCTCTTCCCTAATTAGCAACCAACTGTTTGAACCTGCCCTTTGGGACTCAGGGAAGGTCATGGAGGCTGAATGAAGCCTATTTCCTACAAACAAGAAATGGGGGGACACAGACAGACTTTTGTGCCCAGGTCCTGCTCAGTTTCAGAATGAGGGCAGAAGCAGAGAGACCGATTAAGAGACAAGAGATGCCAGTGCTATGGACCTGGCAGTAGCCATGGAGGAGGATTCTGGAGATGCTTTGACATTGGCGCTGACTTAATGTGCTGGCTGATTGGATGTAGATGTGTGGCTAACACAGGATCCGAGCAAGAGTGACACCATATTGATCCAGCAAGTTAACGTGTTCGGTGCACAGCAAAATAACGTTTAAGGAAACCCTCTGAACAGGTCCCAGTTAGCACTACTTTTCTTTTTCTCCATTACATTTTTCTCTCTTTTTTTTTCTCAGCTTTTAAGATTTCTTCTTTAGTCACCTCTGTTGATCACTGTGACCACAAATATACTTCGTAAAGGCTCCTTGTCACCCTCCTTCTTCCTATTCTGTTCATCCCCAGTGTAATTCAGGGGCTCCGTGGTGAGGGAAATCAGAACTAAAACCAAACAAACAAACCAAGGACACCACCACTAATTTAGAGGTAAGTGTCTCTGCCCATCCGCTGTGATGCAGACCAGATGGAGAGCAGGGATAAGGCTGTGGCTCGCTGCCTTGTAGCTGCTTGTTACCCACAAGCCCCCCCGACATCTCCCCACACTGCCAGTGGCCAGTGCTGATGGGAGGGTGTCGGTCATGGGCACACTGTCCTTGAGGTGTGTCCATGTGGAAGAAACAAAGAAAGGACTTTTGCTTTACACCTGAAGCAATTCTCAATTTCTTTGATGTGGAAATAAACTATATACTTGATTTTTAGCATGTTCTGTAAAGAACATATTCTGTGGTGAGTACTTGTGATTAAAAGTAAAGTAGCACGTTGTGTTTCTTGGGGAATTTTAGGGGATATTGGATTATTGGAAATAATGGATTCGTTCACTGTGTCTACTGGCCGGATAGCTGGTGAATCTGTATAACATATAAGGATCCTCTCCCTGCTTCCCTGTTGCACAAAAATGGAATCATTCTATCCTGTCTTTGCTGTAACTTTTTTTCTTAATTCATTAACAGATGAAAACCGTCCCATATTAGCACATATAAAAGGATTGGTCATAAGAGTAATTATAATAAAATGAGTGTTAGAAAAACCTTGTGTTTCCAAATTATATTTTTTAGATTATTTTTATGGTGCATGGATGCCTTGACATTTTTCTCATGAAGTCGTTTTGGGTGTCTTGTGCCAGAATTCCAGGAACCATTATCATTTACAAAGGGCAGTGCAGCCAGGCAACACACGTGCCCTGGGCCCGTAGTGAAAGGTACAAGTCTTGTCTTTTGTTTTTTAGTTATTCTCAGGGTGGCCCCTGAGCTGCTTTAAGGGTACAGTTTTTAAATAAAACCTTAACATTGGTTCAGCATCAGGAGAATGGCACCGGTACCATAACAGGTGAGAAACCCTCTAATTGAGGAACTTATTTAGAGTGACGAGGAGAGACAGGGAAACCAGACTCTTCACGAGCAACCTGTGAGCTGTTTTTAACAAGGCTCTGTGGCTGCTCGAAGTGTCTTTGCTGTGTGACCTTTCTATGCAGCATTATAAATCTTGGATTTTTTTAAAGCATGACTCGCTTCACCCCTAAAGCACTAAAAGGAAATTTGCACCCAGCAGTGCCATTATCCTGTACTCATGTTGAGAGCCAGCCACCTGATGGTAGTAAACCAAGAAAAGTCACATTAGGTTATCTGGAGTTGGTGAGAGATGCGTTTAGCTTACCAGTCCTGCAGCAAGGGTCATCTAAAAATCCTAACGACGGTATCTCATCATTCAGAACCTCTCAAATGCCTCCATTGGAAAATGCAAAAAGTTTGTCTCAAAGTTTTGAAATCCTTTAGCAGAAATGTTAAAATGAACATGTATGAAAGGTAGGCATATTTTTTTCTTCTGTGGCTGTGCAAATGAAGTGGTTCTTCCATCGCTGCCGTATCAAATTACCACACATTTAGGGGGTTGGAACAACACAGACTTACTGTCTCAGAGTGGTTTACATCAGAAGTCCAGGGAGCTTGGCTGGTCTCTCTGCTTGAAGTCTCACAAATCCAAAGTCAAGGTGTCTGCCAGCGGCTCTTCTCAGGAAGCTCGGGGGAGGACCTACTTCCTGGCTCTTTTAGGTCAGTGGCCACATTCAGGTCCTTGCAGCTGTAGACTGAGAGCCTCATTCCCTTGCTGGCTGGAGGCTGGGAGGTGTTCTTAGCTTCCAGAGGCCACCACCTGCCCTGGATGGTGGTCCCCTTCCTTCATCCTGCAGAGTCAGCCATGTCAGGCCCTCTATCCTAACCTTTCCCCATCTCTCCAAGCCCCTCAGTCGGCCTGGACTGACCCTCTGCCTCTCCCTCTTTTGTATTTAAGAGCTCACGTGATGACACTGAGCCCAGGAATCCTCATTCCTAAAAATAATCCTAAAAACTCAGGATCATTGCCCTGCCTTAAGGTCAGCTGATTAGTAACCTTAATTCCGTCTGCAAAGCCCCTTCACAGCAGTGCCTAGGTTAGTGTTTGAGTGTTTGATTGAACCACCAGGGGTCAGCCATCTTGAAGGGACATTTCTTTTTTAAGTGGATTTTTGGTTTTTGTTTTTTAATTTTATTGGCGTATAGTTGATTTACAATGCTGTGTTAGTTTCAGGCGTACAGCAAAGTGATTCAGTTCTACATGTACATGTATTCATTCTTTTTCAAATTCATTTCTCATATATGCTATCACGGAATATTGAGTAGAGTTCCCTTGCTCTACAGTAGGTCCTTGTTGGTTATCCATCTTACATATAGTAGTGTGTCTACGTTCATCCCAAACTCCTGATTTATCCCTCCCCCCCACGTTTCCCCTTTGCTAACCGTAAGTTTGTTTTCGATATCTGTAAGTCTGTTTGTTTTGTAAATAAGTTCATTTGTGTCATTTTTTAAAATGAGATGCCACATGTGCATGACGTCATGTGATATTGAAGAGACAACTTTAGAATTTGCCCTTCCCACAACCAAGAAGAAAAAGTCCAGTCATAGCAATAATGGAGGCAGACAATTAAACTTGATTTTAAAATGTGAGTTTCTTTGAATTGTTCTGATACTGATTTTTCCAACATTATTCCTAAATTGTGATTAAGACCAGTGCATAAACTCGAAAGGCCACATTGACACACCTCTTTAAGAAGCTGGCTTCTGCTTTCTTTTAATAAGTCTCTCAGAAATGTCTTCCAGAAATTAAAGATGTTTCAGTATTTAAGATTAAAAGTATACTGTTCTCCCTTTCAGAAAAAAATTAAAAGACAAGTGATCTTAGTTTTACTGAGTTTTCTGTATGTTTTTCTCACACAAATTATATATGTATTCTTAGAGTTTCTCCTCCCTCCTGTCACCTATCACTCCTACACTAGATATTTCCATTCCAAACCAAGAAGAAAAGACGGTGGTCCAGAGACACCTTCTGCAGCTTTCATTCATTTTTGGCCAAAGGTTGGCTTTCTTTGTTCGTTTCTCTTAGCTAGAACTATACAATAATCTCTGGCCAAATTAACTGGAGTCTAGATTTTTCATCATTTATCATGTTCTTTGGCCCAAATAAAAGGCTGCTGAATGAGTCATCAAAACGTCTAAATTCATGAAATAGCAATTAGGAGAGATGGGTACATTTTAAGAGATTAAAGGAAAAGTTTTTTTTTTTTTATTTTTAATCACTTGCTTCGCATTTGGACATGAGGCTTAAGCTGTTTTGATCCAGGGACTATTTTTATTAGCATTTTGGCCACAAATTTAAGGAGTCGTCTTTCAAAAAAGAAATGTAAGGAAACAAGCAAACAAAAATGTTTGAAGCAGAGAGGGATGTTGTTACCAGCAGGCATCTGGTCTGGAGCAACGGAGTAACAGGGGCTTTGCCTTCTGTTTCCGGTGTCTCCCTCTTCTAACCCCTTAACCCTCCCATGCTGGGCAAGGACAGTGAGCCCTCAGCTTAGAGAAATGCTGATGGCAACAGTCTGACAGTAAACACCCAGAACAAAGCCATATTTGGGAGGGGCTGGGGAACTGCACGGGGCACAGTGGGGTAGAAGCAGAAAGAAGAGGGAAGACACAAGAGGAAATGCACTTCTTTGCCTCTGATGATACTTTGAGTTTTTTGATTGTTGTTTCTGGGAATCAATGTTATCTGTGAGTGATCAAAGCAATGATGAAAACAAGAAATGCACCTCAAGGAAAATGTATCATCTAGATGAGTGAGCTTTAAAAAATCACATGGATTCCCAGCTTTAATAAGTGTTTGAAGTATGATTTGTTAAAATTTCCTGTAAGTAAATAAATTGAAAGACTACCTGACTGCATATGGAGAACTAGGTGTTGAATTGGAATGAAAATGAGAAAGGTGGTTTTCATAATAGCGATAAATAATCCAGAAATAATGCCAAATCTTGAAAGTGTTCGGACCCACAGTCTGACATTTAAAAGGCAAGTCGCCAATTACCTATAATCCCTTATCAGTCAGATTTGTTCTCCTACTTCTTAGAAGATGGAGGACTCAAAATACCCGGAATTGGATGGCCTCAGCTTTACTCATTATTTATTTAGCCACGATGCTCATTTTCCTGGAAGCTGTCTGCTTGGTGAAGTGAATACCGCATTTCTATTTCACAGTTTCCTAGCATATTTATTTATTATATGTGCTTTAAAACTCAGGTTTTGTGATTTGTGTTAACTCGATCTGGTTGATCACTGGTTTAGCAGAAAAAGAAGAAAACACTGTTTTTAATTCATGTTTGAACTTCATTTGCGTTTTGACCCATGACATTTTCTTTTTGCTGTTGTTGCATTTGTAATCAGGCCAGGGCTGGCAAATGGTTTTGTTCTATGGAAATGCTCATTGCGGTGGTGACAGTGGTACATAGACTTGACGGGATGCCGAGGTGCCAGGACGAAGGTGGGATCTGGGGGCTTCCAATGTGAGTTGCATCCTGACTCTGAGTCTGCGCTCCAGAAAGAAGAGCCCACCACAGATGTACCTGAGTGAAATATTTCAGGAGTTAGTGGAAAACAGGGCAGGTGGGCATCAATTGGGCCACATGGCACTGCTCCAAGCTCACGATGTGGTCCAGTAACTACAGGCTAGAAAACAATTGTGGGTGTTCGCAGAGCACAAAAAAAACATGGGCACAATTAGGTTCACAGGTAACGGTTTTAGCCACACAGCATTCACCCTTTTTTCCCTACAATTTCCTTGTAATTTAGCCCAACAGGAAACTTTGAGCAGACATTTCATAGAGCACTTAACTCTGTGGCGTCCATCAATTTTAATTGGAATCATGGAGCTGAAACCCTAGGTAGTACTTGACAGCAGTAGGGTGTCTGTTAACGCGGGTGTTTCTGGTTCTGCTCTGGGCATCTCCGGAACAGTGTGTGGGATGCGTGGCTGACTTCAGAAGGCACGCATCTAGGTGGTCCTCAAAAGGGACGGCATTGAACAGTCAATGTCAGAGGGGTTCCTCCGTCTGTCTCTGCTGGTTTACATTCCTGAATGGAGGTGGCAGTGTCAACAGGGGGCCTTCGCTCTGAGGACAACATGGCAGTGGGGTTTACTGCTGGCTCGGTACGTAGTTGTCCTTTAGGCCACTGAAACATTCTGTCTCTGCAGCTCAGCAAAACAATTACTGAGCTATCACTGTCCTGATTTATAAAGAAATTGCCTTCCTTGGGAGAAGACAGTAAGGTGCATAGCAGGAATCTAAGCAGTAAGACTGTGCTAATCTTAAGAAAAAGAAAGAAAAAGGGAAATTGATTTCTCTGGAAATTGTTCTGACTTGGCTATAATGAAGTACCAGCTTTAAAAACACATACGCAGAGACAGAAATCAAGAGCTTTTCAAGTAAATTCAACCTCCCATTATTTGTACCCAATAAAATTTGTGGAGGTGGGGCTATTCCTAATGCTGTTCCTACCATTTGGTACTTAGGGTTAGCATTTCAGATGATGTTCTGGGAATTCACTTAAAGCAAGGAGGCCACACTACAGACTTCACTCAATCAGAGCTGGGAAGCTGCCTCATTTCTCTCCCTTACAATCCACACACTTGTTTCCCACACAGTGTAGAGTACCAGCTGCTGTACTTTCTGTTCCCTTGAAGCCGTGAAGACTGAGGTTTTCAGGCAACTCTTCTGCCAGAAAGAGGGCTGGCAGAAGTGAAGGATTTCAGCTAAGCAGGAGAGCAAGCTGATACCCACTGACCTGGTGGCGCTCTTGTGGTTAATCAGATCAGAGATGGGGAAAAGAAAAGCAGCATACTTTATGGTGCATCGTCATATCACATCAATATCTCCTGTGCAGAGGGCCTTAGTATGCTCTGAGTTACATAGAATATCTCCTGGCCTTGCACAGTCGAGGGCAGCACCTCACCCCATTAGGAAGAATTTTTATTGTCTTATATATGGGGTATTTGGGTCTTGGTCAAATCAATACAATTATTTGATCATCTGGAAATATCTTAAAACTTGCATGAGCCCATTGCAGATAAGCAGTTTTCCAGGGAAAGGATGGAGTGTGAAACATTTAGGGATGGTGTTGAGAAGAACTCCACTTATCCTTGAGTAAAAGCTAAATGCTGTGTATTTGTTTCCTATTGCTGCTGTAACAAATTACTATGAACTTATTGACTTAGAACAACACAAATTTATTATCCTACAGTTTGTTTCTGTAGATTGGAAGTCTGACTCCAGTCTCACCAACTTAAAATCAAGGTATGGGCAGGGTTGTGTTCCTTTCTAGTGGCTCTTGGGAGAATCTGCTTCCAAGCTTCTTCAGGTTGTGGCCAGAACCCAGTTCCTTGTGTCTGTAGGACCGATGTCTCTGTTTCCTTTCCGGCTGTCAGCTGGAAGCCAGCCGCCTCTCTCTCTCATCTTTGCATGTGGCCCCCATACGTCAGAACCAGCAACAGGAAGTTGAAACTTCATGCTGGGATCTCTCTGACTTCCCTTCTGCTGCATCTCTCTGACTCCAGCCAGAGAATGTTCTCTGCTTTTAAGGCTCATGTGATTAAATTGGGCCCACAGGGATCATCCAGGACAGTCTCCCTATTTTAAAGTCCATAACCTTAATTCCATTCTCAAAGTCCCTTTTTCCATGTAAGGTAATCCATTCAGTTTCCAGGGATTAGGACATAGACATCTTGGGGGGCCATTGTTTGTCCACCACAGTGCACCTTCTGGTCCCCAAAGATCCACATCCACCCCACGTATTTTCATCTCATCCCAAGGTCTCATCCCAATTACAGCGTCAACTCAAAGTCCTAAATCTCTTCAGCTCAAAAGTCCATAACCAGAAGCATCTAAATCCAACGTAGATGAGTAACCCATGATGTACAGCTGCTGGGGAACAATTTCTCTTCACCTGTGAACCTATGATTCTAAAGAAACAGGTTATCTGCCCTCAACATACAGTGCTGGGACAGGCACAGGATAATAGTTTTAGACATTCCAGTTCCAGAAAGGGAGACATGGAAAATAAAATGGAGTGCTGGTCCAAAGCAACTTGGAAACCCAGCCCAGCAAATCCCAACTGCAAGGTTTCAAAGCCAGGGACTTACCCTCTGTCATCCTTGGCTCTGCTCTCTGGGTAGGATGTCAGAAAAAGGCAACACTGGAAATGCTTCTGGAATGACTTGAATTCACCAGGCAGGTGGGGGGAGCCCAAATGTCATAAATGTTCACCCGCGTGTTCCTGCTGAGCTACACCAGGCAGGAGGAGAAGGTCTGGTGATGCACTGCCTGGCACTCAGAGCAACCCACCTGGGCTGCCAGCAGCTAGATGTCAAGGAGGACTTAGCACAGGTTATGTGCTAAGTAAGAGCATCAACAAGGTTACGCTGGTGAACCATGAGCCCACCATGGTTTTAGTAGATACAAGGGGCTGGCTTAGGATGCCAGGCTTAGTAAAAATGTATCAGCTATGTGCCAGAATTGATATTTGCCACGGAATGCCACCTCTCACTGCCAGGTCCTGTCCTCCGTTCATGCCGAGAGTGACCCAGAGACCCCACCTCTGCATGGCTGTGCTTGGTTGGTATTTCCACAGGCTGTTCACCTAAAACTGCCCCTAAGTCCATGTGTACCCTTCAAATTTGAAGGTACTTTCCACTAAATTTTCATGAAATGCTTTCTTACTAAGAACGCATGTAGTGTACTCTGTGTTCTTACTTCTTAAGTCCCAACCCATGACTTGATGCTACAAATGTTAAAGAAAACAGTTGATGTCCAAGTTTACATAATTATAACTTAAACAAAGATTTTAATTACACCTTAAATAAAGGTGAGTCGTAAAACTTCCATCCATGTCATCCTGTGTTCGCTTTCTAGGAACATCTAGATTTCACTGGAAGTGCCTGGATATCACTTCCAAGGGGGATTGGTTCCCAAATTCTTCATACTGCTAGTTTCAGGCTGATGATATCAGATTCAGGCCCATCAAATGTACCTCTGCTTACTTTCCTGGACTGTGAACTCCTAAGGTCAACGGCCAGGTGTTTTCCTCTTTATCCCAAGACTTGGCACTGGGTGTGGAGCACAGTAGGTGCCAATCAGGGTGGGTCGTTTTGTTGGTTTGAACTGATTTATCTCTGCTACCTTTTCTCCCTAAAATGGTTCCGCAGGGTCCATCTGGCAAACCTCACAACTCCTCCAAATTTCAGCTTAACGTTACTTACACTAAAAAGTTTAAAATCACTTGGATGTCTATTAATAGGATAATAATTTTAAAAAACAGACAACGATACGCTTTTGAAGGACACAGGCACAGTGACTGAGCAATCACTGTGGCAAAAAGCCAAAACATTCCTACGTGTTTTATTTGTATGAATAGAAAACAGTCTTGAATGATAAACACCACATGGTCACAGTAATGTCCTTGGACAGAGGAGAAGGAAAGTGTGGATGTTTACTTTTACTGATACATTTCCCCCGTTGTTTTAATGAGTTTACATTAGTTTGAGATTGTTTACAGATCAGCGATCAAAGTTAAGAAAATGAGGTTGTCAGGGCGGTGTGAAACCTTCCATTCTTCCCCACCCTCTCTGAGTGCTTGTGGTACAACACACCCCCCATGGTGCCCCAGTGGTCCACATGGGGTCTCACTCACCCCTGGGTGGGAGGCTCTGAGGGAGAAGCAGCTGAAGCAGTAGACATTTATCTCTGGGACTCTGCCCAGGCCCTGAGCACCTGGCTGTGTGTCCCTGTGATGCAGTGATGTCAAACCATCCCTGTAGGCTCGTTCCGGATGAGGAGACCAAGAGAAGGCATTTATGTGCCTTCGCCCCTAGGTAACCCCATACCAGGTACACAAGAGCATCCACCTTCATTGAGGTTACTGAGTGATAAGAGGGAAACAAGCTGCTCCCTTTCTACAGAGAAGCTACAAATCAAAAGGATGAGCCCTAGTGGTTTCTGTGGCACAGCTCCTCTGAGTGAAGAGAGAGGGGGAAGGACAGACATGGCAGGGCTCACGCAACACCAAGGACCCCGTAACTGTCGCACCTGGAGTGAGAGAATCTGGCTGGGTGGCTCTTGCTATGTTGACCCAGCTGGCCGCGCAGAGGACCCCTTCCTCCCAGGCCCTGCACACTCAGCTTTCCCAGAGAGGAAAAGATTGGGGGTTTCTGGTCGGTGATTTTGGAACCCAGAGACAAGTTCTCCCGAGGCCTTTTGTAGGAGAGAACGAGGCATAGCTGCTGTTTCCCCAAGGAGACAAATACACTTGATTCCTGGAACCCAGGTTTGGGAGCAGTGTCCTGCTCACAACCACGGCACTGCTGATTTTGAGCGGAAGTTCTTAGTAACACCCCCTCCCTCCACATTTGGGACAACCAAAATGTCCTTTGGTGCCCAGACATCAGTAAATGTTTCCCGGTGGCAAAATCACCCTGGCAGAGTACTTCTGGTCTAGAAGGAGACAGACCTGAAAACAATCGTGCGTCATGTCATTCAGCAGTCACTCACTGAGTTCCTAATCAGTGCTATGCACTGGGGACCAAGGAACAGACAACCAGAAAGAGGAGGCATCCCATCCCTCCTCCACATCATGGAGGGACCAGCTTGAACATCAGGTCTCCTCTGTGCTGTCATCTGTGGTAGATCCTGCCTCTCCCCCTGCCTGTCCTGATGGGTTGGCATCAAGGCCCTACTCGGTGTGTGGCTTCATATTTCAGCTTTACCTCTAGACTACCTGTATTTCTTGAAACGATCTCTGCTCCACTCTCTAAAGCCCTCTGGCAGCCCCATCCCACTCTTGACACCTGTATGTAGTCTCAGGAACCCAGCCCAGATCCTGCAGAGACCCAGCATCTGGGCTCTGCTGATTATAAATTGGGAAATGAGACAAAGTTGCCCAATGAGCAGCAGCATAGAGTTGTGCGCCGCTGTAGGGAAGGATGGTACGGAGTTTTAGCAGGGCTGGAACCCAGGACTCCAGGGACTGGGGGGTGGGCCAGGTATGAGATGACCCCCTATAGAGGCCAGATTATAAAAGCCCAAGGATCAGGTGGGGTGGAGAGGAGAGGAGGTAACAGAGAGCACAGCAAGACAAACTAATCTTAAACTAGAAAACTCTTCCTACAAGCCGGAGGGTGAGGTGGGTGTGACACTGGGACAGCCTGGTTGGCTTCAGGTGGCGAAACTGTGCACATCGCTCGACACACGGTGTGGATGATCAATATTATTAACAAGCGTAAGAAACTTCAAACTGAACAAGTTTCGTCCCCCAAATTATACACTTTGCAACTGCTTTATCTTTCTTTGCAAATTAAGACAGCCCTGAATAATCCAGGATGGGGGTTGTAGGGGCAGAGCACAAACCACAAGGTGAGAAGGCTGCACTGATGGTGTGACTGACATCTGATACTTACCCAATACGCGTGGAGCACAGAGGTCAATCAGTCATGGACTACATGTGAACTCCAATCCCACGGAAGAGCTGAATGTGCATGTAACAGCCACCTGGCAGTGAGCACCTTGGACGTGTCGGGCACTCAGCTGCATGCTGGGTGTACAAATACCCTCCTGAAGGCCCCAAGGCAGCAATAAGGTCACAGCCTAAATAGTTCTAGTTCAAAATCAATGGTGATCAATAATGGAGATTCAAAGAGCTAAGGGAGTACGGAGAAGGGAGAGATTAATTTCAAGTAGCTTGATTACTCAAAATCTCATCCCTTGGTTTTCTGTGTGATTTGATCCCCCCTATCCTGACCATCTGAAGTGGCATCATGCAAACCAAAGTCTTCCGTGTAAGTTCCACTGTGGATCCTATGAGCACTGTATGTTGAATTTTTTTTTTAAATGAGCGTAGTGAGTGAGGAAGTCTCCGAGTAGTGAGATGTGAAACAGCACTGAAGATAGGGAAAATAGAGCAGTTTAGCTAGTTACCTTTGAATAAGAGAGACTGTAAGAGATTTTATATCTTTTAATTGTAAGATATAATAATTCGTGTTTATTTTTCATCTATTAGATAAAAAGATTATAGAATCTACTTTAAGCAGAAATGACATAGCAACTGGCAGTTCAATCAAGATTATAGAGATTATTTCTAAGGAGTAGATATTATAGCATCATTGTGCATTTTACAAAATAATTACAAGTCTTTGTTTCAGTGTTACGTTTATGCATAGAATTTTGCTGTACCAGTTTCTAGCCAGACATGGAAATCACCTCCCTCAAGATGAGCAGAAGATGATTTAAGTACAACAGGAAGGAGGAACTTTGTAGGTTGGACATGGGCTCTTTATCAGATACCTACCTGGGACCATAATTACAACTAACTGTTCAGTGACCAACACATAAGGCTATTGAGATTTTTATTTTTAAACAGTGAAACGCACAAGTATAGTAAATTTTGTGTTGGGACAGGGGGGGAAGCAAGGAAAGGAAACCTCCTCTCCTCCAGAGTGAACAACCAAAGGTAATCTTGTGATACGTTTCACTTGTTCGGGAATAGTTGATAAAAAGCGGAAACCCAACCCCAAAGGCTTGAAAGGACACAGTTACTCATTGAAAGAGAGACGTGTTCACACCTCAGTTCACTTAAAAATACATATGGAGCCTTATCCTACCTGCAGACACTGTGGTAACTGCACTCTCCCCTCTGTATCATTGTGAGGGGTGGTGTTTATGTGTGTGTCCTGATTACTTCCTCTTCCCTACTGGGACCTTAACTTATAATATCAGTCTTTCTCATTTCTCAGTATCTTACACATTTTAATATGTAATATCTTACATATTTTAATATAGTAGGCAGTTAATAATTTTTTTTAATTGTGGAGGAGACTAGATGAGAACAAAGCAGAATAAGAAAATGCTCAAATTAATATTGAAAACATAATGTTGACAAAGTTGTTAATTCCTGGTCTTTCCCATCGGTTGCCCCTGCCCATTCATTGACTACCAGTGAAAATAAGACTGATCATGAGGATGTTTATTTGTGAATCAGGAGGCAGCCTGCCCCCATCGTGAAGCCACTCAAAGGAAAGACTGAGCATTCGTGGATAAGGGGAAAGGCTAGAGGATATTCGAGACTAAGGTGCACATGAGCTATCCCTACAGTTCTTTCA
Source organism: Globicephala melas (assembly GCF_963455315.2). Taxonomy (NCBI): domain Eukaryota; kingdom Metazoa; phylum Chordata; class Mammalia; order Artiodactyla; family Delphinidae; genus Globicephala; species Globicephala melas. The sequence goes on along the minus strand of NC_083316.1, from coordinate 9,211,668 downwards.
AGTCCAAATTCCATTCTTCTGTCTTTGGAAACATGAGCTCATCAAAGCACAAAGAGGCAGGATTTAAGACTGACAGTCATACGTTGCACCCAGTGTCCTTCAGACCAAAGAGGTCTGATTGGAATTTTTTTCTTTTTGAATGCTGTAATGATTGGAATTTTTGACAAACCTAGTACGCTAACAGTGTCAAAGCTTGACCTGGTGAAAATCATTTCAAGGAGAAATGCTCTAAAAATGCTCTTTTACAAAGACCATCCTTCTAATAATAATACCAGAGTGCCTCTCACCACGTTTTCTTTTGCAAAAAGATTTCTTTCCTCCCTCCCAGAGATGCTGTCAGAACGAGGGTTGGCCACCCCAAGGCAGATTCTATAACACTTTCCATAAAAATGCTGCCAGTATTTGCTCAGTTACGTTATCTAAGGAACTGAGGAGTTTTGTTTATATTTTAAGATCAGCAAATGCCAAAAATACTAATGTGAATTGAATAACCTTTCCCAGTGTTACATTAAAACACTGATAGATCGTCTTTAAACATGTCTGCAGAACTTTTTAGATATTAAAGAAAACATTTATGTTCAGTAGCATTTTAGCATTGAGCCTATTTTATTTTGATTTAATTCCTAAAAGGTATAGTCCATATTGTACACCAAGCCTGAAGCCTTTGCTTTCCTGCCATTCACAGACCTGGGTTTGTTCTAGCTTCTCCGCTTACTACCTGTGAAGCCTTGGACAGCCTGTCTGAGCCTCAGTTCTCTTATCTGTAAAACAGAATGAAGTATAACAGGGAAAGATGTTGGAAAAATGAAATGAGAACACTTGTGTCAATTACAGCATGAGTTTGAAGATTCATTCTGTTCAGCTACTACTGTGTGCTCTAAGGCCACAGGTTCTTGGAATCTGCCCCATGGCTGGCCCCAGCAGTCACTGAAGAACACTACCCTCCCCAACCAAACCCTCCCCCTAGAAGTAGAGTTAGAGCTACTTTAGTTTAGGTCTTCAGTGTGAGCATCACCAAGTATGCAAATTACCAGATTCCACCAGTGATCTCAAGGTGAGGCCCAGCTATCTCCATGAACACGCCCTCCAGGTGATTCTGATAATAGCCATAGCTTGAGAACCATTGCCCTACCTAGATCATTCTCTCTTTCCATCACCCTTCCCCACAGTTTCTAAATGTTTTCAGGTCCTTTGTACCTTTCATTAACTCATCTCCTCCAGCATCCCTCTAATAGCCTGTGCTGTCTCTCATTCAGTTACTGCAAAAGTTCTCTGCTGGAACTGAATCCTTAATCACGGTTGGAGAGGAAGACCAGAACACCCTCTCAGGTGGAATAACTAAAAGCACCCAAAAGATTCACCTTTGACTAGATTGTCTCATGTCTTTTGTACCTTCTGGAAGCTCTCTCTGTCTCCCAGCCGTGCATTTCATTACAAGGGGCCCCTTCTGTTGGCTTTAGCTCAGGCTGTGCCATTGTAGGAAGGAGTTTGGGCAACTCCTACCCATAAAAGGTACCATAGACATCCCGATGACTAAATTTTCACAGAAATCTCTGTGTTCTTAGAATAAATTTCTAGAAGTTTACCTCTGGCAGGGCCAAGGTAGGTATCTTTTTGAAGCAGGTGAAATTAGATCTCTAAAATACTTCAGTAAGTTGAAAAGCTTTGTGTTTGAAAAGTATTTCAAACTTCTCAAAGAAGAAGAATCCTTTGAATCAAAGAGCTTCTGATTCCCTGGTCGATTGTAAAGGAAGCAGACCTTGAAGACTTGGCCCAAGTCTCCCTTCTTGGCAGTCACAGGACTCTCACGGATAACGTGTTTGGAATTCTGCATTCTCCATTTAGAGAGTTTCCTTGCAGATATCTGTGACTCACCTAATTCCAGGATGCTTTTGTGGAGGCCGTCCCCCCCGATTAAATTATATTCTTGGTAAACCTGAAAAGGCAAGGAAAGTGTTTTGATTAAAACTATGAGAGGAGGTGACCACCGTGAAGGGCGCTGACACATCCTTTTGCTTTGCAGGAATGTTAGTTCAGCCGGAGAGGAGGCCCGCAGGAGGATGCGGGAATGTGATGGGCTCACGGATGCGCTGCTCTACGTGATTCAGTCTGCGCTGGGGAGCAGCGAGATCGATAGCAAGGTTTGTTGAATTTGCATAGGTGAAGCATCTTAGAGAAGAAGGATGCCCAGGGGACCAAACAGTGGCTAACAAGGATGGAGAGTTAATGCGATGTTTACTACTTTCACTCTGAGATCTATATCGACGTTTAATCCTAGCCTAGAACTAGACACTTAATTCTTGATTAGTAGTGAATAAAATTTTAGATTAAGTTATTGTAACTACAGGTGTTCCAGATGAGTGTATAAACTCTCACATACCAGGTTGCCCACAATCTTCTAGCTTTATTTTCTAAAATCCATTGGCAAAAGAAAAAGAAACATTAAAACTACCTGAGAGTTGAATAATCCTATATTCTTACACGATAGCTCTTGAACAACTTAATTTTGTCCAATGCCATGCAAGGAATGCCTGATGAAGTCTAAATAAATGCCGTCAAAATGCTACATAAACGAGCCTGTCAAAGCATCCATCATCAGCGTCCATTCAGTGCTTTAGTTCGCAAACCAAAATAGAATTGGATGGGCTTCACCAGCGCTGAGCTATTTTGTTTTGTCTTCACTTGTCTTTTGATGAGTTTTGGTTCGTTTTCAATAAAAAATTTGTCATTTCATAATATCCTGGTATCAACACAGACTTTACTGATACTTTCAAGTAATACATGTGATGAATGGGATACCTTAATAAGACCTTAATACATGTGATACCTTAATAAGACCTTCTCCAGAGCCACTCTGCTGACATTTGGGTCCAGTTCTCTGCTGGGGGCTGCCCTGTGCACTGTAGGGTGATGAGCGGCATCCCTGGTCTCCACCCACTAGATGCCAGTAGCATCCTTCCCGCAGCCCAGTTGTGACAAACAAAAATGGCTCCAGATATTGCCGGATATACCATAGGGAGCCAAAAATTGGCCCTGGTTCTGAACCAAAGCCTCAATCCCATGGTTTTTAATACCAACTCTTCTTCGGAATTGCCTTTGGAACATTTAATAAATGCATGTGCCTAGACCCCATCACAGCCCCCTGAGTGAATCTGAGTGTCCAACTCTCGTCTCCGATTTCTATTCCTCTGAAAGTTCATCAGGTGATTCGATGTGCATCTTGGATTGAGAACCGCCCTAGTAGATACAGCTTTGAAATGGACACTCGTCGGGAATACGATATAATATAACTTAGTTGTAAGGTCAGATAAAGAACAAATAAGAGTGATTTCATCCATTTAGTTACTCGTTGGCATGGGGGTGATTTGCCACGGTGCTTCTCTACACATTAGAGTGACTGAAAAATTTAGAAAATTACTAAAAAAACTAGAAAACTAAATTACTAGAAAAGCTAGAAAATTCCTGATGCCTGAGCCCTACTCCCTAAAGTTTAGGACCCATGATATTTTCTGGGACTCTAGCCCTTTGAGTACCAGCTGACTCCAGTTATGACACTGTCTGTCATTTTATCACTGCCACTCAGTTACATTTGCATCCATTCATTTAGCGTATATGACATCAATTTCAAAAGTGAAATATGATAGAAAAGATTTAATCAACCTCTCTTGTAAATGCCCTTAACAGCCATTTTAGACCTTTTAATATCATTGACAGGAAAGTTAAGTCCCTGAAGAAGCAACCAGTCAAGATGTCTTGAGTATTTACAGATACCTGTTAACACAATAGAGGAATTTTGAAAAGAGCTACTGAAGGTAATTCGTAATTCACAGAAGCTGCAGCGCTAAGGATCTTAAGATTCAAAGTGGTAAAGACTAACGCAGGGGATGCTAAGCCTATGGATACCAAGCAAGCTTTAATAGTGTCTGGGCCTTGGAGTTGAGAATAAGAGTCAACAGCCTCTTGTCTTGGTCCAGTGCCCACCACTGGGTAAGGCAGCCTTCAGGAGCATGGTCCAAAATCAGAGTGCTGTGAGGCACGCACATCTTTCTTCTGATGTGTCAGAGGACCAGACTCCTCAGTCTCTCGGGAGACCTTGAAGATTCTCCTTGTTAATGTCCGCCCACATTTCCCCCAAAAGAGGAAACTGAAAAACTGAGGACCACTTAGGGCTGGAGTCAGAAAACTCAGATATTCCTTGAAATCATGCCATTTGCAGCAACATGGATGGACCTAGAGATGCTCATACTAAGTGAAGTGAGTCAGACAAAGACAAATATCTGATACCGCTTATATGCAGACTCTAAAAAATATGACACAAATGAACTTATTTACAAACAGACTTAGAGACTTAGAAAACAAACTTATGGTTACCAAAGGGGAAAGATGGGAGGGAGAGGGGATACATTGGGAGTTTGGGATTGATGTGCACACCACTATATTTAAACTAAATAATCAACAAGGACCTACAGTACAGCACAAGGAACTCTGCTCAATATTCTGTAATAAACTAAATGGGAAAAGAATTGGAGAAAGAATAGACACACGTATCTGTATAACTAATCGCTTTGCTGTACACCTGAAACTAACACAACATTGTAAATCAACGATGCTCCAATAGAAAATAAAAATTAAAAGAAGAAAAAACAGAAGACTCAGATATTCCTGATTGAGCAGCAAGAACACTGAGCTTGGCCCCGGGAGCGTGCTGGAAAACGTGCCATCTCGTCCTCCCGATGACCAAGGACAGGACCCGGGTGACCTCAGCTTTGAGACAAGGAGGATCCTTATAGCTGTTGAAAGGATCAAATGTGATAAACTACTCAGCAGTGCTCTGCTGGCCAGCATGTGCTATTGAGTTTTAACGTATTATTATTGTCCCATCACTTTCCACTCGGCCCTCTGCTTGGCCACTTCTGAGCTTTCTCAGTGACAAGTTAAAGGAGGGGAAAATGTGTGCACGCTGTCTTTGAGGCCAGCGAAGTTAATGAGCGCAAGAGCCTGGATTCCACGCACGCTCTCAGCTCAGCGCCTGGTAACTGGAACAGTTTGTTGAAAGGGTAACATATGGTGGAGCGTTCTACAGACAGCTTCCAAATTAGCCCTTTCTAATAGAAAATAAGGAGTCAAAATGACCCTGGTGACCAAGAGGGACTACTGAAAGCTCTGTTGACGGCAATGGATATGGAAACCAAAACCACCAGCTGCCACCCACCTTCTGCTGGTGTCCCCAAGGAGGGCGGTGGCAGTCTTCTTTTTTTTCTTTTTTTCCTGCCCCTGCAGAGGAAAGCTCTTGACTTGGTAACCCTCCCAAACCAAGCTTAAGGAGAGATAAGTTCAACCCCTGGGGCCACCCCCATCCATCCCTCTCTACCACTTCCTCTGTCTCCCTTCCGCCCTCCTCATCCCCTCTCTGTCTCTCCTTCCTCTCCCCACCATCCAGCTTCTCTCAAAATCATCCCTCAGCCACAGGTAGATTATAAAACATTTCTCAAAACGGCGGATTTATTCCCCAGTGGTCATTTGTTAAACAGAGGCATGGAGGTGCCCCAGGGAAGATGAACAGCAGGATGAGAAAGGAGTTTATTCTCCCAAGACTTTGATGTAAGAAAAATCAGTTTGAGCTGATTTAAAAATCGTTCTGACTTATGCCATAACATTTTCTTTTCAGGGAGAGACTTTTCTCCCTTTCATGTATTGTCCTGTGTTTACCTGCTTTCATGCCGGTTCCTTTTTCGATGCTGAGAGGATGCTTGAAATAGAAAATCAAGTTGACTCAAAGCCTGTGGAATTAGCAGCCCATGAAACCTTGAGAAGCTGACAAGCAACGCTTGGGATGGCAAAGGTCCCAAAATATACCCTGAAAACTGGTTTTCCTGCTTGGTTTTCCTGCCCACAGTAGTCATGTCAAACATACACAGTGCCTTTTACCAGATTCCAGTCATAGGTGGGAACAGTGCAGGATCCGGACCCTGGCAGCTCTCACCACCCTTCCAGTCCCAACCTAGGACTAGAAAAAGTGGAGCCATCTGGTATAAGTTACTGAAAGCTTCAGACCTCATCTGTAAAATGGAACGATCTTCCCTGCCTTGAATGGTGGCTGTCCCACAGTTGGTGCCTGAAAAATGATAGCCAAGTTGGCATGCTTTTAAAAAGACAACTTAGCTCTTCTTTTTCAGATTTCGTATGCCTGAAACTGACGTGACATTGTAAATCAACTAGACTTCAATAAAAAAATTTAAACTTAAAAAATAAAATAAAACTTATCTCAGTTCAATTTATTCTCCATCATTATCTTGTCCTTTGTAAAAATTTGGTATTTTTTTTCCTCTTCCCTCGGTTCCTCAAATCCAGGACAAAGGTCTAAAGGTTGATGCGCTGGTCTGAATGTTTGGTTCCCCCCAAATCCGTATGTTGAGACCTAATCTGCAATTTGGCAGTGGGGAGTTTGGGAGGAAACAGGAGCACAGGGAGAGTTCACACTTTGGCCAAGGTCACACAGCTCATTAAATGGCAGAGCCAGGACTCCATCATGGACCCATCAGATCTAGGTCACAAGCTCTGGACCTCCCAGCAGTACCATCTCCACCATTGTTAATGATATAGATCCTTGTACAGCACTTGCTGTGTGCCAGGAACTCTTCTCAGTACCTACATACCGGGTTAGTTTCCTGTTGCTGCTATAACAAACAGCCATAAACATGGCAGCTTAAAAACATAAACTTATTATCTTACCATCTTAGACATCAGGAGTCCAAAAGGGGTCTTTTGGGGCTAAAATCAACGTGTCAACAGGGCTGCATTCCTTCTGGAGGCTTGAGGGAGGCATCTGTTTCCTTGTCTTTACAGCTTCTCAAGGCCGCCCACATTCCTTGTCTCATGGCCCCTTCCTGCATCTCTAAAGCCAGCAATAGCAGGTCACGTCCTTCTCACGGGGTTTCACTCTAATTCTTCTGCCTCCCTCTTTTGCTTATAGGACCCTCAGGATTCCATGCCCCCCCACCGGATAATCCAGGGTAATCTCCCCAACTGATCAGCAACCTTAATTCCCTCCACCACATAACCTAACGTATTCACAGGTTTCAGAGACTAAGATGTCGACATCTTTGGGGCAGAGAGCTTTATTCTGCCTATCACATGTAAATACTCTAATTCCCGTATTCCACACAGCAGCCTAAAACGTGGCCGCTATCATGGCCGTCTTACAGAGGAGGTTATGGTCACGGAGATATTGGGTGCACTGTCCAAATCTCACAGCCAGTGGTCAGAGACCTAGGGTTCTACAGGTATCCAGCTCTATGTGTGTCCTTAACCACCGTTTAACGCCCCTGCCAGGAAAATCAGCATGGAAACACTGATGCCCCCGGGTGAACACAGAACCCGGCTTGCCTGGGACCACCCTGGTTTGCACCTCTTGCCCTGTTTCACCCCCAGAAAGTGCCCTGGTAGATGGTAAATGTTAATGTCGCCCTCCCAGAGCTGACAGAAATCCAGTTATCTGTGCTCTTGGTGGTTCAGAGCCCTAGTCCCCATGCGGCCATTGTCCGTAAGTGGACGCCATCTGGGACCTCTCGTGGTTGTGGGTTCTTCCTCGCTCACAAGTGAATTTCAATCAGTGGCAGCTGCTTAGAAAAGGACCTCTTGTTGATAAGTAGTATCTTCAGGGTGAGAAAATGTCTTAGGACTTTTCCAAGCTTCCCTAAATTCTTTCCACTGTGGCTGTCAAGGGAGCCATTAGGGGCAGCGGCTACATGCATCCAAAGAAAAATGTGTGTGTAAAGACGGATTGCTTTTCTGGGTGGAGGAGTGCTGGTTAGTTTTTATTCACTCCTCCTCCTTTTTTTTTTTTTGGATTCTCCAGACCGTTGAAAACTGTGTGTGCATTTTAAGGAACCTTTCGTACCGGCTGGCAGCGGAAACGTCTCAGGGACAGCACCTGGGCACAGATGAGCTGGACGGGCTGCTCTGTGGTGAGGCCAATGGCAAAGATGCAGAGAGCTCCGGGTGCTGGGGCAAGAAGAAGAAGAAAAAGAAATCTCAAGATCAGGTGATGTGGGGACTCGCAGCTGCATGCAATCTTCCCTTGCCCTAATCACAACATGCATGTTTCGTCTGTGTCTGCAGGTGCAGGGCTCTGCGTTTCTAACACGCGGTCACATCACTAATGCCTCTGCACAGGCTTTCCGTGGGGATTTCATAGCTGAGACAGTGGAGCATTACCTGACTCCCCCCAGGTTCTGCAGCCACGCCAAGATAGGAAATCTCAAAAACGGAAAGAGCCGCTTGCGTCCAGGGCAAGCTCTAAGGTTCCAGCTCACACAGTCGAGTCAGATGCAGGCGCTAATTCTTCTGTGTCGATGCACACATTCATTGCGGCCCTTGCGGGGGCCAGGAGGGTGCCTTGCAGGTGGTACAGTTGCACAGGATAGGTGTGGTCTAAGAAGGGAAGCTGTGGAGAGAGGCGCAGAAATCCAACATATATTGTATAGGTCATTTGGGAACTTTTGGACATGCAATCTTGCACTTATTGTTGGAAAACGGAATAATTCACAGCCCTCCCAACAGAATGACATTAGAAGCTTGGCCTTGGGGGCCAATTCCGGTTACTCCAGATAGCTGTCCAGCTGGAGAGGCCTCTTCAAAATGGAACGGCCTTTCCTCCAGCAGCTGTCGGTTGCCCTGCATTGAAGTAAAGGCCCACAGGCTGTGATTCTCAGCCCTGGCAAAAACAGAACAGCCTCCAGCCCTGCCCCTCGGGAGCCTCTGGGAGGTAGAACCCCTCACCCACCAGGCCCCCAGGTAAGGGAGTAATGAGAAAAAGTGCCCGTCCTGTGGCTGCCAGAAACCCCTGCTACTGAGATCTTCCCGTCTCCTCCGGACACTGTGGTCATGTTCCCAGCCTTCCCCGACCCTGTGGTTATACCTCCAGCCTTGCCCTGGACGCTATGGTTGTTATCTCCAGCTGCTGAGGGTCCTATAAACCCAAGATCTGACTGTCCTCAGGAGTGGATGACTGAGAAAGTGGGACAGAATCCCCAACATGCTCTCTTGCCAGGTTTTTAATTCAAAATAAATTTTCAAAAATATCTGTTTAGGTCACAACACACTATTTTCTAAACTATTTTTGGAAAAGTTTAACTCCGAGTGAGGGTTAAAGGAACTATTTTATTCACGGTAAGGATTAATGGGAATGTGTCCTTAAATATAATTCCTACATTTAACCTGAATGTGTCAGTGTTAGCATTTTTGTAGGTTACAGTTCTCAAGCTGTTTGTAGCCCCTGAGGCTCCAGGTCTTTCTACAGCTTCTGGATCTGTATGTTCCAGCTTAAACACGCCTATAATTTAGGAGATACAGGCTCATTGCCTCTTTGACGGTGACCTTCCACTCTGAGAAATAAATCCCCAGCCCTGCTTTTTCTCCTGTCCTGGATCAGTACTCTGTGTCTTCCATCTCCCCCTGAACTGGAGGAGCCTTTTGGGAGTATTGAGCCATGGTTCTTAATTCTGCCTCTTAGAACCCTCCTACCAGGAGGGATGCAGTGGTTAGCCAGCACCTGCCATGTGCCAAGTATTATACTAAGTGATGTCACACACTTCAGTTATCCTACCTGGTACTTAAGGGTGCCAAACGATTATGGGTTCTGAATATTTTTCAATATCAAATAAGTTAAAGATGGCCTAACAAAGGTACATGGGTTCTTCTCATCGTTTCCTTTTGTGGTATTGCATACCATGGGGCCCAGTCCCTACACTGCTTCACCCTGGAAAGCAAGCTCAGTAAAGTTGAAAGGAAGAAAAGCCTATGGGCAAGAATATAGTGCTTTACAGTCTACCTTGTGATCAAAATCACCTGAATCTCACCTACAACCTAATGATTCAGAACCTCTGGGATGGGCCCAGGCAACTTTGGAAATCAGATTTGTGGAAGTCCATTAATATGGCATTAGCCTTGGCAGGCAGAATGAAAGAAAGAAAGAGAGAAAGAGAGAGGGAGGGAGGGAGGAAGAAAGAAAAGAAAGAAAGAAAAACTTTAAACTGAGGTTAAATTCACTCTGATTTCATGGTTTTCTCTTTAGTCTATGGCTTAGATTTTGAAGCACACCCTTCTGATAGCTTCTGTGCCTGGCCCTGGTGTCTCCTTTAGTAAGATTCTGCCCCGACACTTAACCCTTTTCCCAACTCTGCCAAGGTGTGCTCTGGTGGCTTGAGGTCTTTCGAATGACAGGTGAGATTAGGAGTTGATTGGGTCCAGAGAAGCCAGGGGTCAGAAGAGAACATTCATGGACATCACGCCAAGATAGAGCCCTTCTTCCAAGGGGCTTAGCTGCTTCCATGAAACCTCATGGTGAGCAATATTCCACCTCAGAACGCTGTACTTCAAACCATAATTTATGACATCAGTGAGCTCTCTTCTAAGTTCAGTCCACTAAAATGATGAGTAGAATCTTACGATTTTTGCCTGAAATCTAAATGAAAATGAGTACAGTCTGTTCCATTTTTCTTCTTACAATATTCTTTTAAGGGAGAAAAAAATAATTTCTTTAAGAAAGTTTTGCTGAAACCACCGTAAGTTAAAACACAATGGAACTTTGTTGTTTATAAAGAAGCTTCAAAGTTATTTCAACCAAATGATAGTTTTAAAAAATGTTTTCAAACTGTTCTCCCACATAATATAAAAATATTTTGAAGTGCCAGGAAATTCAGTATCAAGCTTAATGAGGATGTAAACAGATGGAGTGTTAGGTTTGCAGCTATAAAAATGGTCAGATATAATACATCCCCTGGAACCTCTACTGCTCATAAAGTCAGTCTCTTTAAAGAATAGGTAGTGATTATAGAAAGTGTATAATACAAAGTGAAATGAAGAAAGAGGTATATAGAGATAGATACAATGCAGATAAAACCTGGCCAGTTTAGTAAAATATGTGTCATATGCAAATTCAAAATATATGCATGTACCAAAAATATGTTTTTTTAGAAAAAGTGCAGTACATCAAAGATGATGGAAGATAATGGCTGATTCTTCTTATATGTAAATTTTCTACAATGGGCATTACAATTGTAATCTTTTCAAATATTATTTTAAAATAATATTCAAAAAGGAACTAACTGACCAAGTCAGTGTTTGTTTATGCAGGTGTATATGCTTTTTTCTCTTAAATTTGAGTTGCCTCAGAGAAAGGCATAAGATAAAATGAACAGTTGTCTAATCCACGGCAGATCCTTACCAGGACAGAGGAGCCAGAGGTTTTACCAGGAAGCAAAAGTGATGAAAATCCTAATATTGGTTTAGTGATTGACTCTGTCACTTGCTGAATTCCAGAAATTTACGTTGACTTTCACCTTGGGCATTGGTATTCTGTACCTTTGGAAAATACTATACTTTGCAGGTCAGATTTAGTTATAATAAAAATCTTGCAAACTTTCTTTTAGATCCTTGATGGGGATAATTCAAGAAAATATATGATACAGAACCATCAAATGTAAACCCCTGTGTGTGGCTGTATTGGACACTTCCATGCATCGTATTCTGGTCCAAAAGGACGTTGCAAATTCATTAATTTCTGACTTTGTGTTCAGTGCCTATCGCTGAATTATAAGAAATGACTGCTTTCTCTAGTAGCTCTTTTCAATTAGACCCTCTGCCAAAGCAGTCTACATGCCATGTGCCAAGAGGCATATCCCACCCAGCACAGTCCTCACCGCTGCTGGCAGGGCTTTGTGCCAGCAGCCTGGCAGAGCAGGGCAGGGGTGGCAATCCGAAGATTGAGGTCCAGGGAAATAGCAGTAGACAAAATTGATTTAGCTGCTTTCCCACCCTTTGTAGAAATAAGCATTTTTGTTTGTTTTTCGATTTGGCATGTGGCCAAGGTTCCTGCGATGGTGTCCGGGGATCAGTGGTGCTCAAACATGGATTAGAAGTAACAGGATACTGCTGGCTGATGGTCCGAGCAGACCTGGGCCTTCAAGACCTACTCTGTGTGAACTTGACTGTGTACAGAGAAACCCGCAGTGAAAAACAGAAGTAAAACAAGCAAGATCTTCTAGAGTTCAGAAATCTCTCTTCTGCTTGAATCACCTCTGAATTTTTCAGTTCACAGGGGTATTTATATATCCACATGGGTGAGGATGTAAACCTATCAGAATTCAAAGGTGATTCTGATCCAGCATTTTTATACGATCAACTTTCTCTCTCTCCTGATAATCTTTGTTTAGTGAGCTGGGGTCAATTTAAGAGAAGTATTATTACTCTTTTTCATCTCTTTTCTAGGTTGTTGATGCCAAATGCATAGATTGTGGGAAGTTTCACCTAAGATATCAGCATGATATCTTATCCACAAAAGCAGTAGTATTGGGCTTCCATGTAACACCTGTAAAGCCCAACCCAGCCCAGCACAGCCCAGCCCAGCACAGCACAGCATAGCACAGCCCAGCACAGCACAGCCCAGCACAGTCCAGCCAGCCCAGCCCAGCCCAGCCCAGCCCAGCACAGCACAGCACAGCACAGCCAGCCCAGCCCAGCCCAGCATCCCGCAGGCCATCTCCTCACTTATGCTCACGCTGCTCCTCTGTCCAGCATTCCCCTTCCCTTCTTCCACTCCTTGGAGAATCATCCTTTAAAACCAAGTAAAACATCACTTTCACCCTTTCAAGAGTTCTCCCAAGTTAAAGTGAATCCTTCTCTCATCTGCATCTGCATGGTTTTATTTAAACTTCTCCTCCAATGCTCATCACATCATCAGTCACATACAGCTGTTGATCTCCTAGAGGGAGAATTTTCTGAGGGGCAAGACTGTGTGGGTCTTCTTTCCATCTTTGACATCTAGCCCAAGGCCCAGCACCAGCTGTGCTGAATGGCAGTCCAGCTGTGGTCCACTGGGCCTCTAGCTCTTGCTGTGGGGTTGTTGCCAGTCGGTGGTCCCAGCCTCATCCATTGTCTTCTTGGGACACTTGGCCTCCCACGGCTGCTGTGAGCCAGGAGCGCTGCATAGCCCTTCTCTTTCCGTTTGTGGTTCAGGCTGTTCCTCCGCTTCTCAGGGCAGTGCTGCATTTTATTACCTTCTGACTCTGCGATCACCAGCAAACCTAATGAACACTCTAGATCTTGCTAATCGTCTGAGAACTTGCAGTTCATGTCAACAAGTGTAGATGCGTGTATCTCAAAGCACCCCTGGAGAAGCAGTACTTTGATCACACCAGACTAAAAGATGCTTAGTTCTGAAGATGTCAGTGTGTGACATACATAAATGGGATTAGATGCCATGAAATCCCATCCCCTGAAAAGTGTCCTTGGAGTTTCAGGACTTTGGATTGGGGGCCGCCTCAAGAGACTCACGCATAGCCCACTGTGTCCCGTGGGTGCTGTTGGCCCAGAAGTGAGGCTCTGAGAATAAATAGCAATCAATGTCCCAAAGCACAAAAATGAATTTTATTGCTAGTTTAAATCAGTACATTGCAGATTTGAATTTTAAACTTACTTAAATTTTAAATAAGTTTCTCCTTGAGACAAAATATATATTAATTATAAGTAAAAATATTATATCTATAAAAATATTTAAATAACTTCAAAAAATTTTATAAATATTTATATTAATAAATACATGCACACGTAATATGTAAACAATATATGAGTAAAATAGCAATAAGCTACAAGAAGAAAATAATGCACACACCCCCATCATCTTCCCTTCTAGTGTGAGCCACAATAAAAATGTATACCTGGGCCTCTAATCCTCTCTGATCTCTTTCTCTCTGTATTTATGCATAGCTTTGTTTAACCTTTCAAAATACAATTATACGATATTGGTTGGAGTGTGAGTGAAGACACATCGTACCACATCAGACAGCCAAGTTCATAGCGACTTAGAGAAGACAAGTGTGTTTCCCGCTAATGTAAAAGTCGGTGCTGCTGGCGGCTCTGGTCTGCAGAATCTCCGGAGGCTCCTTAGATCTGTCATGCTCACCTCTTTAGGATGCTGCCCTCCTCCTCATGGTCCAAAGATGGCTCTGTATCCAGAGTCCAGGAGCAGAAATGGAGCCAAGAAGACAGAGGGGAGTACCCTTTCCTCTAGAACTGCCCCCGCTGAATGTCACACACATCACTGTTGCCTACACCCTCTCCGTCTGGATGGGACACATTAGCACCTGAGTTGCAGGGGTGACTGGGATGTGTAGTGTTTTTGTGGGGCAACCGTGACCCTAGGTGAACCTTGGGCATTCTCTTAACCAAAGGGAAAAGGGGTACAGTGGTATACTAAGGGGGTGCAGTAGGAGTTCTCTACCTCAGTAAGGAGGGATATTTTATCATTGAAATGGTTTAGAATTGTCTGCACAGGGTAATAAGAAAGACCAACTTTCATCCATTTTGCTGTTTGCAAATTCTCTGCAGACAGTGTAGCCCCCAATTACCTGCAGCCAGGTGACTGGCACACCACTGAAGGGAAGGACAGGTGTGGGCGCTGCACCCACCCTGCCTCGCTCTGCCGGCTGTTGTAGACACTTTATCACTTGGCTCTGCGTGACCTCTCTGCTTGCCAGTAAATAGTCATCTACACCAGAATATGGAAAGGCTACCAAGAATTCCATTGTAGGGGTCTGCCGTGTTGTATGAACCAGTCCCCGATGATCAGAAAATTAGGTTGCTCCCAAATTTTAACTAACGTAAACTGCAATCAACATCCGTGTAGTTAAATCTCGCCTATATCCTTAATCACTTCTCAGGGATAAATTCTTAAAAGTAAAACATCTAGTTTTACGTTTACAGAGAATGCTTTTCAGGCTCTGGCGACATAGCCAAAATTTGTCTTAATCACTCTGGATGGCAGTGACAGACAGTGTGAGTACGTTTTGATTTGCTTTATTATCACCTGATGGATCTGCCCCTTTGTGACATGCTTGATGCTTTTAAGTCCTCGTTTCCTAATATCACAGGTGGTTTTTCTTTCTTCCAGGCAGTTTCCGTTTCCTTATTAGTAACCATACTTTCTCGTTTGTGGCTTAATACCATTTCCTTTCTGACCATCTGCTGATTTCAGCTGCCGCTCATCCCTCACGGCTGGTAGCAGTGTAGTCTCGCTCTGCTGTCACCTCACCGTATGCCAGGAGCTTGGTGACTCAAGACATGCTATTTCATGTCCTCAAAGCAATAAGTTGCATGCGCCCACAAAGATCACGGCTGCACAGTTCTGTGCAGTGACTGTCCTTTGCCACTCCCTGTGAATGAGTGAGATGCTTCTCCTTCTTCTGCGCCTCTCATATAAAATTTATCCCATCACCTAGAAATGCTGCTTTTCCACTTTCAGTGGGTTTACAGACTTAACGCTCAATTTTTGGTGACTCATTAATTTGTGTTTACATTTTACCATTCGGTATTCCACACCATCAGTCAGTAGTCTGTGTCTTACAGACTAGACCTGGGTTTCTCAGCCTTGGCACTGTTGACATTTGGAGCCGGGTAATTCCCTGTGGTAGGTCTATCCTGGGCATTGTGGGATGTTTATCAGCGTCACTGGCTTCTACCCAGTAGACACCAATCAATAGCACCGCTTTCCCTAGTTGTGACAACCAAAACTGTCTCCAGACATTGCCAACTATCCCCTTGGGTGTTAAAATCACTCCAGTTGAAAACCACTGTATTAGACTGTCTTTGAGGGATGTATCACCAAAGATATAAACAAGCAAGACTACAGGACTACCTCAAGGAAGTTGGCGAGTCAGGGACAGAGTCCCTTGAAAAAGCAGGTAGTAGGGTGAGTCATAGCCCAGGTTTCCCTAGATGTGGATGAGAAGTTAGGAGCAGAGAGAATTCTAGGTGAGCATTACTAGTGTTCCAGTTGGTTCCATCAGGATGACTTGGGGAAGCGGCGAGCGAGCCCAGTGATGTAGACCAGCCTTGATAACACTCCTCTTTGGTCACAACACAGTGGCCGCCTTGTGCCAATGTCTGGAGCTCACAGCATCACCCGCCTCCCTCCTGCCTTCTCCTGAGGGGTGTGCACCCACACAGGCACGGAAGTGAGTCAGCAAGTCTGTCCCTGAATGTTTTTTGTTCTGAAGCCTTGTTTGGGAAACACCATAGCCAATCTCACCTTTAAGACAGGTTTCTAATCTCTCAAATGCAAAATTCCCTGTATCTTTTTCAAGGAGAGCCTGGAGACGTGTACCACATGAATACGAGTCACTGGCCGTCACCTCTGTCCTCTCTTTCCGTAGGTTCAGCCTCCCTGTAGTCGACGGCTTCTGAACAGCTCCCAGGGGAAGTCAGACGCCCGAGCTACCCTTGCCTTCCAAATTCCCAAGCGTCAACACAAAAATCATTTCTCTTTTGGCTTTTGACAGTTGCTTGGAGTTTTTTTTTCTTAATAACCATTACTTGCATTCCCTTGCCCTCCTCCTTTTCCTCCTTCCCTCCCCGCATTAGCTGAAAGTGATGATGAAACACGGTCAGGGCAAAAATCAATTAGTAACTGCTGTTCAAACCAAATCAAGCAACAGTGGCCAATGGTGGATGGACTGTGTTTAGGTTGTGGCTCTTCAAAGTATTTAGCACTGGCTGCAGCCTAATTTACCCAAACCCTGCATGAAGGAACATTCCCTGACAGTTTCCCATTTTAGAGCCATTTTCTCTTCTTGCATTCTGTGATGTGTAACTTCAGCTGGGAGGCAAGAGTGGGATTTTAAAATCAGACTGTTTTCCTGTCATTGCACATCCACTCCCTTTCCCTTGCAGTACCTCTGGCCCATTTATGTCACTGAAATCCCTTTAAAAGAAAAGTGAGCCTGCACACATGCTGACTGTCATTCTCTGTCGCTGGTAGAGAAATTTAGGCACTAGAGATGCATTCCGCTGGTGAAGAGGCCTTTTCTATTTGTGTTCCAAAGATACGGCAGCGAAAGCTCTTTTCTTTACATAGACTGGAATGGCTGTGACATATGCGACAGAAGGAGCTGTGTATTTTAGCAGCGCTCCTCCCAGAATGTAAATCCTTCTTCCATGTAGGCGAGAACGTCTTGTTAGCATCTCCGTGGTACCCAACCCGGCGCCTTGGAAGTAGAAACTGGGGTAGTTGTAAGCTCCTTCAGAGGGAGGAGCTGAAATTCCCTCATTAATTCTTCTCATTCAGTAGGGGCTTTTATGAATGTAATAATTAATCTCGTGAGCCACCGTCCCCTGAAGAATCCATTTACACAGTCTCTTTGTAAAGTGTACAGACATCTTTACTTTCTGGTTTTTGAACTTTCTGATTTTTTTTTTTTTTTTGACGGTACCATGCAGCATGTGGGATCTTAGTTCCCCGACCAGGGATCAAACCCACACCCCCTGCACTGAGATCGCACAGTCCACCGGACCTCCAGGGAGGTCCCTGAACTTTCTGATTTTTATCCCTAAGTCAGACCTCTCTTTTCATATAAGGAGCAAATGGCTTCCATGATTCCATCCTCAAACCAGCTAAGAGAGAAATCTTCAAAATAGAATTTAAGCCCTAAGGAGAAGTAAAAGTATTAAAAGCCAGTCTAAAGAAAGGCTTTTTTTTAAAAAAAAAAAAAAACACACACATTGAGCCCATTCCCACAGCTGTGTGATTTTCTTCCTAAGCAGGCATTCCTTACAGTCAGTGGCCAGTGTGTATCTCCTTCCCTGACCGTGACTACATCAAAAACCACTGTGTCCAGATTTCAGCAGACCCTTGGCTTCTAACATGGGAGTGTCTTAGTCTCCTCTTTTTTAAAAATGTTTGAGCACTACCTTCTCGGAGAGAGAATACATATTTTCAATTCTAACAATTTTGGATAGTGAATGATATAAACTGTTCGCTTATTTGTTTTATTGATATTAGTTTTACAGTCATACATTTAAAGCCAGTCCAGCAAAGTACTGATACATAAAAAGGAAGGAAATGATGCCATTTGCAGCAACATGGATGGACCTAGAGTTTGTCATACTGAGTGAAGTAAGTCAGAGAAAGACCAGTATCATATGATATCGCTTGTATGTGGAATCTTAAAAAATGATACAAATGAACTTATTTACAAAACAGAAATAGACTCACAGACATAGAAAACAAACTTATGGTTACCAAAGGGGGAAGGAGGAGAGGGATAAATTAGGAGTATGGGATTGACAGATTCCAGCTATCAATACTACACGTAAAATAGATAAGGAATAAGGATTTACTATATAACACAGGGAACCATGTTCAGTATCTTGTAATAACCTATAATGGAAAATAGTCTGATAAATATACATATATATATAACTGAAAAACAAAAGTGCTGATGATATGTTAGTGAATGTGGTGCTACTTGGGATGACAAGTCAGTCTGTTGGTTTGTTCTGTGATCTACTGTCAACATAATCCTGCCTTACACACTCCTTCTTTGCTGCCATTCTGGCCCCAAAGGAGCTTCCAGGGCAGGACAGCCAGGGTGTAGCTGGAGGGTCCTTATAACACTGACACCAAACTTTCTTAGTGCTTACTGTCACTACTGTCCTGCTCAGCTCGGGCTGCTGTAACAAAATGCCCTAGACCAGGTGGCTTACACAAACAGACATTTCTTTCTCACGGTTCTGGAGGCTGGAGGTCCAAGGGGCCAGCAGATTCGGTGTCTATTGAGAGCCTCTTTCCTGATTCACAGATGGCCATCTTCTTTCTGTGTCCTTACAGGGCAGAAAGAGAAAGCTCTGGTCCCTTCATCTCTTTATCAGGATACTAATCCCGTCATAGGGGCCCCACCCTCAAGACCTCATCTAAACCCAATTACCTCCCAAAGGCCTCGCCTTTAAATACCATCACATTAAGGGTTAGGCTTTAACATATGAATTTGGGTGAGACACCCAACATTGTTTTTTGTTTTTTTATTTATTTTTGGATGTGTTGGATGTTCGTTGCTGGTGTGGGCTCTCTCTAGTTGTGGCAAGCAGGGACTACTCTTCATTGCGGTGCGTGGGCTTCTAATTGTGGTGGCTTCTCTTGTTGCGGAGCATGGGCTCTAGGCGTGTGGGCTTCAGTAGTTGTGGCTCACGGGCTCTAGAGCGCAGGCTCAGTGGTGGGGTGCAGGGGCTTAGTTGCTCCGGGCATGTGGGATCTTCCCGGACCAGGGCTCGAACCTGTGTCTCCTGCATTGGCAGGTGGATTCCTAACCACTTTGCCACCAGGGAGGTCCCAATCCAAAGTATTATCTGTTGAAAAAATCTAAAATACTCTGGCATAACCCACTCAATCCTTAACTTCTTAAACTTGAAGTATATTCGTAAATTCTCAATTCCTATAAATAAGACAATGAATAAGAGGAGCTTTAATGCTAGAGATTATCAGGGTTTTTTCCTATTTAATAACATGAATGACCTGCATAAAGTATAATTTGAACATTTAAGTACTAACTTTAAGAATCAAGAATATGGGCTTCCCTGGTGGCGCAGTGGTTGAGAGTCCGCCTGCCGATGCAGGGGACACGGGTTCGTGCCCTGGTCTGGGAAGATGTGAGCCATGGCCGCTGAGCCTGCACATCCGGAGCCTGTGCTCCGTAATGGGAGAGGCCACAGCAGTGAGAGGCCCGCGTACCGCAAAAAAAAAAAAAAAAAAAGAACAGTTAGAACTTTTGCAAGTTTTATTCGTTAAAATATAACAGATAAAATTTTAAATGTGCTTAAAATTAAGGAACATTTATTTAACTCTCAAGCCTAAGGAGTAAAACTATGAGGAAGAAGGGATATTTTCACTCAACGTTTCCCATGTGCTGGAAGAAAACTTTTTAAAACCACAAATGCCTTTCTCCTTTTTCTTTTGCTTTCCCTTTGTCTAATTTCTGTTTGATTTTTAAACTTAAACCTGATAAATGAAGACATATAAACACACACACACACTTCTCTGTGTGTGTGTGTGTGTGTGTGTGTGTGTTTATATGTCCCAACTTGGCAATAATGCAGCCAATATAATCAAAAAATACTCTGCTAGCATTGCCCCTGTTGGTTTCCTGGAAATACTTTGTTGGTTGTGCCTTGTCTCTATTACATAGAAAGTTCTCCCTCCTGACCTGAAAACATTTTGTTTCTTTATATATTATTTTCATATTTCAAGTTCTTAGAAAATTTTTGGTAATATGCCCTTAAGGTACAGTCAAAAACAAATATAGTTTGCATAAGGCTTATTTATAAATGTAAGTTCTGTGTTCTTTGGACTAAATAGCTGTGTGATGAGTGTTTTGACTGTGTTAAAGATTTAGCCACTGCTTGTCTTCAAGCCATGTGGCAGTTTTGAAGAAATCTTAGGATAAATTCATCTTGTATTTAAATTTATAAATGATGTGTTTCCATTTTTTTGATAAAAGAGTTGCATATCCCTTGATTTCTCGTGGATCCTCACTCTAGAAGAAGGTTGGCATTAAACGTTCTCACGTGCAGAACTGTTTCACAACTTCAGTCTGATCCTGATGTCGCCATTGCCCTGTAGTCCTGTTGGTATTGATTGGCTAGGCGACATGACTTCAGGTGTGTCAGCACAACTTTTAAAGAAGACTTCCGGTCTTTTATAGGTGATGAAAATCTATTTTTTAATGGACAGTTGATAGATACTTCTTTCCCTATTAACTCAATAAAAGTTTGAATAAAGTACCCAGATGAAGGCAGGATACACTGACTGGCTTTGAAATAGTTCTTTATCTTCTGTGTCGATGTGCCAGGGTGTCATCAGCGTTCTGAAATAGCAGAGAAACCCCTTTGAACTTCTTTTGTTGCCGTCAAAGGCTATCCATATTCACATCAGTTTTCCTTTTATTCCCTTCAGATTCTCTCTGTAGCCACTAAGAAAGGATTGTAATAAAAGGTATTTAAGAGCTACATAGATCACGTGTCAGAACGGAAGAAAATTATCTAATGATTTAGCCATTTATCCTGTTTTATTTGCACAGAAGTTAGAAGAAAAGAACCAGATGAAACCCAGCAAATGATAACACAGCTTTTTTTTTTTTGCTCTTTTTACAGTTTGTCTGTCACATGTTGTAATGAGAGTGCAAATAAAACTTCTCTATACCTCACGCTGTTATGTTGGCTCTTACATGAGAGGGAAATTCCATCCACGTTGAGCTCTAAATCTTTATATGAAATCTAAATCTTTATATGAAAATGATAGCTTAAAAGTATTAAGGAGATAACAAAATGAAATAATTTTGCATTTCCTGTTGCACTAGCTAGCCGAGAGATTCAATACCCCCAGCTGGTTTCCTATGAGAAGACAATATCACTCCTGTTTCATCATCAAAGTCACCACATCTACAAAAGGGCTGTTCTCTTAGCCTAGTGCTCTCTTTCTATCTGGTGCAGTGAGCCAGTCTCAAATAACGAAGCAGGAGCAATGTGACAAGTCTGGTTCACTTTCAATTTTGTTTTGTTATGTATTTAAAAGAGATGGACTGGTTTTATTGATAGGCTGTGTACAGGTGCAAAGTCCGCTTTGAAGGGTTTAGAAGTGGCTTTGGTTGAAAGAACAGGAAGATCCTTACATTGAGTGTCCTTGTTATAAAGTTGAGATAGAGTGACACTCTGAATGAAAATGACCTTTAATGGGATGGCTGTCACCCGTCGATGGGATGTCATTCATCTCTGAGCTTTAGCCTTGAACTGAGTTAAGCTGTATCATAATTGAGAAAAAGAAGGCATGAATTTTTAATTTTTCTTTTGGAAAATAAGTGATAGAATTCTTGAAATTGTTTGTGACTGTTAAACAACTTTTCATTATTTCTATCAACACTTCTATTTTTGTTGCGAGGATAGGACGTAAGCTATATTTTCTTCCAGGTAAATTTTCAGAAGTAGGGAACTTACACAGATTCTGAAATACAATTTTGTTTTCATAGGTATACATACATATATATGGACACAGGTGCACATATATGTATGTACATAAAATATCTGTGAGAAAGCTTAGTATTGATATATATGTCTTTTAGATTATGTTTTAAGCAATCATTAATAAACACCAATAAGCAGTTAAATAACTTAATATTCCCACTCTGATACTATAAAGTAATTCTTTTGTTTTACTATGATTTTTCTCAAAAATGAATATGGGAGTATTTTTTCTACACTTATTACTTTATTTCTACCCTCATTAGACTCATTGCGTTTATTTTTAATGAAAGAAAAAGGCTATGTGTGATCAAAGATCAGAATCATTATTGGAACTTTTAATATTTTTTAATTATAAGGATAATAAAACAGAAAATTAGAAAGGTAGAAAAAAATGAAAGACACTTTATTAATAAATTTTTATTATCATTACATTTTTTTACTATGCATTTTATTTGGAATCAAACACAAACCCCCTACTACTTTGCATCCTGCTTTGTTTATTTAACTTTTATCATAAACATTTGTCCAAATTGCTACATGATCTTCATAGCTATCATTTTTAAGACTCTACCGATATGCCTTTGTGCATATAATCCATAATTTAAAATGTATATGTAATTAATTTTTAATTACAAATTCTGTTATTTATTAGATTCAATTCAAAGCAAACATCAGAATTTCTATAAGACCAAATTTGCTTATAGCTCACGTCAACATATGTAATAAACCGTAACAATTTTCTCTCCTTTGTCCATTCTGTCATTTGTTTGATGCCCATAGATGCAATGACAGAATATGTATTTTACAAGTGATATAGGAATTTATCACAGTTAATACTTGTGTATAAGAAATGAAGGCATTTGATAGTTACTAACTACTATGCTATGCCTATAGTATGCTTACTGTAAGGTGCCTTGATGTTTAGCTTTCTTCCACCCTGACCGATTAAAATTAACCCATCTCTTCTCCTTCCTTCCTGTAGCAGTGTGCTAGAATTTTTCTCAGAGGGCTTAGCCATTCTACTGCCAGTTACGTTCACTTATGTACATGCTCCGACCCCCTCCACCCTCCATCATAAGCTCTCGGTGGGTAGGAATGGCTCTCCCATTTTTGGTGGTCCTTGGACTGCTGATGTAGTATCCTACCTACAGTAGATGCTCACCAAATGTCATGACACCCTGCTTTTGTTTTTGTCTTTGATGTTTGCCGAAGGCAATACTGGGAAGTGTAAAGATGTTGAAGATGTTTACTCTCTCATTTCTCTTCCACCAGTGGGATGGAGTAGGACCTCTTCCAGACTGTGCAGAACCACCAAAAGGGATCCAGATGCTGTGGCACCCATCCATAGTCAAACCCTACCTCACACTGCTCTCTGAGTGCTCAAATGCAGACACGCTGGAAGGGGCGGCAGGCGCCCTGCAGAACTTGGCTGCAGGGAGCTGGAAGGTATGATGAGTTTGTTACAATAAGAAAGAAATCTGGAATGATGAGAAGGTCCTTAGGAAATATGAGAAGTCCAATTTTGAGAAGTGCAATTCTAATAAAGTTTCTAAGGATGTTAGAGAAAGACCAGTTCCATTGAACTGTTGGACTTAGAAAGGTATTTCTTTTAAAAATTCTTCTTAAGGGCTCAGGGGTCGTTGAAGAGCGCTACAAAATACAGAGGAATAGATGTAAGTATAGTCATTGAAGATGCTATGAATGCTTTCCGTTATATTTGTGTAGCTGAGCTACTTCATTTTCAGGGGCGACTGACATGTTGAGACTTTTCAAAGCACTGTCATTGACAGTTAAGGGAGCTGATACCCAAACATGTCATATGAAAACTGCTGTGAATCCTGAAATGTTGTAGCTGGTCCTGTCCCCAAAGGAAAAGAATCTCTTGCATTTTTAAATTACGGGATTACAGAGGAAAATAGTTATCTTTGGCAAAAGGTCACAGTAAAGCAACTGTATGATTGGGAAAGAGATTAGGAGGGTCTTTTTCTCTGGGTCTTTACAAATACACACTGTTCCAGGTCGGTTCTCACCAAAAATTTTTTGTGGGTAGAAACAGATTCACGATAGCAAAGAATTCCTGAGTTTGGTCACTAATAGTTACGTGGGCTAACTTGCCTTATGCACAAAAGAGTGTAACCTCTTAGAAGAACTGAGGGCATGTAGGGAAAATATCAAGACCTCCACCTTCAATTACTCATTCATTTAATTATCAATGCCTGGGGGTTGGGATATCCATAAATCAATCTTTTCTTTACCATTCATTTTCTTCAAAACAATATTAATATAGACACATAGCTACAGATAACTCTCAGAAGCTCAGTACCATGGGTACCACAGGTATTGGCTTCAGTATCATGTAATAATACATTCCCTTCTTATTATACCTTCCAATACCTGACTCTTGTCACTTCTCTCTCTGCCATCTTCCTTTCCATGGCTACAGTGTCAGCTGCAGCATTTTCTTTCTTGGATGTGACCTCCCAGCTCTTGGGACCCAGCCCCTGATGATACTTCCCAGGAGCTGGCTACTTACTCATGCATGGCAGGCTCACTTCTTCGCTTGAGAGTCTTAGGAATGAACATAATTATCCCTTTCCCTCCCTGCCCATAAGGCATCACTAATGCTGTACCTTAAGAATTCAGTTTGGGATGAACTTGAGGTGAACTTGTCTCTTGCTTTCAACAAGAGAAAAGCTTCAAATGTAGAGTCTCACCAAGAAGAATGACAGAGTATAGCCTTGCATAAGTAGGAAAGAGATAGTAATGGAAGTCACTTCCTTGAAGTTGCCCTTAGCATTAACTTCCCTCTAAAGTTAGGAGGCTTCAACTCAGATCACAATTCAAACCTAGGCTCTAACTTTTCTAAGCTTTGTGGTCCTGGGAAAATTAAAGCACCTCAGTGTTTCTCAGATGCATCGTCTTTAAGCAGAGGAGATCATGGCGGCTTCACCCCACATCATGCAGATCAGTCTCAACACTAGATGCAAAGATGCAGGATGTCATAAGCTAAGGGTTTGTCACTGTATATACCCAAGAGCACTAAGTTGCTGCAAGTCCCCACCCAGCTCCCTGGCTTTGGAAGATGGACTAGAAGGGGATGGGAAGAGAAGCTCTGGCTTCCAGGCCTGAGTCTGACCTGAAATGCAAAGCCATCTAGATAGTGGCAAATCAAGTTTGCCATCTCTTGATTTTTTTTTTAATGAATTATTGCTTTACTTGAGAAACACTTAGGTTTTTATAAGAACAAGTTAAAAATGGAGAAATGTCTTTGAGCTCTAGAGGATTTTGAATGTAAGGCTTCCACCTTTGCTTTAAAAGTTAAACTCTATGTTCCATGTGCTGAAAAAGTTAACTGGAAACATGGAAAATTTATAAAGATACAAATAAAACTTCTGGAGTTGAAAACAACATCTGGAATGAAAAATACATGGAATGGAATCAACAGCAGATTAGACATTGCAGAAGAAAAGATTAGTGAACTGAAAGATAGCAACTGGAAACTATACAAAATGAAACACAGAGGAAAAAGAAAAAAAAAATTGACAGTTCATCAGTGAGCTTCAAGTGGCCTGATGTGTAAATGGAGAACCAAACAAAACAAGAGAGAAAGGAGGAAGAGAACAGAAAAAACTATTTGAAGAATTAATGTTGGACACTTTCCACATTTACTGAAAACTGCAAGCTCACACATCTAAGCAACTCAAGAAACTCTAAGAGAAACATGAAAAGTTATCCCAAGTTACATTATAATCAAGTTGCTCGAAATCAGTAGTAAAGAGATAATCTTAAAAGCAGCCAGAGAAAAAAGACATGTTACATACCAAGACTGTACCACATCTCAACACCACATTCAAGGATCAGTGTCACCAATCATTCATTTATTCATGTGAGTCCTTGTTGAGTTACTAAGAATGTCCTCTAGAAGACAATCTGGTCTATAAGGCTTCTAAGGGCAGAAACCCATTCCATTTATTTCTTTGTACCCCACTGCTCCCCCCTATGCTTGGCTGAGCAATAATGCTCAGACACAAGCTTTTAACTGAACTCGTGTCTATGTCCAGATGTCTTTCTTGTGGATAACAGTCTTTTATATTTATAAACATCTATCAGTCACTAAGCAGTTAATAGCACATATTGTGGCCAGGCCATCTTCAAATGGTCACACTTTATGATTCTTTATTTGGTCCTTTGATTCAGATGGGAACATGTAGTCAGTACAGTCTAAAATTGATAGAAAGGAGGAGTTTGGGGAGAACTATTTTCATTCCAGTTTCCAGATTCATCAGTGCTTTTCAGGATGCAGATTTTGATATCATTGCCCAGTTCCACAATTCCTGCTGCAGTATTGGACTTGCTGTTTAAATTGGTAATTAAAGACACAGGCTCTGTATCTCAAGGTAGCCAGGTCAGCTGGGAAAGCTGCTGAGATATGTCTGGGTCTTTAGGTGTTTAGAGTAATAAAACAATAAATTTATAGTTTATACTATTTTATACTAATTTATTTTATACTGATTTATACTATTTTGATATTCAAAAATTCTCTCCTACTTTGGGTTATATAATGAGAATTATGGAAGAAGTCTGATAAAAATTCTCAGTATTTTCTAACAATAACATCTTGCTGACTGTTTTCAGTGCATAACCCTGAACATTAGTTCGCAGTTATCCCCAGTATGACATTTATCCCCACATATCCAGATGCACTGATTTGGTAAATTTTTCGATTACTAATAGAGACCACTGAGAAAGAGGCAGAATGGTCTGGAACAGCTGAAATCAACATCACAAAAGCTGTTCTGTACTTTAGACAAAGTTCAACAACTATGACTCTCAGATTTCCCAGCCCTCATCAGATTTCAAGCAACAAATTAAAAAATACAAGGAGTTACTCTTGTAAGCAGGCACACAGATCTGCCTTAAGAAGGTAGAGTAGACACCCTGACAGCAAAGTGAAAAGATAGAAGAGTTAGAAGAAGTAAATACAAAGATGCAAGAAAGAAAAAAATGTCAGAGGCCATTCAAGGTTTCAGCTGTTTCATTTATTCTAATTGTGGATGGTCATAATGCTGACCCTCCGTTATCAGAAAATGTTTAATTATTACTTTAGATTATTATTACTAATTATTACTAAAGTTACTTTAGTAACTTTAGAAGACAGAAAGCATTTTAAAGACTTTTATCCCAATGGTTAAGGTAGAATTTTGAGTCTACCTCAAAGGTAGACATAAGGATGTCAACCTTACTTATAGGAAACACTGGCTTTCCTGATAACTCTAGACAAATGGAATAGTCCTCAGGCAGGGCAAAGGGCCGTTAGGACATATTTGTGCATAGTTATAAATATACATACTTATATAAGAATTTTTTTATCAAAATACAAATACACAAGTATGCATAAAGGTCAATCATGTTATCATCATCTTTTGTATAATTTATTAATGTACCATATTAAATGGCAAGGGAATATGTGGGAAGGGAAGATAGATAATCTATAGGAATGATTTGAGAAGATTGTCATTAAGCCAAACACTGATAAATAGTTACAGATCTTTAGAGATCGAGAATAAATTGTACCAAAACCAAACAAAGAAACCCTTACTTTAAAAAAGCTTGATTTAAGTAAAAAAGAAAACAAAAACTGAGCAATTAAAAGATTGACTGAAGACACAGAAACAGCATCACATTTCATGCAGACAGCATTACCATCTAAAAGCTAGGGTTCTAAGAATGTGTTTTAATAGCAACTGTTGAAATTTAGTGGCGTTTTTTTAAGTGTCCTTAACGTTTATGGCCCAAACAAAAGCAGAAATGTGAAGGTAAAACACCAGAATTTTGCATGGAGAGAGCTTTTTATAGACCTCATCATCTGAAACAATAACTTCTCTTTATGGGACGATCGTGCACACTCTTTTTCAGTGACAAATTGACTAGCAAGCTAGATCTTCATAATGGCCCAAATACTTTTTAAACTTTAAAACACTCATTACTTGGTTTACAAGCATCAGAAAAACATAATGGCAGAAGCAAAGTGAAGTGATTTTATTAGCTAACATGGACTTCGGTTACGTTTTTCTCATTTACAGTAAAACGATTTTGTTTGTCACAGAATATTAAAATAGCTGGCTATAGTAGTTTGAGGAGTTCCAAAATGTGAATTAATGCTCTTTCAACTCCCATTTATGGGTTATTTTTATTGTAACTGAACTCTCTGAAAACTCAGGATTAGAACTGTAGAAATACATGTGTACTTGCTATTAAGTCAAACATTTTAGATATCTTTGTATGGTCAGTTTTCTCCCTAAAATGTGACTATTCTCAGAGAGTCTATTAGTTGCCCGTTTATGTTTAAAGTAAGATGGAATAAAGAGATACTTGGATATTAATCTGTTAATATTTAATGAAGTAACATGATAGGAATGTAGATTTACTGAGAAGGGAACAGAATCTCTGGCCATGTGGCACATATGAATAAAAAATAAGAGAAATGGGAAATTTGAGACTTGTTCCTAAGGACAGGGGCAATGCTTTGAAGGCATTGAATTTAGTTTAGCTTAGCAATTAGTGTATCATTAAAAGTGAACTAGGGCAGATGAGTGGAGTGCAAGAAATAAAAGTAAAAATCGTGGTTTAACATCTAAGACAAAGGTCTTTGTCCTACTTAACAGTGTGATGTAAAGCATAAGGTTTAAATGCAAAGAAACAGGGTGGTGAAAGATCATGATGAAAATGGGACATGAAGCATCATGCCTAATGGGTTAGCAATGGGGCCAAAATAAACACAGAGGTTATCTGAGGACTCAGCCCAATCAGCAGGCTCCTAGAGACAACACATTGAGTTGGACCTGATGCCCAGCCTGAGGCAGAATGAGGATGGGCCCAACCTCAGGAGGAGATAGAGAGGAGCCAGGGTCACCACCAGGTCATTGGTTCTAATCACACAATATTTAGTGGTTTCTTCTAAGACCCCAGTAAGTAGTACTGATGCCGAGGGCTGCACCTGTATTAGAAATGCCACATGCATCCAAACTGACTAGAGAGTAAGCCCATTTTTGGATAGTTTGGCTCTACTTTCATCATTGTCATTGAATAGCAAAGTGCTAAGTTACAGAATTACATTCAGAAACTGTAGAAACAGCTAAAGCTGAGGGATTTCCACTTCCACCCAAGAGGCCAAGATGGAGCACCAAGTTCCGTTAAGTAGTAATAATAACAACAACAATAGCAACAAGCCAGAGAAATATATGAAACAATGGTTGTTAAAACACTAAGCATTAGTCAATGAAGAAACTGATCTCTGAGAAACAGGAAATAAACAAGGTGACCCCTGTGATTGTCCCAGCTCACTGTCTTGAGAGAGTTTCCAGACCACAGCACAAAGATTAGGAACCCAGGAGGAGCTCAGCAGACTCTCTGAGCTAAGGAGATGGAACTGAGTATCTAGGGAGACCAAGGTGACTAGAGCTCATAGGACAGAGCACCAAAGAGGAGAAAGCCACTCATAGAAAGAACCCTAGAAATATGTAGAGGATCTCCCTCAAATACTCAGCAGAGATCTGCCAGTGCATGCATGTGAGAGAAATACCCAAGGCTGAAGAAACAACCTTCTGAAATGATTAGACAGAATGAAACTTGGCACTTACACAGGAATGGGCATAATGTGCATTTCCAAGTGCCAGATAGGAAAACCTCATAATTCATGGATCACTGGGAAGAATACTCTCAGGTCTTGCCTCAGTATTGAGGTATAATTAGCCCTGGACTAAATATGCTCTAGTCTTTCCTATCAAATCTTAAAAGTAAGACCCAGAAGAATCAATAGTTTCCAAGTAAATTAACTGCATCCTTGAATAAAGTTTAAAAATACCTATAGGAGTACAAAAATATCCAGCACCCATTGCATTAAAATTAATAATGTCTGGCATCCAATTGAAAATAACCCTACAAGCAAATAAACAGGAAAATGTGATTCGTAATGAGGAGAAAAATCCACCATTCAAAACCAATTCAGAGCCAACAAAGATGTTAAAAATAGCAGGCAAGCAGTTACTGTAACTCTACTACATGTGTTCAAAGAGTTCATTAGAGTCATGGAGAATATATAAAAGGCCCAAATAAAATGTCTAGAGTTGAAAATAAACTGTCTGAAATGAAAAAAAAAAAACACATGGAATGGGATTAACAGCAGGTTAGACATTGCTGAAGAAAGATTAATGAGTTTAAAGATGGCAGTGGAAACTATACAAGGCGAAATGCAGAGAGATTATAAAAAAACCCTACAGATCATCAGTGAGCCTCAAGTGGCCTAATATATGTGCCATTAGAATTTCCAGAGGAGAGGAGAGAGAAAGGAGAAAGAAAACAGAAAAAAATATTTGAAGAAATAATGGTTGAAAATCTTCCAAATTTAATGAAAACCACAAACTCACATATCCAAGCAGCTCAAGGAACCCCAAGCCCAAGAAACATGATGAAACTATACCAAGGTGCTTCATAAACAAATGGCTCAAAATCAGTAATAAAGAGAAAATCTTAAAAGCAGCCAGAGGGGCTTCCCTGGTGGCGCAGTGGTTGAGAGTCCGCCTGCCGATGCAGGGGAGACGGGTTCGTGCCCCGGTCCGGGAAGATCCCACATGCCGCAGAGCGGCTGGGCCCGTGAGCCATGGCCGCTGAGCCTGCGCGTCCGGAGGCTGTGCTCCGCAATGGGAGAGGCCACAGCAGTGAGAGGCCTGCGTACCGCAAAAAAAAAAAGAAAAAAGCAGCCAGAGGACAAAAGACATGTTCCATACAAAAATAAGGATGACAGCTGATTTTTCACCAGCAATAATATTAGTGAGAAGACAGTGAGGCAGCATCTTTAAAGTTGATTTTGGTTTGGTATCTAGCAGGTACAACCTGTCTCTATAGGAAATTCCCAGGATTCCTAGAGCAGCTGTAAAACTGTAAAAGAAATCCTTTCTGAGCCCAGTTTAAGACATGGGCTACCCTGGAAGCCGGCATGGTTAATTACCTGAGCAGTGGGGACACAGAGGAATTCTAATGTAGAAACTTCATTTTAACTGTCCCAGCATGATCAGAGCTGTGGTGGCCCAGGACATGCCACTCAGTATTGTGTTCTTCCGGCACTGAGGGCAAGCAAATATTCATAAGCCCTGCATCAAAAGTTCTGTTCCCACACGCAGAATTGAGGGATGAGTCTGGCTTTAGGAGAGACTCCCAAAGAAATATACGATCTCTTCAAACCCTGATTACACTTTTGTGGAAGGGGTTGGAACTTGCTGATCCTAGCTAATTGCCGTGGCTTTGATCCCTTTTATCTAGTGCCTTTCAGTGGAGAATGCTGTTCTTAAGTAATACACACGTGGTACTAGAAATCAACCTGATATTTTCTTTCACCAGTTAAACATTTTTACTCTCCAGCTGTGAGCCAGAAATTAGAAGACAGCTGACATAAAGAGATGAATGTGACTTTGTAACTTCCCTCAGGTACCGATAATAAACAGGTAAACAAAAAGCCCAGAAAAAAACATGATAGATGCTATAATAGGAGTATATACACAAGGGTGTATACATACATATATATACACACACACGCACATATATATATACGCACACACATATACACACACACACACACAAGGCAAAAGGGTGTCCCAGGGGTCATTTTTACAAGGAAGAGGTCAGGGATGAGGAACCCCACTTCCAACATCACTAGTTAAAACCTAGGGCTAGGAGTCAATGATTACAGTTCATTTTAACACACTAGCACATCTCATTAGTTAGAGAAATTCTAGCTGCTGTAACAAAGAGACCCCCATATATGCAAGATCTCAAATGAGATAGGAGGTAGAAGCTATTTTCTCTGGTGTAACAGGTAAGGGAAGGTGCGTGAGGAGGGATGCTCCCCTCCATGAATTATTTCACCCGGGCTGACAGATGTTCTGCCATCGTCAAGGTGTGGTAAAGATGTGATCTTCCAAGGCTACTCTTAGGGTCATCATCCGCTAGCGAGAAGCAGAAAAAGAGCGCAGATCCACAACCAGGAATGTTCTCTTTCGAAAGTCACCTGGAGCCCTCGTTTTGCCTGATGCAAAAAGAAAAAAAGAAAAAAAAGTCACATAATCTAGACACTTCTAGCAAACTCAATCAAATTCAGCTATTTCCCAGTCCCTCAAGGTTTAACACTTGGCCACATTTATGCTTGTCTTCCTTCATCTTCTCCTGC
This sequence comes from Globicephala melas, assembly GCF_963455315.2. NCBI lineage: Eukaryota > Metazoa > Chordata > Mammalia > Artiodactyla > Delphinidae > Globicephala > Globicephala melas. The sequence continues at coordinate 9,179,600 of NC_083316.1, read as the reverse complement.
CCCCCTGTGGTTGCTGCTAAGCTTGGGGGTCTTATAGGCATTCGTATCCCTGTGGGGGATGGAGATTGGGTATTCATTTCCGTCTGGAATCATTTCTCTCCTATGCTGCCTCTTGCCCAGGACAAGCCTCCTTGTCCTATTGATTTCCCAGCTGGGACAGGGCAATTGGAGATTGGACCGTCTCTGGTCCAAGGTGCTCTTCTGGCCCACACCTGCCTTCCTCACTGTTCAGCTTCCTTGAGATGCAGGCACAGTCCATGCCTGCCATTCTGATGCATCCCAACCTCCTGGCCAACTAACCCTTCTGCAGCCCTGGATCCTTAGCCTTTTTTCCTGGCTAACTTACACAGCCCACCCACTCAAGACCACAGAAACAATCAGGGGCTACCCCGTGCCACACTGGGGCCACAGGAATCCTCTTCTGCCCAGCAAGTTCTGTTGCCATTCCTACTGTGCGACCCCTGCTCCGTGATGGTTCATGGCGGGACTTCCTGAGTCTTGTGCAACCAGCACTGAGGTCCAGGAAGGGCAGCAGAGCTTCTGTCGACTCTCTGCTCTTCTGTCTCCCAAGGGCTTTTATCACCAGCCTCTCACACACTGAGGAGGACCTGTCCAGGGGCACTTCAGGTGGCAGCCCCCAAAGATACTTTTACATCTCTTGCTTCCTCCCCAACCTGGATCCTTTCTCTCCCCTGGGAAGCTCTGTGTGGGATCTGAGGAGGGGTCATAATATTTCCTGTCTATTCTCATTCCCTTTCAAGTCTATCCCATCTTTCACCTGCATCTGTGCTTTCTATCCTTAAACACTGTTTGCTGCTTTGTTATCTGTCCCATCCTGACATCACCTCATTGGACCAAATCATGGTGGAGCCTCTCTCCAGGAAGAGCCATGGGCAAGGAGGAGAAGAAACAGCATTTATTAGTTCAAATTGTTGTCCCATCACATGCAAATAGAAGACATCCTTTCCTGACACAAGACCTTTCTCATTGTCGTTCCAATTATACATGACTTCTTTTCTCAGATTTGCTAAATCCTGGCAGGTAGTTCTCAAGAACAGATTGAAACGTCCAGTAGCTCCATTGACAGTACTAGAAGGCTCTTTAACTCGGGAGTTTAGAGGAGTGCCAGATGGGTTATTGGAAGACTAAAATAATAACATGAATTGTTATGCCAAAGTGAATTGGTGAATTTGTAAGGGATCAGATCAACTATAAGTGCAGATTGTCTAACTTATCCTGTGTTTCTGAGAAGCATATGAGAGTGGTGGTCGATCACACCAACTCTGGGGCACTGCTCCCTGGGTTCAAGACCTGGCTGAGCATCTACAACGTGTGACCTTTTCTCATCTGTCTAATGTGAATAACAGTAGTGCCCACTGCATAGGGTTGAGATGAGCACTAAATGAGTTAGTGCAGGTCTAAGTGTTAGGTGTGTCTTAGCTGAGATCATTTTGAGGGATCATAACTTTCTGGAGGTCCTCATTGGGAAAGCATCTCACCCAGGAACAATTTGGGTCCTGTTTCTGTGCTGTTTTCTCCTGGACCAGAGCTTCCTCCTCCTCCTCCCCCTCCCCTCTTCTCCTCCTCCCCACCTCTTCTCCTCCTGCCCCCTCCCCTCTTCTCCTCCTCCCCCTCCCCTCTTCTCCTCCTCCCCCCTCCCCTCTTCTTCTCCTCCCCCCTCCCCTCTTCTCCTCCTCCCCCCTCCCCTCTTCTCCTCCTCTCCCCTCCCCTCTTCTCCTCCTCCCCCCTCCCCTCTTCTCCTCTTCCCCCCCTTCTCCTCCTCCCCCTCCCCTCTTCTCCTCCTCCCCCTCCCCTCTTCTCCTCCTCCCCCTCCCCTCTTCTCCTCCTCCCCCCTCCCCTCTTCTTCTCCTCCCCCCTCCCCTCTTCTCCTCCTCTCCCCTCCCCTCTTTTCCTCATCCCCCCTCCCCTCTTCTCCTCCTCCCCTCTTCTCCTCCTCCCCCCTCCCCTCTTCTCCTCCTCCCCCCTCCCCTCTTCTCCTCCTCCCCCCTCCCCCTTCTCCTCCTCCCCCCTCCCCCTTCTCCTCCTCCCCCCTCCCCTCTTCTCCTCCTCCCCCCCTCTTCTCCTCCTCCCCCCTCCCCTCTTCTCCTCCTCTCCCCTCCCCTCTTTTCCTCATCCCCCCTCCCCTCTTCTCCTCCTCCCCTCTTCTCCTCCTCCCCCCTCCCCTCTTCTCCTCCTCCCCCCTCCCCTCTTCTCCTCCTCCCCCCTCCCCCTTCTCCTCCTCCCCCCTCCCCTCTTCTCCTCCTCCCCCCCTCTTCTCCTCCTCCCCCCTCCCCCTTCTCCTCCTCCCCCCTCCCCCTTCTCCTCCTCCCCCCTCCCCTCTTCTCCTCCTCCCCCCCTCTTCTCCTCCTCCCCCCTCCCCTCTTCTCCTCCTCCCCTTCCCCTCTTCTCCTCCTCCCCCTCCCCTCTTCTCCTCCTCCCCCCTCCCCTCTTCTCCTCCTCTCCCCTCCCCTCTTTTCCTCATCCCCCCTCCCCTCTTCTCCTCCTCCCCCTCCCCTCTTCTCCTCCTCCCCCCTCCCCTCTTCTCCTCCTCCCCCCTCCCCTCTTCTCCTCCTCCCCCCTCCCCTCTTCTCCTCCTCCCCCCTCCCCTCTTCTCCTCCTCCCCCTCCCCTCTTCTCCTCCTCCCCCCTCCCCTCTTCTCCTCCTCTCCCCTCCCCTCTTTTCCTCATCCCCCTCCCCTCTTCTCCTCCTCCCCCTTCTCCTCCTCCCCCCTCCCCTCTTCTCCTCCTCCCCCTTCTCCTCCTCCCCCCTCCCCTCTTCTCCCCCTCCCCCTCCCCTCTTCTCCTCCACCCCCTCCCCTCTTCTCCTCCTCCCCCCTTCTCCTCCTCCCCCTCCCCTCTTCTCCTCCTCCCCCTCCCCTCTTCTCCTCCTCCCCCCTCCCCTCTTCTCCTCCTCCCCCCCTCTTCTCCTCCTCCTCCTCCTCCTCCATCTCTTCCTTCTCATCCTCCCCCCTCCTCTTCCTTCTCCTCCTTTTGAATCACCAAGGATCCTCTCTTCAGCTCATGGACCATTCTTCTTAAAGCCATCCTAGTCTACCGGCTTCGTCCCTTCCCTCCTCACTGGTGGGCTTAGTGCATGACGCTCTCTTTCTGTTTGCAAAAAGTCAAGTTCTGTCCAAAGATTTCCACCTCAACCACAATGAGTTAAGGTACACTTATCTCTCTTGTTCATCTATTTTCATGCCAGTGATACTTCTTTTGTTTCAATTAAAAAGCTCTTGGCAACTCATACACGCCGCTGACCCCAGGGGCTGCAGTGCTGTCCAAGGTAACTCACTTCTCTTTTGGAAAAACTCTGTATGAGCCTCGCACTTCTGTGTTGAGTGCACTTGGGAAATATTCCTCATCTCCCCGGTACTGTATCATGTCTTTCTCTCTTTCCACTTCCGTGCTGTCTTTACTCCTTCTTGTTGGGGTACACATAGGTTCACATGTGGGTTACACATGACCTACTCCAAGACTGCTCATGTGCTGCTTAAAAAGCATCACTATCCTTGCATGTTAAGCAAACTTTGGAAACTTGCATCATCTTTTGAATGAAATGTAAATAATTCATTCTGAATTGTCATATACTGAGCTAATACTGGGGATTTTCCATATACACACAAACACACACACAACTAAAAGTTTCAAAATAAAGGTTGTTTTCTGCATATTGATAACATAAGATCAAACCCATTGTCTGATTTTCCCTTTTCACTTAGAACCTATCACTGTTGACCATTTTCTCATACCAAAAAGATGTATCTACAACTCATACACATTTTTGGCCATGCATAGCCATTTTTGGTTACTCTCAAATCAGTCTTCAGCAAAGCTGAAGGACTCTCATTATTTTCCAAACACCAAATCATCTTTCCATCCAACATGAAGGGATATAATAGCTAGACTTCTAAGGAGGAAAAAGTTAAGCTATAGCCTACCTTTCTTGGTTCATTTCAGATATAGTCAGGTTCTCCCCTCTCAATGTTTGGGAGGATGGAAGGGAGGGGAAGGCAGTTTCTGGGAGACTGAGCCCAGAGGTATAGGCAAGAGAGAATGAGATAATGGCAGAGGAGAGAGTATTGTCAGCATCACAGAGCAGATAGAGGAAGAAGACTGGGGGCCAAGGGCACAGGTGACACCTGTGGGCAGGTTGTTTAAAATCTTTGTGTCTAGATTTTCTCATCTATAAAACAAGAACAGTAATGTCACTCTCCCAGGAGTTTGGGGGATTAGAAGAGATCACTAATGCACAAGCCAGCATCTGGGGTCTGGGAAGAGGTGGCTCTGGGAAAGAGGTCATCTTTGGGCCCATGCTTCAGCCTGCCCGAGTTGCCAAAACATCCCGTCTGGTCTCTCAAAAGGCCCAGAATATCTCCCCAGTGTTCAAATATATTGTTGATGTTTACCTTACAGTATGGAAATGTTGGCACCGCCCCCCCGCTCTGATTTCCATTTTCTTCCATTATTTTCTTTTCCATTAGCTTCCCCCCTTAGTCTTAAGGAAGAACCCAACAATGAATGGGCTGCAGAAGCCCAGGTGTCTAGTCTTTTCTGGGCCCTGGAGACCAAAAGGTTCACAAGCAGGGGAGGAAGTAGATGAAAATCACGTCTCATCGTATGTCAAATTGCAAATGACCTTTCCTGCGGACATGACGGAGGTTTTGAACTGTCTTCGTGAAACGCCTTCCCTTGGAAGGGAAATCCCATCCTCACAGCCAGATTTCAATAAGAAGCTGCCAAACCTGAAGCTTTTTCCATGTCTAAGACTTTCTGACCATCCATTTCTTTGCTCCCTGAGGTTGGGTCTATGAAACAGTTAATTGCAATCAAGAGATGCTCTCATGAGTTCCATGAGCGTCCCCACCCCCTCAGGCTTCATAGAGCTTGAGGCACAGAGTAGGGGCAGGAGAAAAGCACTCGGTCTGAGTTGATGGTGATAAGAAACTATGTGAATGTGACTTCTCTAACGTAGGACGGGATGAAGTTGTGTGTTTTTTTAATCTCATATTTCATGCAGGGCTGGGCTGAGGATGTGGCAGGCATGGCATATGCCCTACGTTCACTGCCAGAGGGGGCTCCCTGCCTGCCACAGGTGAGAGCCAGCTCTGGGGTGCCTGCCCCAAAGGGGAAAGGGGGTGGAGGGACCTGGTGGGGAGGGGTGGGAGTTTTGTCCACCTTTGCTGGTCCCCAGGAGGACTCTGCCACAGAATCCAGAACCTCATGTTATGAATTTAATTCTCTTAGATCATAACTGAAATTGCAACAGAGTAAACCCTTATATTGGTTGATTTTTATGGTGCATGCTCTTCTCTGGAACACTGTCCAGGAGTATAAAGTGTGCATATGCAAATGTCTGGAAAACCTGAGCCTACCTGTATTCCGTTAAATGAATCTGAATACTTTATGGTCCTGATACTGCAAGTACATTTCTATAAAGAGCCTTAGGTGTGTTCCACTAAGGCCAACGACTGCCAACCCAAAACAAATTGTATGCTTACTTTATAAATTAGACATTGAATTATGGCCCTAGGTATAATATTATATATTGCGATTTTTTTAATTTTACAATTTTTACCCTCCATCTTCGATCTCATATTTACCTCTCCTCACCCCTACCATTTTCTAACTTACTTCCTCCTAATTATTCAGCCAACAACTTAATTGACAGTACTTTCTGTAACTTATCTCTCTGCCCCACCTCCAAATTCAAGTCTCCTTTTTAAAAAGTCACCTGTACTCTACCTTTTATCGTTTTCTACTCTTCCCAGGATTTTTTTTTTATTCCTCTTAATGTCAATAGCCAGCCCTTCCTGTCCCAGACCTCCATATCTTAAAGTACCAAGTATAGACACCACACAAATGGCTTCCTAACTCAGGGGCTGAGAAAGCTGGCACCGGCGAAATGAAGAGTGGTTAACTGATTAAAGCTGAAACCTTTATCCTATGTTGGAGGCAAAAATAAAGTTAAAATGTTTAAATACATGTCTAACACACTCAACCCATTCCACAATGAGATCTTGATCATCCAACATTTTTGGCACCTGTAGACGGCAGTGTGAAAACCCACACGTGCTGTTTGCTTGTAGGGGTTCCACCCCAGCTCCTAATGTCTTTGCTTCCCCTCATTTGCAGTGGTCGGTATATATCCGAGCTGCTGTCCGGAAAGAGAAAGGCCTGCCCATCCTTGTGGAGCTGCTGCGGATAGACAATGACCGAGTGGTGTGTGCAGTGGCCACGGCACTCCGGAACATGGCCTTGGACGTCAGGAATAAGGAGCTCATTGGTATGTTCCCTCCGATTTATAGTGTCTGCATTTTTTTTAAATTGAAGTACAGTGTACTTCCCGTGGTTAAATCCATGTGCAGGACGTATATGCGTGTACAGAAACAGAGCATGTGTTAGAGGCCTTGCTTTTCCGGCTCTCCTTCTAGTGGAAATCAGTGCACTAATTTATCTTTTAGAATTTAGAGGAAAATGCGATGTTTGGTGACATTTCTAATCTTGCAAATTAAAAATGACCGCAGTACTCAGCACCGGATACCATCGTCCTGATCCTCTAAATCCCTGTCAGGCTGTTTGTTTGCTTCCCACATTGTGAACTGGAATTCTAATGGGATACAGGCCACTTTTCTTCCTCTCGCTATGTTAAAATTTACTTTGGATTAGACTATACTGGCTCTTTAATCCTATTTTTAAAGAATCATCTCCCTTTAGTTTGGTGTTCAAGAAATAGGGCGGCTCTTTTATTAATGAAGCATTAAAGAGGCATACATTCACCTATTTATTCAACAAATTTTTGTCCATGACCTACTTTGTTCCAGGCCTGTTCTAGGCCCGGAGATGATATCAAAGCAGCCAGGAAGCCTTGCCCTGGTGGAGTTTACATTCTGAAGAGGGGAGATGTACAGCCAACAAAATACACACGTGAATCCCACGACGTGGTAGAAACTTTCTATGGGGGAAAATGGAGCTGGGTCAGGCACAATGTAATTGGCGAGGTTGCGATTTTTTTTCCAGTGAAGTGAAATTTACATAACGTAAAATTAACCACTTTAAAATGTACCATTTAGCATTTTGGCGATGTCGTACAGCCAGCACCTATGTCAAGGTCCAAAATATTTCCATGACCCTAAGGAAAGCCCTGTACCCATTAGGTGGTCATCCCCCAATTCCCCTTCCTCCCAGCTCCGGCAGCCACCAGTCTGCTTTCTGTGGATTTTCCTATTCTGGATATTTCCTATAAATGGAATCACACAAGACGTGAGCTTTTGTGTCTGGCTTCTTGCACTTAGCATAAGGGGCTGTGATTTTAAATGAGAGGTCAAAGTCAAAATAGGAGATGTTGGGAAGGTAACGTTTGAGCAGAAGCCTGAGGGAGGTGAAACAGGGCCCTGTGGCTCTCTGGGGTGAAGAGCACCTAACTGAAGGAGGAGCCTCTGCAGACAGCCTCCCAGAGGGGGATCTGGAAGCAGGCGGTTGGGTTTAAGGCCTTTGCAGGGCCTGGTGTGCCTGGTACAGAGTGAGTGGTGGGAGCCCAGACTGGAGAGACCTTCTGGTTCCTCCCTCTGTAACTGGGAGGATGCCCACCCAGGCCAAGGTCGAACCACAGGGACCTGCCCGGGGAGAGGCACAGCCTCCGCAGATACCACTGTCCTCCTGGGGTCGAAGATATGACTCTGGTGTGGTGGTTGACCAGTGCAGCATGAAGCTTGCCCACAGGTAGCAGGTAGCAGCAGAGGTCAGACAGCAGGGAGCTGGACCACCCATCGTGGCAAAGGTTCCGGTTATGCAGCTTCTGGGGGATTTGGGAAAAGCAGGTGAGAGTGGGCAAAGGGGGAAGATTCCATTCCTGGGGCAGTTGGAGTACCAGGCGTGGGTCCAAGTCTCATACAAATTATGCATAGATACAACAGTCTACCTCCACTATCCAAATTCCTGAACGTGGCGTACCAAGCCCTTCATGACCTAGGAACCAGCCACTTTTCTCCTGCCGTTTCGCAATACCCATCATATCCTCCTATAAATACCAAAGGATTTGCAGGTCTCCAAGCCATTTATTTATTCACAGGGACCAGATTTCAAATCTGCGTCTAATAAATGCAATTATTTGTTATGCTTGAAGTACATCATAAGGCATGACATAAGCTCACAATTTTATAATTATACTTGGTTTGAATTTAATTTAAATGGTGGTGGTGGATGTTACATATTTAAACTACACTCTTAGCCCTCTCCATATCCACTTTCCTTTTCCTTGCATAGGTGTTTTAGACAGGACAGCGCTGGGGCTTGTAATCAAATCCTGGGGCTCCTCTATAAAATGCAGGGAAAATCAATAGCTAATCAGTCTACTGCTTGGGTACGAACTACTAGGTGTTGTGCATTTGGGTGTTTTATTTCTTTTGGTGGATTAAAATATAACAAAATAGGGAACTATTGATTGGTTTTCTAGCCTCAAGGCGTCTCTTCTTTCCGAGAAGCCAGTTATCTAGAACTGTCTCTGAGGCAGGAACATTTGGAAGTCCATATTGCCCATGTTAAATTAAGCCTTTACTATCAAATGTCACCAGACAGGAAAGGGAACCAAATGTTTAAAAATAGGAGTGAAAATATCTCAGCTTTATGGAGTCAGTAACTTTTTTCTTGAGTAAGAAAAGCAGAATTGAACCAAAAAACACTCTTCTATTCTATCTAGGAGAAAGGAAATGTGACCTTTGCTAACTCTTTTGCTTTAAATATTGTATCAAAGTAGTGGTTCTTTATAAGAAAATGCTCTACAGAACTTTATATATTGAAAAAAAAGCTGCAACAACTTTGAACGAAGAACAAAGACAAAATTAAAGTTGGACTTTTCTATCAACTCTCAATCAAAGCTTTGGTGACCTCAATGGTTTCCTGGTGTTAAAGATCATTTATATTCTGAAAACTCCCAGATAGGTATTTCTGGTATGAATCTCACATCTCTGTATCCAATAGTTTGTCCACCACCTGCACCGGATATCTGACAGGCATCTCAAGTAAAACACCTCCAGACCTGAGTTCCTTGTCTTTTCCTCTAAAACCAATCCTGCAGGCTTCCACATGGCAACCTGTCCCTGCAGTGGTCCAGGATAAGCACCTTGCTGTCCCCTTTGATTCTTTACTCTCATATCCATTCCATCAACAAATCTGGTCTTCCTTCTGAATTTTCCCATAACCTGACCCTTCTCACCTTCATTGCCTTGTCCCCCCAGATCCCATCCTCTCTCACCTGCGTTATTACCATGGCCACTTTCCTGGTGGCGCAGTGGTTGAGAACTCTCTGCTTCTACCCTCACCCCCTACCATCTACTCTCAAAGGAGCAGCCAGAGTGGTCCTATCAAAACCTCACAGCATGTCTTTTCTCCACTTAAAACCTTCCATCAGCTCCTCATTTCTTTCAGTGTAAAGTTAAGTCTTTGCAAGGCAGACACGGCTCTATACAATCCAGTTTTCTGTTCCCTCTCCAGCCTCAACTTCTTCCTCACTGGCATTAACCTTTCTGTGGCCACTGCTTCACTGCAGTTCCTTTATGACCTGAGCCAAAAGCCTGCCTCAGGGCCCTTGAACATGCAATTTCCTCTGCCTTGCACTCCTCTTCCTGCAGATGTCCATGTGGTCAATCCTCACCCCCTCAGGTCTTTACTCAAGTGTTACTTTCCCAATACAACCTTTTCTGGTGCCCATTCTTAAAATTCTATCCCCTTTTCTGCTTTACTGATCTTCACAGTACTAATCACCCTCTAATATATAACATATTATTTATTTATCTTATTTCTTATCCATCTCTCCACACTAGAATGTAAACCCATTAAGAGCAGGAAGTTCCACCTTGTGTGTTTACTGATATAGCTCGTGTACCTAGAACAATGCCTGACCCATACCAGGGATTCATCAGTATTTGCTGAATGAATAACTGAATTTTTTCCTGTCTGGCCTTTATCTTATAATGAACTCCACATCAGCAAAACATTAAGTAAGCAAATGAAATAAAACATTAACTAAAGAAAAGGATTTTATATTAATAAAGAAAATCATCCAAAAGCCAGTTCATTTTCCTACTAAAGTTTACTAGATGTATGCAGACACTCAGAATTTCAGAAGGAATCCAGTTGTTTTCAATCACTGGGGTCCAGTTTAAATTACATCTCTTCTTTAGATCATTCTTTTAATTGGAGGGGGCAGCTACCACAACTCTGGTTAAGGAAAGGTTCATCTTCCTTGGACTCCATGATAAGAAAAAGTCCAAATAAGCTATTGAACAACAATCAGTCCACCCCATCAGCTCTAATGAGGTTCGGGTAGTAGCACACATGATCTAACTTGATCATGGCATATGACCCTTTTAATGTATTGTTGGATTTGGGTTGCTAGTATTTTGTTGAAGATTTTTGCATCTATGTTCATCAGTGATATTGGCCTGTAATTTTCTTTCTTTGTGGTATCTTTGTCTGGTTTTGGTATCAGGGTGATGGTGGCCTCATAGAATGAGTTTGGGAGTATTCCTTCCTCTGCAATTTTTTGGAATAGTTTCAGAAGGATAGGTGTTAGCTCTTCTCTAAATGTTTGATAGAATTCACCTGTGAAACCGTCTGGTCCTGGACTTTTGTTTGTTGGGAGTTTTTTAATCACAGTTTCAATTTCAGTCTTTGTGATGGTCTGTTCATATTTTCTATTTCTTCCTGGTTCATTCTTGGGAGATTGTGCCTTTCTAAGAATTTTTCCATTTCTTCGAGATTGTCCATTTTATTGATGTATAGTTGCTTGTAGTAGTCTCTTGTGATCCTTTGTATTTCTGTGGTGTCCATTGTAACTTCTCCTTTTTCATTTCCAATTTTATTGATTTGAGTCCTCTCCCTTTTTTTCTTGATGAGTCTCGCTAAAGGTTTATCAATTTTGTTTATTTTTTCAAAGATCCAGGTTTTAGTTTCATTGATCTTTTCTATTGTTTTCTTGATCTCTATGCCATTTATTTCTGCTCTGATCTTTATGATTTCTTTCCTTCACTAGTTTTGGGTTTTGTTTGTTCTTCTTTCTCTAGTTGCTTTAGGTGTAAGGTTAGGTTGTTTATTTGTGATTTTTCTTGTTTCCTGAGGTAAGGTTGTATTGCTATGAACTTCCCTCTTAGAACTGCTTTTGCTGCATCCCATAGGTTTTGGATCGTTGTGCTTTTGTTTTCATTTATCTCAAGATATTTTTTGATTTCCTCTTTGATTTGTTCCAAAAAAAAATTTTTTTTAAGATAGTAGCACTAAAGTAGTATCACGTACTCTGCCTCTCCTTGTCTTTCCATTTGGGCTGTTTCCATGGTTCTGTGTATGTCTCTGCCATCAGGTGATAAGTAGGCTACAGGTAGATATTTGTGTGCTTCCAAATGACGTCATGCAGTGGTCCAGGTGAATGCACATCCATCCATTTCTTTGCAGCCTTCCAAAAATGTTAATTATCCTTCAGTATAAAGTGTTATTTCATCATTCAGAAAGAGGTTTTTTTTTTTGCGGTACACCGGCCTCTCACTGTTGTGGCCTCTCCCGTTGTGGAGCACAGGCTCCAGACACACAGGCTCAGTGGCCATGGCTCACGGGCCTAGCCACTCCGCAGCATGTAGGATCTTCCCAGGCCGGGGCACGAACCCGTGTCCCCTGCATCGGCAGGCGGACTCTCAACCACTGAGCCACGAGGGAAGCCCAAGAGGTTTTTTTTTTAATGGTAATGATTAGCTTCAGAGAAAAGAACAAACAACACTGTCTTGTTCTAATAAGTTTACCAAAATACCATCCATTTCAGCACATTGACAGTTCCTGATGAAGATGGCAGGTATTTCTTTTCCGGATTCCCTATCCTCTCTGCCAACAAGCAAGCAAACAAAACTAACAAAATAAAAAACTTCAAACACCTAGGAACACTGGACAGGAGAAGTACTGGGTGGTGTTACCAAACGGCCTCTTATCCCTAACCACTCTTTTTGATGAATTATTCAGCCAGACCGGTTTTTGTACCATCATCCCCACTCACAAACCTGTACCCAAGCTGTATCCCTCCCTGGCATGGTCTTTCATCTCTGTGCATTTACTCACCCCCCAGCCATCACTCAGAGCCCAGCTCTAGGTGGCCTTCCTGATGAACACTGCTCCCTGAACACAGAAAGGAGGTGGGTAATACCTACTTGATAAAAAATCTTTTAATTTACCTTGGATTTCCATTATTTAATTTTATTTTTGTGTTGTCTCTTTTTGTGTGTATGCATTGCATTTCCCCCCAATGAAATAAGAAGCAGGAATCAGGTTCCATATTTATTTGTATGTCCTACCATGCCTAGCCCTTTGCTATGCTCAGTACATATTTGCTGAACCAATTCTCTGATGGGAGAATAACACGGGTTTTTTATTCTGGAGAACAGATCTAGAGGAGGTTTGGGGAATCCCACAAAGAGAGAAGGAGGGGTAGAGGGGAGGTCTATTTCAGCCTCTTTCCACAGCATCCAGTGAAGAGAGAAAAGAAAGACAGCTCGGTTGCTGCCTGAAATCCTGGACTCTAGTCAAACTCATTCTGCTGCCACTTTGGAAGAGGTTTGGGATTGGGCAGGAATTAGTAACACTCTCTGCGTATGCCCAGATAGCTATCAGAGATTGGCAGAGCCACTGCACCCCTGCGGGTGGCATTGGCAGAGCTCACAGGGCACCCTCCCTTCACTTCCCTGGGTGGTGGCTACATGCCACATTTTCCGGCAGGCAAGCCAGGGCTGGGGCCCTGGAAGCATCCTCCCGGCTGCCTCACTCCCCTCCCCGGACTCAAGAGAAGGACCTTCCACTGCTTTGTGAACCTGGCCCTTCCTTCCCCAGCTCATCTCAGTCCTTTAGCCATGTCCTCTCTACCCTGTGTGACCCTTTCCCTGCACTCTGTTATCATCTGGAGGCCAGGTCACCACGTTTGGAACTGTAGAATGCTGCCTCCATACATTCATATGATATGACCCATTCTTCGCATTGGGCTGACCTTCTTTTCACGTTGTCAACTCTCTGGGCTTCTTCTATTCAGGCAACACCCTCTCAACCCAATCCAGCCTCAAAGCACCAGACAGCACCAGACAGAATCCAGACACTCTGGCATCAGGGAGGGCCGTTTCCCAGGGGAGCCTGCTGGCTCCTAAGCACAGCTGTCCCCCAAAAGAGACAGAAGAGAAGGAGCCCCAAATCTCCAGGGGCACCTAGCAGTGCATGTCTCACACTTTTCCACACTCACGAAATCATGAACAAAAGAAGGGCAGTTTCTTGCCCGGGAGTTAATTATGATTTAAGCAACAAGCCCATTGCTACTTGTCTCATGGTTTTCAGATCGTCCCTTTCATTCATTCTGGGGAGGAGGGGGCAGTGGGGCTGACACAAGGGACATTCCCTTCCTAGCCTTTTTTCTTGCCACAATCTATTTTAAATATTCAAATAAAAGATTTTAGCTGACCACTGTAATGATTCTTTACAGACAGTGGTTGCTTTTATTTAAAGGATTACATAAAAACGTTCTGTATTTAAGTGAAAATAAAGACGGAATAAAGGAGAAGGTAACGTTGATGGAATGTTAACCACCCCTCCCCTGACAGCCCCTGCCCCTGTGCCAAATCTTTACTTGGTGAGAAATGTGTTTTCCTTTGCAGAACTGGAGGGGGAAAACGGGGGGAACCTTCACTGTATCCACACTCTCCTAAATGTGTGTAGCTTTGTAAACATTCTCTTTTGTTTAGTCATCTCACAGCTGAAATTTTGAGATGTGTATCCATGGAATTCTACACCTGGCAGCCCTGATCTTCATCCAGACTTTGGGGTCTATTTTACCCAGGTCTCGAATCATGAGAGCATGTTCTCTCGGGGAATAAACGGACACCTAAGCCCGTGTCTCAGTCTCCATGAAGCAGCATTCCAGACGTTACTCAGGAGGTCATTTCTCAACGTTTGTCTCCATTCTTTGGCCTAGGAATGAAATGACATCCTGGTAATCATCCTCTGAGTATTCAGAATATCACTGCATCACAGTGTCTCCTAGGGCTCTTAAAATGTATGGCACTACCATCAGTTAAAATACACACGTGTGTGTGTTTTATTACCTTCTCATCTCATGCCAGTGGCTTCCGTGTAGCAGAACTCGCTGGGATGTGGGCACCCCATTCTGGAGGGCAGACTTTTCACAGGCCACTCATCACACATGGGCACTTTCTTTATCTGTGTTCCTGACCCTAGGGAATCCCACCTGTGCCCAGGGAAAGACTTGAGGTTCTGGAAACCTCAGTGCAACCTGGGAGGCAAAGTAATCTTTTTATTCCTGGGAATGTCTGAGCTTTACTTTATTAAGTAGGTTTGAGGACATTTTTAGAGACATACCCTCTCTACATTTCAAAACATGTTTCTTCAGACCCTGGCTGATGTTGTTTTAATTAAAACACATGTAATTTCAATTAGTATTTCAAAAAGAAGCCCGGTTTCCCAGACAAGGTGATTTTTCAGAACATTCTTTGCTGACTCGCTTTAATAACTTGATTTCATGAGCCAAATTCTAGGCAGCCAGAGAGCTGTGTGCTTTGGCCAGAACTTGGTATCTTCAGATTAGGTGCCTGTGTCAGAGCTCTCATCTCCCAAACCCGAGAACCTAATCTCATGAATGCTGCCCTCCTTTCCAGCAAAGACATGGGTTCTTTGTTAATGAACTTCAGACACCTGTTGGGGAATTTTGGCGGCTGGGTCTGGCAGATAAGAATTCCTTGGAAGGGGAAGTTGTAAATAAATTGAAGGGCCAATAATGATTTTATTAAACAAGACTTAATGATTGGCCCCTTGGAAATACTCGATGTGGGGAAAAGGCAAAACTGAGTCAACTGAAATTTCCAGTTGATGCAGATTTCAGAACCTCCACTGTAAGAAAAGAGGGAGAAAAACACCTAACTTTATTTGGACCATTTCGGTATTTATTTTAATGCCTGGTCAAACAGTTTCAGAAGAAAAGCTTTAGAGAAGAGAATGAATAAGAAATGAAATGGCTCTCCAAAATACCCCCCCTCTTGAGAATCGAAAGTAAAAAAGAGGATTTTAGCAGAATAATGGTTTTTTTGTTTGTTTGTTTGTTTTTGCGGTGCGGGGGCCTCTCCCTGTTGTGGCCTCTCCCGTTGCGGAGCACAGGCTCCGGACGCGCAGGCTCAGCCGCCATGGCTCACGGGCCCAGCCGCTCCATGGCACGTGGGATCTTCCCGAACCAGGGCACGAATCTGTGTCCCCTGCATCGGCAGGCGGACCCTCAACCACTGCGCCACCAGCGAAGCCCCAGAATAATGTTTTTAAGTTATATTCCTTCTCCATGTTAACTGCTATTTCTTCCCCTTGCCAAAAGGGGAGAAAAACATTTAATCATGTGGAAATTAATTGTTATTTTTTACTTTCTAATACTAAAAATAATGGATTAGAAAGTAGTTTAGAAGTTTTAAAATGAATACATTTTTAGCCATTCTGCCTTATGCTTGATTGTATTTATTATGCTGGATCTTGAGGAATTGCAGAGCAGGCAAGGGTAGATGTAATTGGGGGTTCCGCTAAAAAAAGAAAAAAAAACGTGTATAGGCTGGTGCCGTCAATTGAGTGGTCCAGTGGATCTGACCTGGAGGACACATAAGGCAGTAAGATGAAGAGAAGGCAGACACTGTAGAGAGGTGAGGCAGCCATCCCAGGACGAAGGACACAGCAAGCCCCAGAAGAGGCCGGGGACCCAGGAGGTGATGGAAGATTGGCAGGGCAGCTCCCCTAGCATCTGGGCAGCTGAGGCCAGGAGCTAGGATGCTGGTCTGTGAGATGGCACAAAAGTAGATTTTGCTCCTTGAGAAGAAGCAAGCTCGCTGAGATGCTTTGAGAAGAGAAAGCCCATCTGTTCATCCTGCCAGACTGAGGTCAAAGAGGAGAAGAGAGGCAAAGAATCAGGCAGTTCCCAACAGCTCCTCCTCAAAATGTCCCAAAAGTTCTTTCAAGACACTTAGTTGAAATTTAGAGATTTCTTCGCTTATAACCAAGAAAGCTCATGAAAATGTACTGTCTCTGAGCAAACCTGTTTTTTCAAATTTAAAATGGAATTCCCTATTCAGTTTTGTGTATGATAACATCTTTGAACAATGTCAGGTAAAATACTGGCTTTGGAGTGGAATGATAAAAGACAAGCGGCTTGTTTCCTAAAGCACGTAATATCCTTTGAATCCCAGATTTTATCATCCTTACTATTTAATGTAGGCAGTTGAACGAGAGAGAGTACAAACCAGAATGGTGCAGGTATATGGTAATATACAACGTGTTGCTTTTCATTAGGAGTTACTAATATTCCAGCATCAACATTAGAGGGTATTCAATGTGCAAGGTAGATCAAAGGATAAGAAATTCCCATGGTCCTCACTTGCAGGCTTGAACACTTTAATTTACTCATCAGAGAGGAATGTCATAGGTATGAAATGGAAAGTGATGTTAAACTTTTTAACTGAATATTAACTCCACGGACTAATACCGACTAGTGTTTGTGTGAGAGTCAGATCCCATATAAGTGACCTTGTTACTCTTTTTCTTTTCTTTTTTTTGGGGGGGGAGAGGGGTACTTATCTATTTTTTTAATTGAAGTACAGTTAATTTACAATATTGCATTAGTTTCAGGTGTACAGCAAAGTGATTCAGTTATATATATTTTTTTCAGATGCTTTTCCATTATAGGTTATTATAAGATATTGAATATAGTTCCCTGTGCTATACAGTGGGACCTTGTTGTTTATCTATTTTATATATAGTAGTGTGTATGAATTAATCCCATACTACTGATTTATCCCTCCCCCACGTTCCCCTTTGGTAACCGTAACTTTTTTTCTATGTCTGTGAGTCTGTTTCTGTTTTGGAAATAAATTTATTTCTATTATTTTTTAGACTCCACATATGGTGATATCATATAATATTTGTCTTTCTCTGATTGACTTCACTTAGTATGATCATCTCTAGTTCCATCCATGTTGCTGCAAATGGTGTTATTCTTTTTTATGGCTGAGTAATATTCCATTGTATATATGAACCACATCTTATTTATCCATTTATCTGTCTATGGACACTTAGGTTGCTTCCGTGTCCTGGCTATTGTAAATAGTGCCATTATGACATTGGGGTTCATGTGTCTTTTCAAATTAGAGTTTTCATCTTTTGGGAGGTATATGCCCACTAGGAGTGGGATTGCAGGGTCATGGTAGCTCTATTTTCAGTTTTTGGAGGACCCTCCATACCGTTTTCCATAGTGGCTGCACCAGTTTACATTCCCACCAACAGTGTAGGAGGGTTCCCTTTTCTCTGCTCCCTCTCCAGCATTTATTATTTGTAGAGTTTTTGATAATAGCCATCCTGACTGGTGTGAGGGGATACCTCGTAGTTTTGATTTGCATTTCTCTAATAATTAGTGATGTTGAGCATCTTTTCATGTGCCTGTTGGGCATCTGTATGTCTTCTTTGGAGAAATGTCTATTTAGCAGCCTTGTTACTCTTAAAAAGTGAGAATAGAGGGTGTGTGTGAGAGAAGAGCCACAGGCCTCACTCACCAGCAAATAGTTATGGAGGGACCACTGGGGCTACTGCAGGAAACAAGGCCTCAACTTGCTTCCTTAGACCAGAGTTCCCCACACTGTGTACCACGAATGGGTCACAGATGTGCTGCAACTTTGATGCCCTCAGCCCTCAGGAAGGTCTGGGGAGCAAGCGCCTGGATCTGTAACCCCCAGCAGGGCACAGCTCTGACCCCAGGACACAGTACAGGTATTAGCATTTTCTATGTGTGCCATGCTGAGGAAACAATTTAGAAGTTCTACCCAAGACAGGCCTCCCACCTCCACAGCCCAATACGAGACACCTGTGCTCTGTCACTCTACCTGAAACTCAAAAGGTTGAACTTTCAGGTCATCCTCCCCTTTACTCCTCAGATACTAACCCAAACCCTAGTTTTTTGTTTGTTTGTTTGTTTTTTAACATCTTTATTGGGGTATAATTGCTTTACAATGGTGTGTTAGTTTCTGCTTTATAACAAAGTGAATCAGTCATACATAAACATATGTTCCCATATGTCTTCCCTCTTGCGTCTCCCTCCCTCCCCAAACCCTAGGTTTTTATTTGCCCCTATTTTTCCAGTGACAGAAATGGATAGACACTTTGGGTTTTTTCCTTCTTTTCTTTATCCTTAGACAGTAAATCCATCAGGATATCTTGTTGACACTTCTTTGGGGAGTTGCTTGAATTCCTTACTCTTCATGTGTATTTCACCTTCCAATTTCAGCCTGCAGTATGGCAAGTCCAGGGCATGCCCATGGCATCCTACTTGGGTCACTTTGTCCCTCTCACCCTTTCTGAGCTCCCACCCCCAAATCACTGCTGCCACCCTGACCTTCGTAAAATCCTCCAATAAAGGAATCTTCGGTGTTTCCATGATATGCATGATACAAAGTGAACTCTGCCACCTGATTTTATTTTTCAGTAAAACAGTTTGTATTAAGGCCCCTGCAAGAGTCTCCATGCTTCCTAGTATGGGCATGTCTCTCTTCTGATCTTGCTCCAACCTCTGAGAAGCATTTGAAATATTCATACATCTTCGTTCCTAAGAGAAAACTTTCCTAGTTTTCTTCCTTCCTCTTTCTTTTCCTTTGGCTTTTTCTCCTCCACTCTGCTTCAGGGCTCTGTCCTGGGTCAATCTTCTGTAAAGCCCATCACATAAATTCATTATTTCTGACATTGTATTTTCCAGTTCTAGAATTCCCATTTGGTTCTTTCTTATAGTTTCCATTTCTCTACTGAATTTGTTCTTTTTTTAATCATGCATGTTGTCCATTTCTCCACTTGATATTTAACATTTATATCACGGATCAAGTCCTTGTCTGCTTATTCTAGTATCTGGGTTATTTGTGGATTTGCCTGTATTGACTATCCTTTCTCTTCATTTTCCTGCTTTGTTACATGTCTTGTGATTTCTTGTTTACGCTAGACATTGTGTGTTAAAATATTAGAATTGACTGAAGTCGATAATACATACCTCCAACAAAATACCCCATTTCTTCTATCAGTCTGCTAAGGTGGAGGGCTGAGTTAATCAAACATGTATTTTAGCTGTATCTGGGCTTTAGTTAAATTCAGTTTTTACCACTGATTCAAATGTTTCAAGAGCATGGTCAGTATTTAACCTACAGTTGGGCTTAGAAGCTGAGCACATACAGATTCTGGAGATGTCTCTGTGCATCACAGCCCAGATCATTACTTTCTGAGTCAGAGGAGATGTTTAAATCCCTGCACTACCTACATTTTTCAGACTTTAAATAATTTTACTCTCACTCTCTCTATCCAACCTCAATACTTACTTTTTATTTTTATTTTTTATAGATTTGTTTATTTATTTTTGGCTGCGTTGGGTCTTCATTGCTGCACGTGGGCTTTCTCTAGTTGCGGCGAGCGGGGGCTACTCTTCGTTGCGGTGTGCAGGCTTCTCCCTGCGGTGGCTTCTCTTGTTGCAGAGCATGGGCTCTAAGTGCGCGGGCTTCAGTAGTTGTGGCACATGGGCTCAGTAGTTGTGACTCACGGGCTCTAGAGCGCAGGCTCAGTAGTTGTGGAACACGGGCTTAGTCGCTCCGCGGCATGTGGGATCTTCCCCGACCAGGGCTCAAACCCATGTCCCCTGCATTGGTGGGTGGATTCTTAACCACTGTGCCACCAGGGAAGTCCCAACCTCAATACTTACTGTTCCTAAGTTCACAGTTGTCCTTCTAGTTGGGCTCTCTCCCCACTGTCCCTGCCCTTACCCTTCTCTTTCCACTTGAGCTATTCTATCCCCCACTCCCCACAGTTGCTCTTTCACCATCTCCTTTCTATCTACTCCTTACCCATCCTCCAAGACAAATTCTAGTTCCACCCCTTTTACAGAGCGTCCCTGAGAACTCTTTCTTTAATTTTGTGCTATATTTGAACTCTTTCATGTTTATCAATGTATTTTCCCAAATTTAGCACATAAGGAGTATTGTGCACAAGACCCATATGAGTGCATAATGCTAATGGATGCAGCAGTATCGTCTCCTCGGCCAAGCCAGTAGCTCTTTAGGAACAAGAAAAGCATCTTTCTGTGTTTTCTCTTTTTATGCTTCTTTTGAAAGTCCTGGCAATGCCTAGCATCATATGAATGTGATGACAGCCACAGGGAGGTGTTGCATCGTTCTGCTAGAATATGAACTCCAGGGGAGCAGGGGGAGTAGCTTCCTTGTTTGCTGCTGGAACCCCCAGAACAAGGCTGTTCCAGCATCTGGCAGATAATTTTTAGGTTTTATTTGAATGCACAGTAGGTTGAAGTCATAATATTGCAGTTTTATCAACCAAATTACCAATATTATATGTTGATTTTCCTAATTATTCAAAATTGGTTTGCAGTGATAACCTATAGCATATCATCGTTGACAAATGAGACCTACATACCTACCCTCACCCTCCTTCCTCACCTTGAACACACCACCACCACTACATCCCTAAAAATAGAGCTCCAAGCCTTATTTTTATTATGTAAACAAAAGCAGTTGAATAACACTTTTTCAGACCATGATTCTTGATCTCAGTTGTGTATTGGCATCACCGGAGCCCATCCCCAGAGACAGTGAGTTATTAGCACTTATTTTTCAGCTCCCTGGAGGTTGTAATATCTAGCCAAGGTTGAGAACTACTGCTTTAAATCTCTGTAAGACCCATCGTAAATAAAAACAGCCTGCTAATCTCCTGGAAAACTGTCTTCTCCCAATTTTGAAATGTTTTATAATGACTGCAGTCTAAACCTGAAGTCATTATCCTCTGAGCATTTTTCTCTGAGACATGCCATTTCTTTGATTGCAACAGACACAGAAATTTTCTCCAGAAATTATTCTGATTCAGACTTCCTCTTTACATTATTGTATGTAATGGATGATGGCTTTGAAATAGCTGATTTCAGTTAACATTGCCACTAAAGGTACTGATAGCTAGAGTCAAAACAAAGCATGAATTCTTGCAAATGTATTTACACATAGTAGGAATATCAAGTGGGCATCAGCTCCCTGTTGTAGAATAATCTTTCATAACACACACTTAGGTGAAGATGTCATGAGTCTCTTCAGTTTGGCAAAGGATTCTAACTTTACCTTTCCACTTAATTAAGCCCCTTATGGTTAAAGACTAATTGAATCAAGAGGATGATTGTAAAGAGCTTTTTGGAAACATCAAATTCAAGGGTAAGGCTGACAATAGAGTTCAGGGCCGAGAAGGCTACAGGGACTGTCTCAGTTTTTCTGATGGAAGCAGGGTGTCCCCTTGGTGCCGTCCTTCCCGACTCAGGGTGTCTGAGTTCCCCACCACTTGGGAAGCCTGCCAGTGCCCAAGCTAAAAATGCCCGTGGGGTACCAATGAGCAAGTAAAGAAGGAGAAAAATAACCAGAAAATATACAAATTAATACTTTGAGTTATAACCCTGCCTCGCAAGCATCCTTCCAAAACACGAGGGTATTAGCATTACCTTTCTGAGAGCTGCTTTTCTTGAGTTAAAGCTACTTATCACTTCCCAAATATACTCTTCTTTGTTGTGACCTTATACCTCTGCCTGGATGATTTATTAAAATGTGTTTTCTTTGATGTGCATAGGTGATGCTAGGCAGTGCGTGCTTTAAGTTGCTTTTGAATCTGGTATCTCTGGGGTTTGGTATGGGGGAGGCTGCATCAACTATGGAAGAAGCTAATGGCTTCCCTTGAGGATCAAACCTTTGACCTTGCTTTCTTGGCTGGATGCTAATCTGCCGAACTAAGGAAAATCAGCCAATGGGGAGACCCAAGGAATAATTCCATTGGCTTCATTGAACATCCCTCAGTTGACCTGATCCTGTATACCCTAGTGTTAAGTGTCACCTTCTTCTGTGACACCTCATTTACCCCCAGGAACAATACTGGAATTGTATTCCATTCTCACCAGTTTTCACTACTGGCCCAGGCTGGGGGAGAAGAGCTAGTGGACAAAAAGATGTAGGGTAGGTGATGAATATTGACAAGGCTATTTGTTGAATGAAGGTAAAGTGTATTGTTTCTGAAGCATCATTATAGGGGAAAATAGAGGATTGTTCAGTTACCTATTTTCCACTAGGCAAAAGACTAGAACTAGCTAAAAACATCTGAATTACAAAGTAGAACACCTCCCTGGATCAATGTTTTAAATGGTAAGCAAGTGACTGTGCTACTCAATTGGATAGTAATGATCTGTGAGCAACAGACGATGAATGCCGAGCATTCAGTAGTTAAGTACAGTTTGCCACAAAGCCCATCTTAAATGGGTAAGTTATCTCCTATGTGTAAACATGACTGCATCCACGGTAATTAGGTGCAAATGTGAAGGGACAGACTGACTAAGTCAGGCTTTGTCTTCTTCCCACATTAGCTTAAAGCAGCACATATAGCCACCCTGCTTTTTATCTTCCCAGCTGGTTCCCTGGGTCACCCCCAGCCAGCTGGGCTGGTGGGCTCTGGGCAAGAATGGAGCAGAGGATTTGGGGGTTTGGAATGAGAGTGATCCTTGGAGAGCAGTGCTGGGGAAGTGGAGGAAAACCAGAACTACAGACAAGAGACAATACCAGTGACAGTAACAACTACAGCCTAGCCCCCATGCTTCATCTGCAAACACCCTCTCCTGTTCGGGGCCGCTGGAAGGAAGCTGAGGGCCTGGCATAAGCTGGATGCAGAATAAACGAACGGCAACTGCCTAGAATTAACTAGACAGACAAATCAGTGAGTCCAACTATTTGGATGTCTTCTTTGGAAAAATGTCTATTCAGATCACTTTTAATCAGACTGAGTTTTTTTATATTGATTTCTCTGAGTTCTTTATATATTTTAGATATTAACTCCTTATCAGATATATGATTTGCAAATATCCTCTTCCATTCCATAGGCTGCCTTTTCATTTCCTTGATGGTTTCTTTAGCTGCACAGAATCACATTTTTAAATATAAACTGTTGCCAAAGATGTAGTTTCCTGTGTGGCATTTCAAAGATAAATCTGACACATCCCTCTTTTAAGTATACCTGATCTGAATATCATAGTGGTTTAATATCCACCATCATCCTTTTAAATAATATGTAAGGAAGTTCTTCATTAATGTTAGAAATTATATATAATTTCTGTTGCTTCTTGAGCATGTGACCATTTGACATTCCCCAAGAATTTTACTAAATGCTTAAAAGTCTCTTATTCAACATTCTTCCTGCAAACAAAAGATATACAAATTTTTAAAAAAATTTAATATTTCTTGTAGTATTAGGCTTTAAGTTTCTCTTATGTATTGTTATTACTGTAGTTCTTAGTGGGACACGAGCGAAACAGCAACATATATGTGTCATATATCTTGATTAAAATTTTTAGATATAAAAAGTAAAATTGTATTTGAAATGTATCCCTTAGATGGATGAGCCCTTTTATCCCAATCAATTCAGATAGTCAAAAATGAGTTTTACTTCTTGCTTGAATGAACAGGATTCAGTATCATTCTATTCTCATTGTGTATGTACGTTTATAGATTTAAATACTGAGAAACATCACTCAGATAAGGTGAAGGGAATCAAAGATCTTTATAGCAATATCACTTGATTCTTTCAACTTCTTTTGGATTTTATTTCAAAATCTCATTGGGTTCCATCACCAGAAGTTAGTTTCAGTTACCTATCCAATGGCAACCTGAGTAAGTTCTCCTTCATTCTGGAGAAGGTAAAGAATTGGAAACTACCTCTTTGGGAAAAAAAAAAAAATGGATGAACTGCCCGTCATTAGAGTTGTTTCCTTCTCAACCCAGACACTAACTCTGTGGTGCAGAAAAACACCTTGGTTTGGACTTAGAGCACATTTGCCACTCAGGAGCAGGGAGGGACTAGACTAGATTCTGTACAGTCAGGTAAGGAAGGCTGTGAACATGCACATGGGAGGGCTTTCAAGCAGATCAGTTTTGTTGGAAGAGTGCATAGGAAAGCCAAGGATCTGAAAACGGGATCCCTGAAAACCCCAAGGCCCTGTGTTCCCTCAGAGAGTCTTCACGAAGTCCCCGGGCACACAGGGCCCAGTTTGGAGACCACAGCCCCAGGGTAGCCTGACCCTGAAGGACTCCGGATATGACCTTCCCGTTGCTCCCACATGACCAGGGGTTGATGTTAGGAGAATGTGCTTCTCTGATGGGTTAGCTGTATTTTCACAAGCTGTTTCCACATGCACCATTTTTGAGCTGCAGTTCCTCACGGGGGGAGCTTTACCACGTGGAGAAAAGCAGCCAACTGTGTGGTGAGAAACACCAGGCAAGATTTAAGGATTACATGTGAAGCTAATAGACTACAGTATGAATCTTATGCTCAATCATGATTTCTTATCTACATATAAAATATCATTATTGAGACAACGGGTAGAGTATTTGAAACTTCCTGGGGACTAATTAAATAGAAAGAAGTCTGGCTTTCAGACTGGAAGCTCCACAATTCAGTTCTCATACCATAAATGTCTGATGTGATGGTTTAATACAGTTGCCAAGATATTATACTAAGAAACAGCTGGATATTTCAAGGGGTTAGTGTGATTCTGTCCTTGTCTGCTGACTTCAGAAATGTGAAATTATCTCCTCATTCATTCATTTGACCAATATTTATTGAGTGCCAATTATGTGCTGATCCCAGTAGAGCATCAAAGTTTCTGCCTCCTGGAATGTATGGTCCAATGATGGAAAGAGTTTCAAAAGGAAGCAAAAAATATTCACTTTCTGCTTTGGATGTGAACAAAATATTGTAGTTTAGGGGATTAGGGCATAACAAGCGGAGGAAAGTGTTGAATGGGTGGTCAGGAGAGGCCTCTACCAGGTGACACCCAAGCAAATTCTGAGGGATGGGCAAGAACCACATGATAAGCCATCTGGAGAAAGAGCTCTCTGGGCAGAAGGAGCAGTGAAGCAAAATCCCTGCTGCAGGATGGAGCTTGGCATGTGCCTAAAATGGTGAGAAGGTCAATGTTTTGCAACTGGTAAATGAGGCAGGAACAGTTGGAGATGGTGATGGTGAGTGAGAGAAGTCTTTAAGCCTAGAGAAGGAATCTGAAGACTTTGGCTGGGAGAGAGTGATGGGATTTACAGTCCTTGAAGTCCTCTCTGGTTGCTGGTCAGAGACTAGACTGTAGGAAAGCAAAAAGGTCATTGAGGGCTTGATTTCAGGAGTCTGGGAAGATCATGTTATCATGGTCCAGAGCTGTAGCAGAGGGGTTGGGAAAAGTATTTTGAAGGTGGAGCCAGCAGGACTTGCTGATGGATGGAATGCAAAACACTATAAATAGGAAAAGGAAGGAGAGGACACAGGCTAATAGAATCAGGAGTTTGGTTTGGGGCTGAAAGTTTGAAAT
The DNA here is from genome assembly GCF_963455315.2 of Globicephala melas. Classification (NCBI taxonomy): domain Eukaryota; kingdom Metazoa; phylum Chordata; class Mammalia; order Artiodactyla; family Delphinidae; genus Globicephala; species Globicephala melas. The sequence continues at coordinate 9,154,133 of NC_083316.1, read as the reverse complement.
GTGTATTAGATATGACAGGAGAGATGTCCAGTAGAAAATGGGGAAAAATGGCTTTGATGCTTAGGACTGATATAGTCATAGGTGTATCATCAGTGGGAAAACAGAAAAGATATTTAAAGTCATGGTCCAATTATTTTAATTCTCTAAATACAGAAGCAACTATAGGAAACCTAATCTAAAAATAAAATGCCTAGCCACAGGTAGACAAGCATTTCTTGGCTCATTAACTAAAGATAGGTTTCTTACATAATTGTATTCTTTTTCTTTCCCTTTCAGTAAAGCAGGCAAGAGATAATGTTTCTTTCGTGAGTGCTACTGAAAAATATAAGACCACATGCACACAAATAATTTTAAAATTATCTGTAGATCACATTGTGGAGCACTTTTAAGTTTGTCTTGTTTAAGTACAGTAAGCAGAGCTTATTCATACACTATAGTTGAGGCATCATGCCTGTTGATCCAACCCAGGAAAAAATATAGCAGTGGGGTGGGGAGAGGGTCAATCAGTTGAGACTGATGAGCAGTGTGGATTTCCATTCACTGGTCTAGACTCTCTTCTTGGGTATTATTTGTTTTACTTTGATTTCCTAAGGCTCATTATTCTGCATAGTCACATTTTACTACTGCAATTTTCGTCTGTCAAGTAATTTGTGTGTGTGTGTAGTCATCCCTTATTATAGTGCTTCTGGGAATTGATGAATCCCTGAGAACAGGACAGCGTACCTAGTCATTCTATCTTGTTCAGTTTTCCATGTGGCAGAAATTGTTTTAGGGGTGCATATGTGAAATGCCAAGTTATTTGAATGGAAATGCTTCTTTGCTAGTACTTTTATAAACACAGCAGGGTGGCTACCTCCCCTTGACCCACTCATACAAATGGTCTGGTAGTGAAGTTATCTTCCATTTTTCACCTGTGTGCAAGTCTTGGCAGGTGACTTTGTCAAACATTTAGAAGTGAGAATAGCCTGCAGTGAGGGAACTGCTTCCCGGAGATAAAAATCTAATTGATAGAGGACCATTAGAGACACCTTGTAGTCGAGCTTGTTTTGTTTTGCAGGAAAAAAAATATTTTGCTTCCTCCTTCTTTTGCAGTTCTAAGTAAGGCTCTACTAAATGACAATTCTATAGATAGATAGACAGATAGAGATACAGATATGAATATAGATATTGGAAACAGAGAGTTTTGTGATACTTTTTCTTATAAATTGAATACTTTTTTTCATTCGTTTGAATTTTAATTGACTGTGGGTGAATGATTTTCCTAACCTTATATATAACTGGATGTTTGAATGCCACCAGAGTTTTTGTCAGCAATGTGATTTTTGTCCCAAGCCATTTTTAGAGATTTATGTGACTCGTGAAATGGAAAATTGTGGTGGTTCTGCTTTCAAGTTCCCAACAGAATTTGTACATTTGTTTGCTCAAAGTGGAGACCCAGCTCTGTAGTACTGATGACCCACACAACCCACACCACTAAACGATCAACATTCTTCCTGTAAAAAGCTTACTGTTTCCTCTGGCTTCCTAGCTGCTCCATGAATGAGGCCATTTTCTGGTCTTGATAGCATCCTGGGACAGCTGCCCTCTACTCAGAGGCATGAGTTGGAGTTCAGGTGTTGGCGGAGGCATATGGTTGTCTATAATGCCGGTTAAAGGATAGTTACAGGTATATAGATAGACCTGTGTCACGGCAATACAGCACAAGCAGGGACTCCACACACAGCGAGTAAATGAAAAAGGCTCAACATGGAATCACCTTTGGAAATATTCGGAACGACACATGTGCTGACTTGACCCTAGACCTCCTAAATCCAAGCCTCTGGCGTGGGGCCTGAGCATCTCTGTGTCTCCAAAGCTTCACAGGCAATTCTGATACCAGTCAGGGTGGAGATCATGTTCACTGTACTGTGTTTGCTCCCTCACAAGGCCAGCCATTTCCTCTTATGAATGCATACTGCCCTTTTTACAATTACGGGGCCACTTCTCACTGAACTCTAAATTATTATTTACAAAGGGTATTAGCATCCTTAAAAGACTCAGGTGCCACTAAGATTGTTCAAGGAGCCCATGAATTTAAAATACATAAGCAGTGCTCACTTCAGCAGCACATCTACTAAAATGGAAAGGATACAGAGAAGATTAGCATGGCCCCTGTGCAAGGATTACACACGAATTCATGAAGCATTGCTTATTTTTATAGAAAAAAACTTATGATTACCAAAGGGAAAGTGGGGGGGGGCATAAGTTGGGAGTATGGGATTAGCAGATGCACACTACCATATATAAGATAGATAAACAACGAGGATTTACCGTCTATCACAGGGAACTATGTTCAATATCTTGTAATAACTTATAATGGAAAAGAAATGAAAAAAGAAGACTATGTATATGTATAACTGAATCACTTTGCTATACACCTGAAGCTAACACAATGTTGTGAATCAACTAGACTTCAATTTTAAAAAAACTTAGAAAAAAGAGAAATTTAAGAGACAAAATGACGAAATGCAACATGTGAGTCTTAATTAAAAGAAAGTGTAAAACAATAAAAATAAATGAAACAATCAGGGAGTTTGAAAAAAATACATAAGCAACTTGAAGAGGAAACGTCATTATTTTGAAATAAGTTATACGAACTATGTCAGGTTCTCTAACACATAAATACAGGAATAAAACTAAATTTTTCCCAGATTCATTTAAATGGATTTGTTCTACATCTCATTTGTCAGTATTTCTTTAGTAACGATCTAAGTTAACTCATTCAGTGAACATTACCTTATTCAAGGCATCATGCTAGGTGCTGTGATACAACGATGGCATTTATTTAGATTCTCAAAAGGTGATTCACTGATAGTATTGGGATGTGAAGGACTTATCCTCAGAAAAAGAATCTGTTGCTCAAACACCTAAGTTTGATTCCAGCATGTACCGAGTAAAGGCCCAGTGGTGGGAGACAGCCCTGGCCCAGGGTCCCAGCACTGGATTCAGTCCTCCGGAGCTGGTGTATCTGAGAGCCCACAGTACCACGGGGGCTATGGTCTTGGGAGATGACTTCTTTCTGCAGCCAGGTAGCCAGATCAAACCCAACTCTGTGGTGCAGGTGGACCTCCCCTGTCTTCAGCGGACACAGATAGCCCACCATGAGCCCTGTCTGGCCAGGTGGCTGTAGCGTGCCCCACTGTGATCCCGTCACACCTCATCATCCCCAACAATCTCAAGTGTAGGCCAGTAGCAGTTCAGTCTCTCCAGCCTTGCTCTTCATGGTAGGGTTTTCTTTCTCCAGAGCCAAAGACCACGTACGTACAGTACCGCCAAGCACAGCCAACCTCTAAAACAACCCACCACTGGCATGCCCCGGCACACCCAACTCCGGGCTTCAGATCAGACTGTGGGAGGAAAACTTCTTTTCTGCCAACTTAGGTCTTAGTGGCCTGGGGTGGTGTGCGGGAGTGCAAATTAATTGACAGTAGAGTCACATGCATGCGGGGTACTCAGTAATCTGAGTAATTCACTGAACAGCCAAGAGTAAAGGCTTATATACCAGCTTAATAGTGGAAAGGAGGGGGAACTAGGGCTTCCAGGGGGAAATAAATGGAGTGTATGGCAGCGTCTATAGAGTTTATTTATGCAATTTCTCATCACTGTGCTAATGGTCAGTCTCCTTCTTGGCTGGAAGCTCCTCAGAGAGAGGATTTATGGCATCTCCCTTCTCAAGAAGCTCTGCCTTTAGTCAGATAAGGGGAGCTCAGAAAAGGCTTCTTTCGGCATCTGGTGTATCTCAGATGTCTCCAGTTGAAAATATCCTATGTAATTCTGTTGGGTCCCTTTAATAGTTTGGGAGTATTTGTTTAGGGAGCCTTGCTTATGGCTCCAGTGCTATGTCCGTCATACTACTTTCTCAGACCTTTCCACTTCCTTCGTTCCTCAATCAAGCCTGTGGTGTGAAAGAGATGATTCAGGTCTTGCCAGACCTCAAGCCCACGTTCACATGACAGGTGGCAACTCTGACCCTCCGCATTGCTAAAGCTTCAGCCAGGCAAGAGGCTGGCCTGAAGCCCATGCCTTGTTCTCAAAAACCAGCTCAAAGACCTCAGTCTACTGTTCAACTTTGGCGAGTACATTAAAAATAAACCAGAAATGAACAGGCAATTTTATGTGATGGCAGTGTCACAACTCTTTGGATACCTGTAAACATAGAACCAACTGGGACCGCTCAGTGTGGGGAACGCAGCTCTTCATGAGAAGACTATTCTCATACAGAAAAATAAGTGGTGCCTCTGCACAAAGACCTGGAGTCATCTAGAAACTACTGCATTGTGTTTACTATGTAGCAAGCCTTCAACTTTTACAAACGCCACTGACAGCAGTGCCAGGCCAGGGGTAAGTTCTCTTTTCAAGGGAGGGAGGTGTGATATATGGGGTGGGAGGTGAGAAATGGGACGAGCTGTAAGGTTGGGGCTGAGAGTTGATACACGTGGCCTGGAACCACGAGGTGGGGTTTGCAGGAAACTGCTGATGAAGGTAATAGGAAATGTGTTTCTTGCCCTTGGTATCTCTGATATTCCTTTTTGTATCTTTTCCCCTTGCTGACATTTTTTTAAATTTTTATTTTATATTGGAGTATAGTTGATTTACAACATTGTGTTAGTTTCAGGCGTATAGCCGAGCGATTCAGTTATACATATACCTATATCTATTCTTTTTCAGATGCTTTTCCCATATAGGTTATTACAGAGTATTGAGTAGAGTTCCCTGTGCTATACAGTAGGTCCTTGTTGATTATCTATTTTATATATAGTAGTGTGTATATGTTAATCTCAACCTCCTAATTTTTGCCTCCCGCCTACCTTTCCCCTTTGGTAACCGTAAGTTTGTTTTCTAAGTCTGTGAGTCTGTTTCTGTTTTGTAAATAAGTTCATTTGTATCATTTTTTAGATTCCACGTAAAAGTGATATCATATGACATTTGTCTTCCTCTCTCTGACTTACTTCCCCTTGCTGACGTTTTCTTTCTGGCTCAGTGATGGGTGTTGTGCATTTTCTAGCTTGAATCACTTGGGCAAGTTACTTACCTTCTCTGTGCCTTTGATTCTTCATGGGTTTTTTTTTTTTTTTTTTTTTTTTTTGCGGTACGTGGGCCTCTCACTGTTGTGGCCTCTCCCGCTGCAGAGCACAGGCTCCGGACGCGCATGCTCAGCGGCCATGGCTCACGGGCCCAGCGGCTTCGCGGCACGGGGCATCTTCCCAGACCGGGACACGAACCCGTATCCCCTGCATCAGCAGGCGGACTCTCGACCACTGCGCCACCAGGGAAGCCCCTGATTCTTCATGTTTTAAAGAGAGATAAAAATAGTGCTGACCTCATAGGACAGTCATGAGAAATAAATGAAGACATACAGAGTACTTAGAACCATACTCGGGACTTGTCGGGCCCTGAGTTCACCACTGTTGTCATTCGCCTTATGCCTCATGGCGATAGCAGCAGGATTAGTTCTAACCAGTTCTAGTTCTATTAATAGTGTCTGACTTGCTTATGCTCCTGCATATGTTTCCCTTGGTCCTGTGGAGGCTCCCAGACAGTGGTTATTCAGTGCACTTGTTCTGTGAGAAAGAGATTAAAACTCTCAGTATATTTAAAGTTATCTCAGGCCTATTGCGATGAGGCCTTTTCTCCAAAGCCCGTTTTTCATTTTATTGCAGGCACAAATCTTTTTTTATGCAGATGCTTAAAATTTTTTTCCCAATAAAAAGCACTCCTTTCACGAAGACTTTCTATTGGGCCATCGTATCTCTATTCTTCTAAGAAGCCCACTAGCAAATAATGGAACAATGAGGGAAAGTGTTGGCAATAAAGAACTATCTGCAAATGACACAAGTAGCTGGAATCCCCACTACCTGTAATTATATTCACCTGCACATGTGCAGAGCTTGATAAAAAGAAAGATCCTGTTTTGTTATTCCTTAATTTCGAGAGGAAACAACTGCCAAGAACTCTAGGCTTTAATGACCAAAACAAGCTTGCCTGAAACAGAGTCAGACACATGAACACAAAGTAGCAGATCAAATACACATTTTGTGACCTGGTGCACCCTCCAAGGGGTTCCATCCATGTCTCTCTTTGATATGCCATTGTCCCTGTACTGTCTACATGGTGCAACAAAAAGGGCCATCTCACGGTGTCTCCAGTGAACCACAAAAAATCTCAGGTAAGGGCTTCCCTGGTGGCGCAGTGGTTGAGAGTCTGCCTGCCAATACAGGGGACACGGGTTCGTGTCCCGGTCCGGGAAGATCCCACATGCTGTGGAGGGGCTGGGCCCGTGAGCCATGGCCACTGAGCCTGCACGTCCGGAGCCTGTGCTCTGCAACGGGAGAGACCACAGCAGTGAGAGGCCCGCGTACCGCAAAAAAAAAAAAAATCTCAGGTAAAAAGTACATTTTTAGGCAAATCCTTTGAGATGAGGATTTGCCGGAAGGATTTGAGTGCAATATCCAGTGAAGTTGAATTCCTCCTTTGGTATTGAATCTGCTGTGCTTTATACCAAAGAGCTCAGCCTCTTCCTACAGACATTGAAATTCATTTATTTCACTCATGGCACCATTTAAGCTTTTTTTTTTTTTTCCTCTGAAACTTCTCTGATAAGCTTGCCTCCACTTACAAAAACATCAAAGCCTGGAAAGAAATTATTAGACAAGAAACAAGAAAAACACCTTTAGTTTAAGCTTCAAATGAGACCAAATTGATTAGTCATCTGAGATTAAGTTGGCTTGGCAGTCAGCTTATAGCCAATCATGTTTATCACCCTGTTCCTATTCTAAGTTCTCTTTTGAAACTTTCAGAAAACTGCCTACATTCAGTCATATGGTTAAGAGAGGCTGATTAAATCTAAAACCAAACTAGCTGTTGCCCTATTCGTGTCTTGTTTATTCTAAATAAGAAGAAAATAAACCAACTCATGGGAAAAAAGCATTACAGGCACAGACCATAAGTAACAACAACTTATGTAAGTGTTATGTAATAATTTTATAGCATGTCTAATGAAGGGCAAAGGCAAAAGGCTTGTTACGTCAAATGCCCTTCCCCACGTGAGTTTCGTGTGAGAAAAAGTGGTCCTTGATGGCATCCAGTTCTGGTTCCCCCCAAATCTCATCAGAACAGCCTGTTGCTAAAACCAAGCTGAGTTTATTGTTCACCTTGGCAAGGGACATCACCACTCAGTGGAGCTTTGTCAGTGTCTCAGGGGGGTGAGGTGACGTCAGATTTTGTTGAAGTTTGTTTTAAGGCGGGTCTTTCAATGCTGGAACTTGCCACAGTTCAGGATTGGTAGAAACGGGAATTCAAGGCATCATAAGGCACAAACCGTCTGTTGATGTTTTGTGGAAAACTTCATGGGTCTTTCCCAAAGTTTCTGTATCGAACAGTCAGGTTATTTTCCCGGGCAAGAGTCTCCTGGAATAGTAAGTGTCGTTCATGAGGACAGTGAATTAATTAAGTGATGTTCGTGAAGACAGTCAGCCCGTACTTGGATCCTGCTTGGCCGAGTTGTGTGTGTGCAGGAAGTGGGCATGGGGAGTTGGGAGCTGGGGGCAGAGGGTTTCAGTTCTCCATGGCCTGAGAGGGCGCATGCATCTCAAGAACTGCTTTGTTTCGTCGTGGACAGGTAGCCAGATGATACTGAGAGGAAATAGAGGCGCAGGTAACGTAAAGCTGTTGATTATTCAAAATTCATTTTCATTTAACTTTAACAGCATTTGGGCTCCAGTGTCCCTACCTCTCCAGCCACACTCAGTTACTCCCTCCCGAGTAAGCGTGGAAAGTGTGACAGGGTCTCTACTCTCAGAGACTGGGTCATTCAGCTAGAGACTGAGCCCTGGCCCAAGAAACCAACCTTATGTATTTTTTCACATACATTCAGATTACAGTGCACACTTTAAGTACTGTGGGAGTTCATAGAAAATAAACATAATGGGATGACAAGGCTTATTAAATGCACGGGTTTCAACTGTGAAGAAAGAATAAGCAAAAACTGAGTATGTTTAATGTAAAATTTGAAGTTTATTCTCAGTTGCATTAGAACATAGGTCTGATCATGTCACTCCTGTTTGCCTTTTGAATGAGTCCTAGGCCAACAAAATCTCCGACTGTCAATCAGTATTTGTTGAATGAACAATTGGTATTCATGCTTTAAGTTCGTAGGGAACAGATATTACAGAATCTGTAGCTAAAAAAAAAAAAAAAAAAAAACTAGTTCTATAAAAACAGAGGGAAATTCTCAATTCTCATAAAAAATCTCTTGCAAGTCTGACTTTCCAGCATTAGAACATTTTCATATATCCTACAGAGTTATTTATTAGTGTCAAAGGTCTGGATTTTTCTATTTCTCACTTTTTTTTTCTGCTAGAGGGAGACATGCCAAGAGAAGTTCCAAATGCACAAGATGGAATGGGTGATTCACAGTGGCTGAAGCACCTGTCCATCAGGGCCCAGGTTCTTGTCAGTTCATCTCCACTCCCTACCATGATGAGTGAAGTTAGCCACGGAGTTGCGTGTCCATTTTTCACAGGCTCCTTGTCCTGGCCGAGTTGCTGTATGGCCGATTGCATGTCTCTCATCCAGAATTCTCTTCAGTTTCAATTTGCTCTTGTATCCCTCTTCATGTTCTACATCTATCCCAGGGATGGTAGCATTTTTTAATAAAGAGCCTCCTTTGGAATTCCCCAGTTGTCCAGTGGTTAGGACTCCGTGCTTTCACTGCTGAGGGCCCGGTTCAATCCCTGGTCAGGGAACTAAGATCCCACATGCCAAAAAAAAAAAAAAAAGAAAAGAGTCTCCTTGAGACCCTTGGGAAGGAAAGCAGCTGATCTGGCAGTTTCCGAATGCACACCTGCTCACGATGGAGGGGTGGGTAGTATAGAAATGAACAAAGACCATCCGAAGCTTCTGTCTCTTCTGAGCCTCCTGTAGCAGGGGAGTTGGCCACCATCACTTGTGTGTTTGGCAGAGACTCACAGGCAGGCAGGGGAGTGGGAAAACTTCATAGTGGAGGAAAGAGGAGGCTTCCACTGGGCCCTGATGTGAGGCTGTTGGCCTGGGGAAGCTGGGGGAGGGCTAAGGAGAAGCAGACCATCCTATGTGATGGTTAGGGGTGCATGTTTGCCTTTCTCTGGCTGGTTTTCCGTTGGTCTCCAAATTAGGGAAGCTGCCAGTTATTAATCAAGTCCTAGGCATTTGGGGACAATTGTTACAGTTATTGTTAAGCTTCCTGGATTGTCGCTGGAGGTAATGTGACTTTCCTGATAAGTCTGCCTTAGAGCAGGCTGGCTTCCTGTGTTTATTGTATAAGGGGCTGGTTTCCTGGGCAGGTTGCTGCAGGTTGTGGCTCCAAGTTCTATTTTTATACATGGTCTGGCCACTGCCCATTTGTATATTCCATCTCCCAGTGGGGATATATGTGAAAGTTATAATGTAACAGAGCTCTGATTTTTAAAAAGACTTTATTTTCAAATTGTATTTAGTTACAGTTGTAATAAAACTAAATGTAAAGTCACAGCAAGACCCTTTTTGACCCACCTCCTAGGGAAATGGAAATAAAAACAAAAATAAACAAATGGGACCTAATGAAACATAAAAACTTTTGCACAGCAAAGGAAACCATAAACAAGACGAAAAGACATCCCTCAGAATGGGAGAAAATATTTGCCAGCAAAGCAACTGACAAAGGATTAATCTCCAAAATATACAAGCAGCTTATGCAGCTCAATATCAAGAAAATAGACAACCCAATCCAAACATGGGCAGAAGACCTAAATAGACATTTCTCCAAAGAAGATATACAGATTGCCAGCAAACACATGAAAGGATGCTCAACATCACTGATCATTAGAGAAATGCAAATCAAAACTACAGTGAGGTATCACCTCACACCAATCAGAATGGCCATCATCACAAAATCTAGAAACAATAATTGCTGGAGAGGGTGTGGAGAAATGAGAACCCTCTTGCACTGCTGGTGGTAATGTAAACTGATACAGCCACTATGGAGAACAGTATGAGGTTCCTTAAAAAACTAAAACTAGACCTACCGTATGACCCAGCAATCCCACTACTGGGCATATACCCTGAAAAAACCATAATTCAAAAAGAGTCACGTACCACAATGTTCATTGCAGCACTATTTACAATAGCCAGGACGTGGAAGCAACCTAAGTGTCCATCGACAGATGAATGGATAAAGAAGATGTGGCACATATATACAGTGGAATATTACTCAGCCATAAAAAGAAACGAAATTGAGTTATCTGTAGTGAGGTGGATGGACCTAGAGTCTGTCATACAGAGTGAAGTAAGTCAGAAAGAGAAAAACAAATACCGTATGCTACCACATATATATGGAATCTAAAAAGTAAATGGTTCTGATGAACTTACGGGCAGGACAGGAATAAAGACGCAGACGTAGAGAATGGACTTGAGTACACAGTGAGGGGGAAGGGTAAGCTGGGACGAAATGAGAGAGTGGCATGGACATATATACACTACCAAATGTAAAATAGATAGCTAGTGGGAAGCAGCTGTATAGCACAGGGAGATCAGCTTGGTGCTCTGTGACCACCTAGAATGGGGGCATAGGGAGGGTGGGAGAGAGACGCAAGATGGAGGGGATATGAGGATATATGTATACGTATAGCTGATTCACTTTGTTATACAGCAGCAGCTAACACAACAATGTATAGTAATTATACTCCAATAAAGATGTTAAAAAAAAAAAAAAACTAAACCTAACCGGGTAATTTGGAGTAAGTTATCTACCATAGGTTTTTCTCTCCCTTCAGTATTAAATAGATAGACCAGTCTGTAGCAGTGCGCACTAATTAATTGTAAAAAAAAATGTAAGAACCAGGGTGTTAGTCAATGACAAAGATTTAACATAATTTGTTGTGTCCTTGGATCTATTTTCCATTGGGACCTGAGTTGGTGGATACCCCTGAGTGTGTTTCTTGCAAAGAAGTGTTCATGAATTCTTGGTCTAAAGGTCTAGGGACCAGCAGACCTGGATGAAGAAAGAGGAAAGAAATATATGGCTTGAAAGAGAAAAGAAATATATCAGAGATTGGTAGAGATGGAAGAAAAAAAGCCTTCAGTTAAAACTCGATCGGCTAAGAACACACACAATTCAATCGTCTAAACCACTTAAAAAACAAATTGCTGGGACTTCCCTGATGGTGCTGTGGTTAAGAATCCACCTGCCAATGCAGGGGACATGGGTTCAAGCCCTGGTCTGGGAAGATCCTACATGCTGCGGAGCAACTAAGCCCGTGCACCACAACTCCTGAGCCCACATGCCACAACTACTGAAGCCAGCATGCCTAGAGCCCGTGCTCTGCCACAAGAGAAGCCACCACAATGGGAAGCCCACACACCACAACGAAGAGTTGCCCCTGCTCACCACAACTAGAGAATGCCCAAGCACAGCAACGAAGACCCAACACAGCCAAACAATAAATAAATTAATTATTTTTAAAAAAAATTTCTAAGAAGAGATTATTGAAAAGGTGCTTTATGGAACTCGTTAGATTCTTTCATTGAAAATTTGTTGGGCCGTACTATGAACCTGGCACTGGAAATATCTCCACTATTATTTGCTAACTATAGTCTATAATCACACGGAGGAAAACACTATATATTTTCACTAAGACAGTGAATAGCTTGTGGCTCCCAAATTTACTATTTAAAAGAAATGACTAACTATCAGGAGAGATAAAATGTGAGATAATTCCTGCTTAAGGAAAAAACACTCTTTATGTTACTTTTGCACAAGTGGTATTGAAACCAATTATTTATAGAACACAGGTGTGTTCAGGTGTCTGGAAAATGGAAAGTATTTCCAGAGTTGAAAGAATTTCGGGAAGCCTCGTAGATAAGGATGGACGCATACATCTGCAATGCAATGGTAGATAGTAAATGTGCCTCCTGAGTGGTATAAACTCAAGGGCTCCCTGGGGTCTTCTCTGAGAGGGTGCTATTTCCTTGCAGCTGGTGAGCAAGGAAGTTATCACAACACATTTGACAAGTCTTACATTTTCATTTTTCAGGTTGAAAGTTAGTACAACGTCCATGCAATGCATGTTTAGACATTTATTTTTCTTATATTACACTCTGCAGACAAGTGAGAGAGGAAATTTGACAAGCAATTTGTGTTATGTCAGTTATGCCAAATCACATCCCTCATCTGCCCCTCTAATCACACAAAGCCCATGAGGCGTGAAGTTCCAGGGTCACTGAGAAATATGGAAAGGACACAAGGAGATGTCAGCAAAAAGAATCTTCCCATCAGCAACTTGATATGACTGTCCTGTGACTTTCAGAAAGTGACTTACCTTCGCCCACTTCTAGTAGTTACCTGGTGTTATGAGGTGAATATTTGTGTCCCCCCAGAATCCATACAGTGAAACCTTAACCCCCAATGTGATGGTATTCAGAGTTGGGACCTTTAGGAGGTGATTATGTTTGGATGAGTTCATGAGGGTGAGACCCTCCTGATGGGATTAGTGCCCTTATAAGAAGAGGATGCACGTGCACCGAGGAAAGGCCATGTGAGCACACAGAGAAAGTGCTGTCTACAAGCCTGGAACACCAGGAACCCAATCTACCAGAACCTTGATCTTGAACTCTCCATCCTCAGCTTCTGTGAGAAACAAGTATCTATTGTCTAAGCCACCCAATCTGTGTTATTTTGGTACAGCAGCCCGAGATGACAAAGACCCTGTCTCTCCTCACTGTGAATCTCTAGAGCAGTGACTCTCAGAAGGGCGCAATTTTTCCCCCCAGGGGATATTTGGCAAAGTCTGGAGACATTTTTTTCTTGGTATAGTGGGTTTGCTACTGGCATCTGGTGTCTACAGGGATGGTGGCCATGCAGCATACAGGATGCTGGCCATGCAGCATACAGGACTGCCCCGCCACAGAAAAGCATGTTGTAGCCCAAAATAGCAATAGTGCCGAAACTGAGGAAATTAGCTCCAAATTCGGTACAGACATCTCCCGAGAAGCCCTGGAAACCTGACACCTCTCCCCAACAGCATTATTAACTCCTGTCTTTTTCTGATAATTCCGAAAACCACCACGACTAGGAAACCCATCAAAACACTACTCTTGGATCCAGATGCCATTAGCCGGAATGTGGCCCCTCACAAATGATCGAGCTGGGCCCTCTCCTCCGTTCTTGAGTCAGCACACCCTCCTCTCCCTGTGGGCTCACCCTGCGAGCTGTGCAGAGTGAGGTCTTCCAGCAGTGTATGTGTATGTGTATGTGATGGGCAAGTGATGACACCAAGAGAGGACAATCCAGGAGCACTTCTGTGGCTAGTTTTCTTCAAACCATTTCTCTCACTCTGCATAGACCCTTTTGGTTTCCCAGGCAACTAAATGCATTACCGAAAAATATATATGCATGCGAGATTTGTATGGTAAAAATAAAACAACATAACGTTAAATTTAGGACTAACATTTGAGATCATTCAGATCTCTGAAAGCAACTCCCTTCACTTGGGGAGTAGCTTATGCTTCAGTTTTAAGTACTACCTTGGGATGCCTGACTGGTGTTTGCATTGGTTGGGGTTCGGTGGGTTCTGCTTTTTTAGTTCCTGGCTACCATTGAGGCGGAGAGATTGGAAGGTACGTCGTTCAGTGCAGTGTTTGTGGAATGCCTGCCTTGATCCAGGCCAGTCCCAAGTACCAGAAGCTCAGGTGTTAAGTGCCTCAAGGACATGACTGAGGTGAACAGACCCTCACATTCTGCTGGAGATAGGCCTGGATTGGAGGGTGGGCACGAGCCAAAGCATCTTCGGGAGAAGGGGATATAGGAGCAGCCTCCTAAATGATGTGACCCCCCAGCTGAGCCCGGACAAGTCAGAAGAAGCCAGACAAAAGAGCAAACAATGGAGGAAGCAAGAACAACAGGAGTTAGACCCCAGTGGCCCAACTCCTGTGCATAATTCACAAAACTACAACCAGGACCACCTGGTGGGAGGAGCGAGCTCCTGAGACCTGCAGGGGTGCCGTTTGCCCGTCCCAGAGAGCGTGTGTTTCATCTGGTAAGCGAGGGGCTGCCATGGATGTGGTCAGAGGATGGTGACACACACTGGCTCGTGCTTCCCAGTTTAACTCTGCTGGGATGAAAATCTGACCAATTTGCATATGTTCGGACATATGCAGACCCATTCCACGGTATCAAGCGACGGGATAGATTGACTTTCCTGTTCTTATTGACCTCCCAATGAACAAAGTCACAGTATTGAAGTAAGCGTCCCCAATTCCCCATCCTCCTAACTCCACTCACATTCTGTCCCTCCCTCAGGTAGACAAGAAACCCCTTGGTGGATAATGGCCTTTTTTTTTTTTTTCCTGGAGCAAGTCCCCCACTTTATTTCTACCTTTTCCCAAGACAGCTGAGGGACCTGGTCCCACTGGGACGGGCACAAGCTCCTGCTTCCCTTCTACCCCAAGGGGGCCCTGAGAACAGCACCACTGGGGTCTCCCAGCTTGCTCACTGGCATCCCTGGAGACTTTCTTTGCCCCAAGAACAGCCCGCACCGGGGAGGCCAGGAGCTTATGAGGAGTGGACTTGGCTGAAGGCAGAGCAGCAGGGGACCTACAGCCCCTTCCCACCTTCCGGGGCCTCCTTGGGCCAAGTCCCCAGGGGGGCAGGGGCGTGGGGTGGGTGTCAGATACAAACAAGCTTCCTGGAAACAGCAACGCAGGGTGACAGCAGCTTTGAGTCCTGACTTCAGGGCGCTCACGTTCTTGCCGAGTTTCCCAGCACAAGGCCTTTTACATGCAACAAAACCAAAAAGCATTTTTTTTTTTTTATCATTGCCGTTGGTGGTCAACTGTATGTGCTGAGACTTATTTCCCGTGTTCCTCCAGAACAAGTGTCCCAGCCCCTTCCTGGGCCGTCGCCTCCCGGAAGGGTGGAGGTGTGCCCTGGCATTTTCCCCTGCTTCTCTGCAGCATGCAGAGCTGTGTGTGGGAATCATCTTTCATTTCCAAGATAGAGAGACTTTACGGTCACTGATTTCCCAGAGAGAACCATGGCCTTCTCCAGGTATTCACCATAATAAAATCTATTAAAGCTCTTGAAATTAACGAGGAGACTCAGTTGAGTGGAGTCACATAGGACAGAATTTAAACTTGATTTTCTGTTGCCAGTAAAGTGGGAGGTTATCCCCATGGAGACACCTGGGCGGCTTTCTGTTGCTGTTCAGGACTTCCTGTTGCTGTTCAGAAACTGATCTGCTTGTCTTCGCATCCTGAGTTGGGACTGTGTGTTGTTGGCTCTGGGGAACATGGAGCGAGTTCTCCTTCTCACAGAGTAAGATGAAGCGGAATCTAGTGGTAATGACAGTGACGATCACAGCTGGGGTCGTGGGCTGAATCATCATTTTTATTTAAGTAAGTCATGTTTATTTGATTTTGCTTATCTTGTCTCCACACTAATCTTAGGGACTAGAAGGTGGGGAGGTCATTCAAGGGATTTCCAAGTGTGCTAGAAGTGGAATGACAGATTACGTGGGATCACATGTGACGGAGGATATGAGAATATTTGTCAAATAAAACGAAAGATAGCTAACTGTTGTCTGTGGTCTCCTCTTCAAAGGAGCTGCTCTGAACATGGGCCTAAATCCAAATGTGGCCCAGTATGTTCACTTGCTTCGGCTGCTATAACAAAGTACCACTAACTGGGTGGATTAAACAATAGATATTTATTTTCTCAGGGTTCTAGAGGCAAGAAGGTTTCGGCAGGGCTGGTTCCTTCTGAGGCTGGGTGGGAAAATGTGTCCCATGTGTCTCCCCTAGTTTCTGGCATTTGCTGGCCATCTTCTGTGTTCTTTGGCTTATAGAAGCATCACCTCGATCTCTGTCTTCATCTTTACTTGATGTTCTCCCTGTATACGTATGTCCGTCTCCAAATCTCTCCTTTTTATAAGGACATCACTCATACTAGATTAGGGACCTACCTTGTTCCCATATGATCTCATCCTAAAAAATGACATCTGCAACGACTTTGTTTCCAAATAAAACCGCGTTCTGGAGTAATGGGGCCTATAGGACGTCAATGTATGAATGGGGGGGAGGGGAGATACCCAGTTCCACCTGAACAGTAGCATTCCCGTTTCCACCCTATTTCACCCAGAGTAGCCCCATCAGCTGCTAAGCAGGCAGCCACTCTGCCCTTCACCACAGGATGGAGGTCAGCCACTTAATTTTACTGGTTAGAACCAGCAAGGATGGCAGTCCTGAGTCTCCAGCTAAAGAAGGAAGGAAAGAAGAGAAGACAGAAAGCCCTGCCGACACCTGGATTTCAGACTTGAGGCATTAAGAACTGTGAGAAAATAAATTTCTGATAGAAATCAATTTCTAACACCCTGAGTATCACCAACAGTGGCTAAGGGGACACCTCCCTGAAGTTCCAAAGTCCTCTCCAGCTTTGCTCTGGCCTGAGTTCCTTGATGAAGAACAGAACCACCAGATGGTTCTATGCTGTTTCCCAAGTCATGGTTGTCCTTCCTTGAACCTGGCTATTTATTCTAGTCCCCACCCACCTCTCACCTCCTGTACTTGACCTTTGCAATTTGTCACTGGAAGGAAAGTAGTTTCTGCAAGACCTCCAGGCAGCTGGTGGAACTATGCTAGCCCTAACTGGCACCACTGAATCTTCACTCCTTCAAAGAAGCTAATGGCCCATACATTCTAGGAAGCCTATACTCCAAGTCTCTATTGACTTTGAAAATAAGGTAGCAGAGACTGTTCATTCTGGATTATAAGATGTACATAGAAAAGCTTTTCTGTAACTTGAAGACTCCTCCTTGTTTCTGATTGGTGCTTGGCTTGGGTTTGCATGCATTGTTTTGGTTTGTTTCGACGGTGCTGACCACAATCACTGCATTATCATAATTAAGTTGTTTGTACACCAGAGTTCAGGCTCTTCGGTGATCCTTTTAGTCACGCCAAATCAGCTTGACACAGTGCCGGGGCAAAACCTGCAGTGTCCGTTCTAGAAGTTGACGCTGCTAAAAAAGTCATCCTTACCACAGGAATGGCCCTCTCATCACCACACCTCACTGCCGTGAGGGCAGACAGCCAGGAAAATCAGATTTCTGAAGATGAATGCATACTTCAAGTTTTCAAAAACTGCAGCTGCTTAGATAAGAAAACTCAGACACCAGCCGCTTTGCTGGACTTTAGGGCAACTGATCTGCAGAAACCCTGTGTCTAATATTTTCCTGCCTTTTTTAATCTTCCCTACAATCTCTTCCATTCACCGTATCTTCCTCCTTTGCTACAAGTGAAATCCCATTACAATAAAGAAATTGCCAAAGGACTATCCAGTTTTTTTCCTTTTCCTAGAGTTTTGCAGTATTAAGGGTTGCTTGTAATAAATGTGTCATCAGCTGGGCCCAGATCTAATATTTAGTCACTTTGATTGAGTGGGATTAGTGGAAATAATCTTTGGTCTATGTTTGGTCCTCTAGGCTCATTTTTTGCTTCTGCCTTTATTCTCTTTTATTCTTTTATTGTTTATCTTCATGCTTTATCTTTTTTCTATTTATCACCTTATGGAGAGTCCATATAATTATAATAGTTGTTGATATAGTTGTTGATATAGTTGTTGATATATAATTATATAGTTGTTGATATATAGTTGTTGATATATATAGTTGTTGTATAGCACAAACACACCAAAGTTTTAAACTCATCAAAGTATAAATACTTTAAGTTTTAGTTGTACACACGGAGCATAAGCCTACAATATAAACACCGGAATTCTAGATACATTAATAATGCCAGCAATTCCATACAAAACGTCCACTGTGGTTAATTAATAAAGAAACGGGCAATATTGTATAGCCCAATATATTTTTACATTCATAGGAGGATTGTTTTCACTAGCTAGGGAATTTGGAGAAATATCTAAAACATGACCACTTTTTATTAAAATAATTTAACATTATCTTTGGGTTCCAATAATGAACCCAAAATTGAAATTGGAATTCTGTCTACTATAAAACTATAAAATATGTCACGTTTCTTTATTCTGAAAAAAATTTTAAAATACAGGCAGAAACTAAAAAAACTAAGCTTTGACCTAGACATTTAGTTTTATAAACAAATTTTGTTAAAAATCTATCTCAAAGTGAGGACAAATAAAGAGAAGTGTTTTTTTTTTCAGAGTTGCTAAAACTGTTTATTTTCAACCCAAAATTACTAGATATGCAACAGTGATGTGTCTCATTCATAGGAAAAAAGGCAGTCAATAAAACCTGACTCGTAATGGGCCACATGCTGTGCTCAGCAATGACTTTAGAGAGGCTACTATAAAGAGAAGTTTTTTTTTAAAGAAAAGGTATTTTTACTGTTGTTGGTAGGGGCTGCTCTAAATCATCTTATACCCATGGAAGGAGATTATCTCCTAAGCATAAGGAGACAAGGATCTTATAAGATCTGGAACAAGTGCAGGTCCCTGGCATATACTTTAGGGTCCCATGATGTGTGTTAGAAGGTTAGAGTGATTGATGCCTCGAGTTACCTGCAGTCTGAAGTTTATTTCAGCTGTGAAGGCGGATCTTTCATGCCCTGGTTTGACCCTGGGGAAGCAGTCACCCAAAGCCAGATAAGACCCACTGGTATCCAAAGCTCAATTCAGTAATATAAATAGAATGAGAACTGCCTAGTAGAAACCAGTGCTTGGCTTGGCTGGTAGGTACTAGGAAGAAAATCAACTTGGGACAGAAAAGTAAGTGAATTTCAGTCAACGAATGTTCTCATTTGAGAACCTGCACGGGGAATTCATCCATAAGCAGCTCATTGGTTAACGAGGAAAGTGGAATTGTAGGCAAATAATTATAACTCTTTCTTCTGTGAGACTCATCTCTCTGGCTTATGAAGTCCTCTGTGAACGAAGTATGGGAGTAGGGGGTGAATGTATGAAATCAGAACAAGAAAAATGCATTTAGGAATAAAGTGTATTTAGAGTGAGTGGCTCCTATCAGAAAATGCTTAACATACACTACCATACATCCTCACCAGCCATCCTTTTGTGTAGTCGGAGCATTTCTTTTATTTCTGATTTTTATCAACATCAAATCAAGTTGCTGTGAAATTAAGGTGTCTTTGGTGGTACGGATCTGTGGGTATTTGGTGACATATAAGCATAGTAACGGGAACAGAAATGTAGCTGCCCTTATTCATCAGGACCACCCCAAGCGAGCCCCCCTCCCCAGACCCCCAGTCCTCTGGGAAGGAAATGGGTGTCATGCACAAGAAGGTTTCTCTTTTCAGATAAATTTGGGAAACTCTAGGTTAAACTAAATTCACCAAAGGGTTTCATTTTGTCTAACTGCAAGAGGCTTCACTTTGCTAATATACATTGTAAATTTCTGAGTTAAGCATCAGACACAGCATTTCCCACACATATGCTACAATGAAACCCTTTTTAGAATACAGCATCCTGTAGAACTAGAGTTCCAGGGATCTGTCACAGAGGTAGGTAACAACAGCAGGGTAAATGTGAATGAATTCCCATCAAAGTCCTGTGGTTACCTTGTGTAGTCAAAGAGCTGATGTAAATTGTTTATTCATTTATCAATAAACGTAAGGTTATTAGATGTCATCCTGTTCTTGGTTTATATTATTGTTGGAAAGATCAATTACATATATAAGCTAACTAGAGGAAACTTCAGTGAATGTCTATAGCAACTGAAAAAATGAGTTACAGGGTAGGTGTCATACAGGTGGTACAGATTATACCTGTGAAAAAAGTTCAGAGGAGGGAGTGAGGAGGGTTGGTTGGAGAGAGGAGTTTCTGGCCAAGAGACTCATGGAAAGATACCAAAGCCAGGATACAGTCAGCTCTGCAGCCTTACACCCATCATTTAATCTCTTTGGGCTGCAGTTGTCTTCTATACAAATTGGAAATTGTATCTGCCTTTTCTATAGCCCTAGGGAGATACAAAGTAGAAACTGAAATAGATGTGACTTTTCTTGAAAAAATTAAACCACTCTCTAATGTAATCTATGAGTAGTAGCCCTTTGTGCCCTTTATTGAAACTCTTTTATTTTGGCAGAGGGGTAGATCAATTTGAGAAAGCAAGAACATGGGAATGCAATGTTAGAATTCTTCATTAGGCTACTTGCATTAATCAATGCATTACTCTTATCCCAATGTGCTAATATCAGGCCAGAAGTTCTATTCCTGAAAACAAGCTTTTCTTACAGAAATACTGACCTCATCTTGTCTCAGACATGCTATTGTCTGAAATTTTCATCCTAGGAGAGTTCTTGGATCTTTGTTAGACAGAAATCTTGACCTAAAAATAAAAAGCCTTCCTAGGTTTCTCCCCTGAAGCTAGAATCAGTGTTTAAATTTTCACCTCTACTTCCTTTCTGCTTTTAAAATGAGGCAGTGAATTGAGGTAATAATTTTTTTTCTATCATGCTTAATATTTAATCAAATTATTTAAATCTTGTTAAAATGTATTATACCAGTTACTTGCCTCATTTTCAGTATTTTTCAAAAATCAATTTATTTCTAGTTCAAAAAGGTGCTTCAGCAAACCTCCTGTTAATTAACTGTGGTTTTTATTTTTAGAGTGATTCTTCTACAAATTATGTATGCATATCTTAGCCACCTTCTTGTCCGTATTTCTACTCATTACCTTACTTCTTGACATTTCAACAATGTGAGAATTTCTCAGAGCCTAATTCAGTGAAATCCTCTGCATAAGATCTCAAGGTGCTAAAAAATACAATTCCTCTTGTCTTCCAAACAGATGGAGTAGGTTATTTATTTAGAGATGGTAACTCTTGAAAGAAATGCATACCATACACCGCAAATCTATAAGATTTGCTTTACTCGACATTATTTCTATTCAGAGGGTTGAGTTACTGATTGCATCATTTTCTCAGACCAACTGCTTACCAATTTTGGCATGTGAAATAGATTTTGATGTGTGTTATAAGGCTGTGCTTGTTTTTTCCAAATCATAGTTATTAGAAAAAAGCATAAGGAACTTTAGTGTTTCTTCCAGAATTTGTCTCAAGCTCTACCCACAGCAACCACTGACTGATTCCTTGACTCCAGCTGATCCCTTCTTACTATGACTTTTCCTCTCTCTTTCTATTTGGATAAATCGTTAATTAAAGCAGCTAGCAGATACATAAAAGAAGGTTCACTTTTTTAAAAAAATCAATGCATTTCATTAGATATTGATTCTAATCTGGCAGGAGCAAAGGGGCAGATGTAGAGACAAACAGGTCCCATTTTGGGAAAAAGGGGCCGACGTGATGAAACCAGAGGGTCAGTGTTGTCACACCCATTTTCCAATCTGAGAAATAAAAGCATACAGACAAAAGCATCAAGAGAAAGGGATTTTTACTAACAAATTGTTGCAAGGGATCCAGACTTGAGAAAAAACAGCCTTCCACATTTAAAGTAAAAAAGCACAAATTTACCATGGTTTGTAAGGTCACGTTTAGTCCATTCATGGTGGACAAACAGCAGTTTTCTCACAAGATAATCATACCGTCCGTCACATATCAGCGTTGTAAACAACAGAGATGAAGTTGATTCGAAAGTCAGCAGCTGCTAGAGAATTACTGAAAGATTCATTAATTGGGATTAGGGATAGAAGGGCGATCCCGTGTTTCTTTTCCTTTCTCTGTTCTGGATTTGTTTCCCTGAGCTGGTTTCTTGTTTTGTTCTGTCTTCCTGATTCTGGATTGTGATGAGCACATGATGTGTAGACAGTCATGATGGAGTCAGAACAAGGTACCAGTTTTCCTTCTTGATCCCTCCGATGTTGAAGTTCTGCCCCTACAATGCAGATTTAACCACCGATGTTTGTGGTTTAGCAGTTTTCTGATTTGGTGGCTGACCAGTTGTACAGATGTAGGTGTATCAAGCAGTGTGGATTCATTCACAAAGACCTCTGTGCCTGGTTATCAAAACTAGACCTATGTGATAATAAATCTTGAGAGTTAACTTTTGTTTTGTTTGTAGATCCTAGGTCTGTAATTTTGTTTCCTTTATGTAGCAGAAATAACTTATTCCCTTTCACCTCATCTACTGGGATCAATGACACAGCAGTGGCCGAGGCATTTCTGCCAGTCTTCACCTCCACTACCTGTAACTCAGGGATTATTCCATTTCTCTGAGCTCCAACTTTTCAGTACTCCTGGCCGTGCTGCCTGTAGGCTAGGATTCCTTAAGCAATACATGAGCCAAACCAGTGTCCTAGGAGGATACTGTAGACCTCAGTCCCACATATTAAATCTACTTGTTTTTAATGGCCTTGTCATGCCTAATTAAATGATATTTGCCTTTATATGTGACATCTCTGGCATGGTCATGGGTACAGATTTTATTTTTTTCAATTATGTTCTAGTAGAAAGGGGGACAGATTCTTGTTCAATCTATAAAAACCTATGGTCAAAGAAGGTAAACAGGCTAGTCAAGGCATTTTTATATTATTTAACTATTGTTTTAAGCTGTACAGACAGGACCACTCAACATATGTTGTTATACTAAAAGGATTATTATTAGTATTAACTTTTCCTGATAACTTATCTACTTTACAAATTTTCAAGAGATTTTTTCTGAATTCTGAAGAATTAATTAGAACAAGATTCCATTTAAAGAACGTTTAATCTAGTTTTTATACACATAACCTGTTAAATCAAGCATTAAAGAAAGAGGAAGTAGAAAGAAGGATTTTATAATAAGCCCAATTCAAAATAGAACATGAACCACAACTAAATTTGTGTCATTTACTCTAAGTAATTAATCCTTGTTCTCTTGATCTTGGGTTAGTTTGAAGTCCAGATTCTCAAAGTGAATGAGTTCTGGAACCCTGACTCAATCCCTTGGTAGTCTGAAAGATATTCATTTGTTTCGAGGATTTCAGCTTTACAGGAGTGTCTGTAACCAAGAGCCTATTTTCTATTGTATCAAGTGTTAACGGTACCCATTAGAGTTCTCTGATCAGGCTCTTTTGATGTTTCTTCCAACAGACCTAATTATTATTACTATTATTTTTAGACACTAGGCAAACTCTCCAAGGCCAAGCAGGCAGCTGAGCCAGGGTTGGAACTCATCAGTTTGATTATATTTATTTATTTATTTATGGTTGTGTTGGGTCTTCGTTTCTGTGCGAGGGCTTTCTCTAGTTGTGGCAAACGGGGGCCACTCTTCATCGTGGTGCGCGGGCCTCTCACTATCGCGGCCTCTCTTGTTGCGGAGCATAGGCTCGGTAGTTGTGGCTCACGGGCCCAGTTGCTCCGCAGCATATGGGATCTTCCCAGACCAGGGCTCGAACCCGTGTCCCCTGCATTGGCAGGCAGATTCTCAACCACTGCACCACCAGGGAAGCCCCAGACCTAATTTTTTTTTTTCAGATCTAATTATTGATCTGTGGTTCTGGCAGGGTCTTTAGGAGAGTGTGGGAGAAAATCAGAAACCACCTGTTGATGATAAGGCTGAATTGCTCTGATTATTTATTCATTACAAACAACAATATCAAACTTGAGACAAGTTTAGTTTTGCGAGAAGTTAGTCAGTGACTACCATTACAGTAAGTGTATATTACGGACAGTGAGGGTAATGAAAACTCTCCAGGATCTTTTAATTTATTCCATAAAGAGTGTGTTAGGATTCCCACCAACTGAAAAGGCTCTTTTAAACCTAAAAATGGAATCTTTCTTTTATTGGCCATTACTGTGCCATTCTTTAACATGAAAAGGAGCATGTTTCTAACAGAACCAAAATGTTCATAACTGCTGAAGTATCATCCTAAGACTTGTCATCACTAAGGAGGTTGAGTTTCTCCTTTTTTCATTTGCAGGTCTTTTTTTTTACTGAAGGCTTGATAAACAGGACAGCTCTTACAACAGTAATAAACCAAGCAAAAACTTGCAGAATGCCAAACATTCCTAATTGTTTCTAGCATCCCTTATTTCATAAGGTCATGAAGAAAACTCTTTGATGTTACCCAGCAGCAGTCAGGGAAATGCCAGGGACAGTTTAGATATAAAAGACATTTTTTTTAAGTTTTATTAGTTTGACTCTGGGGTGTAGATTTGGAGAAGGCAATTTCAAAAAGAGCTATCAGTGCAGCTCAATATTAAAAAAACAAACAGCCCAATCAAAAAATGGGCAGAAGATCTAAATAGACATTTCTCCAAAGAAGACATACAGATGGCCAGGAGGCACATGAAAAGCTGCTCAACATCACTAATTACTAGAGAAATGCAAATCAAAACTACAATGAGGTATCACCTCACACCAGTTAGAATGGGCATCATCAGAAAATCTACAAACAACAGATGCTGGAGAAGGTGTGGAGAAAAGGGAACCGTCTTGCACTGTTGGCAGGAATGTAAATTGATACAGCCACTATGGAGAGCAGTATGGAGGTTCCTCAAAACACTAAAAACAGAACTACCATATGACCCAGTAATCCCACTACTAGGCATATACCCAGAGAAAACCATAATTCCAAACGACACATGCACCCCAATATTTGTTGCAGCACTATTTACAGTAGCCAGGTCATGGAAGCCACCTAAATGCCCATTGACAGACGAATGGGTAAAGGAGATGTGGTACATATATACAATGGGATATTACTCAGCCATAAAAAGGAACAAAATTGGGTCATTTGTAGAGACGTGGATGGACCTAGAGACTGTCATACAGAATGAAGTCAGTCAGAAAGAGAAAAACAAATATCGTATATTAACACATATATGTGGAATCTAGAAAAAAGGTACAGATGAACCGGTTTGCAAGGCAGAAATAGAGACACAGATGTAGTAGAGAACAAATGTATGGACACCAAGGGGGGAAGCAGGAGTGGTGGTGGTGGTGCGATGAATTGGGAGATTGGGATTGACATGTATACGCTAATATGTATAAAATAGATAACTAGTAAGAACCTGCTGTATAAAAAAATTAATTAAATGAATTTTTATAAAAATAGCTGTCAGGAGACACAAGATATAAGTTCTTAGTGCCTAAAGACAGAAAGTAATTGCTGTTTTGTTCCGAACTTTCCCATGTAAACAAGCATTCAAACTCTTTCAATAACCAAATACTACCATCTTGAATGCCTCCCCTCTTTGGTTGGAAAGCCACATAAACCAGTCTTAAAATATAGATTTTTTGCATATGTTTTCTCCCCTTTTGTCATAAACTGTTCCTATAAATGTCCTTAAAGTGGCAGATTTTTATGAAACATTAAGCTCCAAACATTGACAAAAAGAGAAAGGAAAGAGAAAAAGGAGCTCGCCATATTGCAGAAAGAGCTGCGGCTGCCCACAGAGCACCGTGCTGCTGACCCTTGGTAAGGGCTAACAACTTTCCTTTGGCAAAGGAGGGAAAGGCTCTTTTCACATTTACGCGTAGACACACAGTCACAAGGAAATCAGTGCCTCACTTTTACATCTTCAACCACTGAGCAATGTAAATTCAGTGTGGAGAGAAGATTCTGGAAGATGGTGGGTAGGAAACCCAGGAATCTGTCCCCCGCACACACACAGCAGTCTCGCTGGCAGAATCTGTCCAGTGTAACTATTTCGGAACTCTGGAGTCTAATGAAGGCTTGCACCTGTTAGAGGAAAGCTTGGACGGTGAATTATGGTTAATTTTGGTCATCTTCAGCTCTTAGCACAGTAACAGCTACCCATTCTCACACCCAGCCCTTGGCAGGCAGCTATACACGTGTTCATGGGGAACTTGTATGCAGCTGGTGGGAGCTAGGGTGGGCAATAAGGGATCCGTCCTCCAAATATTGGGCACTCTGTGTTCAGATTGTTGCTACTGATCGTGGAGTTGCAGACACAGAGGCAGCTGTTGTTGCACACGCCCCCCAGTTGTCGAAAACCCCTCCCCCTCCAGCTGAAATGACTTCCAGGGAACTTAAAGAGCTGGTGCCCTTCCCTCCCCCTTCATTGTTCTCTTTTTCCCCTTTTGGGAGCCGGATATTAAAGATTAGGACGTTCAAAAGCAAATGTGTATGTGAGGGAAATTAGAAAGTCACCATGGAGGCCCAGGGAAAGGCACAGGTTCAGAAAAGACCTGCAGAGACCTTCAGTTTACACCTCAGCACACAGACATCCTACAGCAATTAAAAACAAAACCCAGCAAACCGGCACAAGGGGAGGAATCTGAATTCCAGGGTTGCTATGTGGTTAGATTGCAGTGTCCAGTTTCCAACAACAACAAAATCACAGTGGATACAAAGAAACGGGGAAGTATAGCCCTTTCCAGGGAAAAAAGTGAACCAACAGAAACTTCCCTGAGAAAGAGTAAGTGGCAGAAGTGCTAGACAAAGACTTTAAAACACTGGGTAATTATAAAAGCTAGTCTTATTGTAAAAACAGTTTGTAACTCCACTTTTTTTGTTTTTTACATGATTCAAGAGAATAATGCATTTTTAAAAATTATTAGTCTAAAAGCTAGTATTATTGTACCTTTGGCTTACAACTCCATGTTTTGTTTTCTACGTACTTTAAGAAAGTGATACATTAAAAAAAGTTACCATTTTATGTTTTTGGACACAACATATAGAGATGTAGTTTTGTGATATCCATAATTGAAAGGGTTGGGGCTGGAACTATAAACGAGCAGAGTTTCTGTACATTATTGAAATTAAACTGGTATAAATTTAAATTGGAGTGTTATAACTTTAGGACATTAAATGTAATCCACATGGTAACCACACGTAGAATAGTTACAGAATATACATAAAAGGAAATGAGGAGGTCAAAACATTTCACTGCAAACAGAATCAAACACAAAGGAGAGAGTAATGTAAGAAATAAGGGACCAGAAAAGCTACAAGGCATGTAGAAAACAAATAGCAAAATAACACAAGTTAAGTCCCTCCTTACAATAATTATTTTAAATATAGAGGGGTTAAACTCCCCAATCAAAAGTCAGAGATTGGCAGAATGGAAAGAAAGAAAAAAAAAAAAAAGATCCAACTATATGCTATCTACAAGAGACTCACTTTAGATCCAAAGACACATAAATCAAAAGAGAAAGGATATTTGTACACCTCTGTTCATAGTAGCATCGTTCACAATAACTGAAATAAGGAAGCAACCCAAGTGTCCACCAACAGATGAATGGATAAGCAGAATGTGGTATATGCATACAGGGGAGTATTATCCAGACTTTAAAAAAAAAAAAAGGGATAGTCTGATGTATTCTACAATATGAATGAAGCTTGAAGACATTATTGCTGAGCAAAATAAAGACACACTGTATGGTTCCACTTATATAAGATACTTAAGAGTTGTCAAAATCATAGAGATGGAAAGTAGCACGTTGGTTGTTACTGGATGGGGGTGGGGAGTTATTGTCTAATGGTTTAATAGAGTTTAATAGAATTGTAGTTTTGCAAGCCGAAAAGAGTTCTGGAGATACGTGGTGGTGACGGTTGCACAACAATATGAATTTAATCAATATCACTGAACTGTACACTTAAAAGTAGATAAGATGATACATTTTTATTATGTGTATTTTGTCACCATAAAAGATGGAAGAAAAAAAATTAGTTTAGAGCAACTCAGCAAAAACTCACAGGTCAGTTTTAGCATCTCCAGAAACAGGGAAGCCAAAGATGCACTAAGACCTCAGAGACAAAGGAGTTCTTATATTCCTGATCCAGGGCTGTTCTCGGCTGACATTTTTTTTTTAACCTCTTTCCTCTAACGTTGGTTTGAGAGATTTGAGTTTACCATATAGTGCATCACAAAGACCAGCTATACAGAGGACCATATGAACGATCCAGAGTGATATACAATCAGTTTAGCAAAGGACTCAAGATCACAGGTGGTTAGCCCATAAAACCACTCACTACTCAATACTGCCCCCACCAGTGGAGAAACCAAGGGGTAGTGCGCAAATGAATACCAGGAATAAGCTGAGTGCTGAAATAGAAACAGAAACAGGCACAGTCAGCGAGAGCAAAGCTCTGTTACCTCATCGTGAAATTCCTACCAGGTCTTCTGTGTACAGGAGCTCAGCAAGGAGCACCGCTCTAGGGCAACACAGTTTGTTAGGTCCCCTGAGTCCATCCACAAGCCTCCACATGCCCACCAACTCTGAACAGAAGACCCCAAAAAGAAACATAAAGAGAAAATAGTTTTTAATTGTAATTTACAAACACGCCTGCCCACACACAGGGCAGGAAGGGTAGCAAAGTTACAAGGTTACAGTTAGTCTGTCACTGATAGGAACAGTAGTTTTTTTTTTTACACAATTGTCATATGTCCAGTAGTCATCTCATATCAGTATTACACATGTCAAAGATAAAGTTGTTTTCATGAGAGACTAAGTAACTTCAAAGAAATGGCCCGAGGATTCATTTCTGTTGAGAATTTGAGCAAGACAGAGTGACCTTTAGTTGGTGGTGGTGGTGGAGTTGTTTTTGTTTTGTTTTCATCTCAGGGAGCATCTGTCTGAATCTCGGAGCAACATGCTTTTCTTTTGTAACATGTGATGCCAGTGAGAGTGGATAATGGAAAGCACCTTGGTTCGCAATGGTGGCAAGGTATTCACTTTGTTTTCCCAAATCTAAGTGTCTTTTGAACCTGATGACCAGTTTGTCTCTCCCATATGATGCTTACTAGTTGTGCATGTTTTTCTTTTTTTTTTTTTTTTTTTGGCCGTACCGTGCGGCTTGTAGGATGTAAGTTCCCTGATCAGGGATTGAACCCGGACCCCGGCAGTGAAAGCACCGAGTCCTAACCGCTGGACCACCAGGGAATTGCTGAGCATGTTTTCTTTTGTGTGGAAAAATAAAATAGAAATCCAACGTGTCCATTATTATTAAGTTTCTGAATTCACTTGGTTTCCGCTACCCACCTCATTATCCCTGCTAGAAATTTCTGAATCCTCTTCCCCTGCGTTACCACCACCGTTTCACTGGGCTCGAAGCCTTGTCTGAGGACTCTCCATCATGGCTGCTCTTCTTTTCCTGATCCCCTCTGGGCCAGGTCTTTGTAGTCACAAGTTCCTTGCTCTTGTCCTGAAATATTAGTCACCTGCTAGGTGGTATGATCAGTATGAGTCGCTCTGTGATGTTAGGCTGTGTCATATTATTTACTTATTTTTAACCGAAGTTAAATGCAGAGGGAGGGGGAGGGGTCTTCAGTCTGCAGTGGTTGGCGGCACCCGTTCTAAGACAGGAAGCTCCTCTGTTTCCTGGCAGGCTCATCCACAGGGTGAGGCCTGTACACTTCTGCTCTCTTCCTCTGCACCCTCATAGCCTCCCAAAGCACTGCTGAGCCCCAGGTGCTCTTGATGTCCCTGTGTCCATATATATATGGCAGTGACTCCTGCCGTTTTCCACACTGGGGAGCACATTCGACAGTATTCGTCCAGCACACTGGGGCAAGTCGAAGAGGCTACTCTGGGGAACGCGGTGGCTCCTGCCCCTTGAACATCATGGGGACACCTTGCTTCTCATTCAGGGCTCACGGGTTGGGAAGCTGTGTAAGATGAAACCACACTTTCAAGTCTGTTGTAATTTTTAAATTTTTATTTATTTATTTATGGCTGTGTTGGGTCTTCGTTTCTGTGCGAGGGCTTTCTCTAGTTGCGGCAAATGGGGGCCACTCTTCATCTCGGTGCACGGGCCTCTCGCTATCGCGGCCTCTCTTGTTGCGGAGCGTAGGCTTCAGACGCGCAGGCTCAGTAGTTGTGGCTCACGGGCCTAGTTGCTCCGCGGCATGTGAGATCTTCCCAGACCAGGGCTCGAACCCGTGTCCCCTGCATTGGCAGGCAGATTGTCAACCACTGCGCCACCAGGGAAACCTGTAATTTTTTAAATGATGATAACAAAAACTAAAAAAAAAAATGCTCTAGCCTAATCCTCTCCCTCTCCTCATTTTTGCTTTCAATGTTGATGATGTGCAAGGCCACACAACCAGTCTTCTGTGCTCATTCAGGAGTGGGGATGCCCCTGTATGCACAAGGATTGAGAGAGTTTGCTACTTCCTTCCTCCATCACTTCCCTGATAAAGAATGCGCCCATCTTCTCACTTCTGTGAATTCAAGTTGGTCTGACAGTGGTTTGTGCGGGGTTAATGATAAAGTCGCCAGCCTGCTGAGCTCAACTAAACTCGTAGCCCGAGCTGAGTGTGATTTAATGATGAGTAGGTAAAGCCAGGTGCTCAGAGGACTATCGTGTACAGAGGATCTTCTCCAACCTGTTTTAAGTGCTGTCATTGGAAAATAAATATGCTACATTTGGGGGTTTTCAGGGAAACCATTTTTGTCAGACACTTCTCAGCTGTTGTCAAGTGAATGAAGACACTTTCCTATTTTGGTAATTTAGACATCAGCATTTTTTTTTCATCCAAGCTAAAATAAGCCACCTAAACATAGGATAAAAGCAGATACCAAAATTACGAAGTCTTATGTTTTATTTATTACTGCCTGGAATTAAGATGTCATTGCCTCCTTCCATGGTTCCATTTCCTGCCCCCCAAGCACCACGTGCCAGAGAATTAAACAGCAAAAGAAGTTATCCTTTAGAGACCTATAAGGAGGAAAAATATTTAAATGGCTTTTAGGAGCTGCCTAAATATGTCTAATTGGGGGATGGGAGACAAGACAGGAATTTAACTTTGGACACATGCCGATTCCACCTGAAAAATTTAGGAACAGGCAACTTTGCTACAGGCATTCCTCTACTTAGTTCCAGAAGTAAATTAATGGAACAGAACTGCAAGCTGCAGGTGGGATGAATTAATTGTCTTGCAGGGTTATTGGTAATGCCTAAATGGCTTTGTAAACTAAAAGTATTCCATAAAGATGTCATTATAAGTACCTCTGTCATGGGGAGTAGCATGATTAATAATGATAAAGTGAATTAAGGAAGCAAAGTTGCATTTTATCTTATTTTTTCCACGGGAAGTAAAACATGTCAAATTAGTAAATGTTATATGGCAGAACCATTCAATAAAATCCCATCAGAGAGACAGATCGATCATCCAGTTACCCTAGTTCAAAGGACACCTAGTTTTATATATTGTTTGTAAAGTTTCTCTCCCCTGCTTTAAATGTTTCTCTTTGCTTTATAGGGACCAGAATGCAGATGTCATATATACATACATTTTTGTGTTTTGACTCTTATTTGTTAAACAATACAAGTCCCAACATAGCTCCCGTCAAGGCATTCTGGAGGTTATGTTAGAATTACCCTATGTTTTCCTGACTTCTGTGAATAGCAAGCAGGAACCCACTGATTGCTAACTTCTACTGAGTCCTGAGTCCAGAGTCATCACTGTGTGTTAAGTGCTTCCCACACATTTCTTCGCAACAGCCTTGTAAGGGAGGTACCATTATTCTTGCTTCGCAATTTAAAAAGCTGAGGCTCAGAGGCATGAAATAACTTGTCCAAAGAGTCAGTCCCACATCCGTCCAGCACCAAAAGTCCGTACATTTGCTGTGAAGAAATACCATATTCTCTGTGTATGTGTCCACGGTTACCCCATAAAGAATAATCAGTGACGGGGAACAGACAACACTGCATTAACGTGGCCTCTTGTGTTCTCTTTTTCACCCCCGTCTGCACCTCTCCCTCCACACTCTTCCTCGGTTTTGACCACATTTCAACTCTTCCCTTCGTTTTCTTTTCCAAAGGCAAATACGCCATGCGAGACCTGGTCCATCGGCTTCCAGGCGGGAATAACAGCAGCAACGCGGCGAGCAAGGCCATGTCGGACGACACGGTGACAGCCGTGTGCTGCACCCTGC
The DNA here is from genome assembly GCF_963455315.2 of Globicephala melas. NCBI lineage: Eukaryota > Metazoa > Chordata > Mammalia > Artiodactyla > Delphinidae > Globicephala > Globicephala melas. The sequence goes on along the minus strand of NC_083316.1, from coordinate 9,122,314 downwards.
ACGAGGTGATCACCAAGAACATGGAGAACGCCAAGGCCTTACGGGACGCCGGCGGCATCGAGAAGTTGGTCGGCATCTCCAAAAGCAAAGGAGACAAGTAAGTCAGACGGTGACTTCCTATCACAGAGAATTGTATTGGTAGAATCGGTTCTAAGTGTGCCCAGCATCCCCTGGGTATGGGTAACACCACTGAATGTCACTGGGAAGCACTCTGGTGTCTGATAATCAAGAGAAACAGCAGATAGTTTCCAGTCTTCCAGTTTCCCCCCACACAAGGAAAGCTGATCTTACTAATAATTTTGATTTGATAAATAACTCATGACTTGGTGAGTCCTGGGATGTTAGTAAGATAGGCTTGACAATCCAGCGTCCAGTCTAGTGACTAGCAAGTTCCTTCCGTACGGAAGAGACGACCCTGATTCATGAAGGTATTTGGTGGCAGCTGTTCCTCTGCGGCTGCAAGTCCAAGTGTTGATGATGGATCCACATCCTTTTGTTCTGTGCCTCTTCAGTTCTGCTTAGCAAGTCAGGGAGGATGGGGGAGAAAACAGTGGGACGGAGTCAGAGAGAAATCAGTGTCCAGCCAGCACCCTCCCTTACCAGCTGTGCCTTTGGGACAAATTATTGAATTTAACAAGTCACTGTGCTCATACTTTCCAATCTAAAACTGAGGGAGGGGCTGTCATAAAATATTTCCTAAAAGAAGTAATAATCAAGTCTTAAAGACTGAATAGAAATTTCTGGGGCAGAGGGGATAGAGGCAGTGAGGAAGGAGGGCTTTTATGCCAATGGAATAAAGAGAGAAAAGGCTCATGTCAAAGGAGCAGCACCGCCAGAAACAGGAATGTCCCCAGTTTGATTTAAGAATCGATGGTATCTTACTCTGTGTAACCAAAACGTATCTTCACAAGCCACAGTGTCAGTATATCAGCGAGCTGTCAATTTTACAAAAACATTCACTCACCTTAATTCAGTTTTGCCTCCTGGAAGTCCCTCAATGTAATCAAGTAAGATTAAAAGGGTAAACCTTTTGTTATCAAGGGCCTACTTCTTGACTTTGCATTCCTGGCCACACCCCTCCATTCCTTTATATCTAAATGCTGAATAATTTTTCTCCTATTATTAAAGGCTGTGAAGGATGCACTTTAAGACTTTTTGGAAATTCTCTCATTTAATTCAAGATATTTTCATTGCATAATAAGTGAAGTTTCAGGGCTTCTGTTTAAGCACCCTGAGACCTCCAAATAGGTTCAGTGAACAATTCAGGATTAGGATTTGAATACTTTCCTATATCAAGTACAGAGAAGCCCCTCTGGACTCGTGTAATAATTGTGCAATGTAGATGGATGGCTTGAATTATATCTTATAATACTTACGGTAAAATGCTCTTCTACATAGGCAGGAAGCCACGTGGTTTTCTGTTTTATATAGCTTCAGTAGACCTTTGGAATCTCTAATTGAAATGCTTTCCTGTTTTGAGCATTAAGAACTTAATATGTTGATGCTTTTCTTAAGCAAACACACATGCTCACACAGTAAAACCATAGTCCACAAAAACTCTCTGATATATTTGTCTATATTCATGGGACATTCCAAGACGAAAGTGTTTTCTCTGAATCGTAAGACAGTAGAGCTGTGGGAGGTGGTCACATTAATTCCTTCCATCTGTGTGAGCATCCCTACTGGACCTTAAAGAGAAGAGATGCTTTTATCAGTCCTGTGGTCAAAGAAAATTATTTGATGAAACTAATTAAAAACTCATTTGTGGAAACCATCTATGAAACAGTATATATCCACATTGCCCATCCAGAAAATAGTCCTGTTCAGTCTGTTCCCATCTGGATTATTGTTAATGGGAGATTCCTTTCATTACAAATAATCTCAAATCTGTGCTTTAAACTGACTGAAAATTTCTTTATGGGATACTCATTTCATGTCATTGTTTATCTTTTTTCCCCAGTGTTAGCAGTCTGGATTTATGAATTTAGTAAGAAGTGTGGAATGGCTTTGAGTCAAGCATCTTCCCAGTTATAACTCTCCTGCTTAGTCAGTCTCATCCACTATTTTATGTGGTTTATCTCTTTTATATTTAGTGACTAATTTGGGGATCAAAACAAGGTTTTTATAACTGGAGATAACCTTGTCAGCCACCTACACTTCAATTTGATTATTACTTCTCACTGCTCTTAAAATGAATCCAGAAGAATTGCTCTGGATCTTACCACTAAACTCACCATTTATCACTCAATTCTGTCATGAGGGTAGGCACTGAGACTCCCATGGCCTTCTAGACGGGTTTGAACAAAATAGAAACACGTTATTGAAAATAGAATTTTTGGAATTGGAGATGATTTAACAATTGGAAAAGGGAGGGATATCAGTTGGCTCTAGTTAAGTTATAAAATGCTTGCAAACTTGCCCTCCTCAAAAAATTATTCAAACTTTTAACTTGAGATCGCATGAGAAAACACAGATGAAAAAACCTACGAGGCTATGATTCTGCCTTTAACATATTTATAGGTTTTATTTCTAGACATACACAAGCTTAAATATGCCGTGATACTAATGAGTCAGCCTGGCACGTCGCCAATCACAGTCTGTTTGAACTGAATAGCTCACCATGTTTTGCCAATACACTGGAAGAATTATTCTGGAATCCTGCGGCTGGAATGGCCGTGCTGAACACCCACAATGAATGGCATCAACTGAAATTTTCAGCCGCCCCTAATTTGACACCTCTGGTGAAGATCAGACATTGTGTAATCGTTAATGACTCTCACAGGAGTCTTTCAGACTTACCATTTTAAATCTTGATAACTTATTCTTTTCACATCATTTTAAACATGCAATATGGACAAGTCCATCTGTTTCAAAAGTACATTTGTATTTTTTCAGATTTTAACAGTTATGTAGGAAATAGTGTTGAGCGTGTCACTGTATTTTGTCATAAGACGGAAAAGCCATTTAACAGCCTCGACTGTTACTTGTCAGTAAGGAGCTCTGTTTGTGGCTGAAGTTATAATCACTTGTCACATAAGAGGTACTCAGTTGTTCAAGTCCTTCAATCAATAGTTATAGTTTTTCAAGTAGACGCTGCATGGGACCAGTCTAGTGGATGAATCAAAATTAAAGTCTAAACAGAAAGTGATGTTTCTTTGACCTTCATCAGTTTTTTATAACACTGTGATGTATTGGCATTTTAATTGAGAGGTTAAAATCTGCTATTCATTACGTATTCACAGTCTCTTTCTATTTGGTAACTAAGCAAGGAGTAGAAAAAAAATTACACCATCAGAGGAATTTTTGCATACTAAATATGTTTCAACTATATTATCGCTACCTGAATATTATTAATATGTATTTCTCTAGAGTTGCTTGACTTTTGTCATAGATACATATCTAGCTAGTGGTGATACACTACAGCAAAACATAGCATTTGATCTTTGCTCAGCATTGATTATGTAAGAATAACATGTGAGGATCATCACAGTTGCAGAGGTTCTCCCCAAGGAGCCTACCTTGGGCTCGCCAGCACCAGGAAGACCAGCCCCGAGATGGGAGAGCTGGAGGGACGCCATAGGAGACACAGACTCTGCTCTTCAAGGGCTCACGCAAAATCTCATACCTCAAAACAGAGCGTGCAGAGGCAGCAGTTTGAAAACAGCCTGGGTCAGACCCCTTGCCGATCTTAGAGAGCCTCTCAGAGAGGCAGGAGGCAACTGAGACTCCCCCGCCCTGGGGACCGAGATGCTAGCAGCAGGCATTTTGGGGAGCTAGTTCTACCATGAGGACACTGGTGCTAGCAAGTGCCTTTAGGAGTCCTCCCTCTGGTCTGTTAGCACCAGAGGCTTACCTGCCCACCAGCCAGTCAGCCCCAGTCCCGGGACCCCCTACATTGAGCAGCCGGCTGTGTCAGGACCCAGCCCTGCCCACCAGCAAGCCAGCAGCCTCCACACAAGGCAGGGCCTGGCAGCCAACTGGACCAGGGGCCAGCCCCCCTACCAGTGCCCCCACAGTAGTTGGCCCTACCACAAAAGAAGGACCCACACAGACCACAAAGGGGACACCCCTAGAGCATACATCTCTGTGACCAGAGGAGAGCGTGCTGCTGGGCCCCATGAGACATCTCCTACATAAGACCACTTCTCCAAGATCAGGAAACGTAACAGACCTACTTGATACATAGAAATAAAGACAGAGAATAAAGCAAAGTGACAGAGGAATATGTTGCAAATAAAGGAAAACTAAAACTCCAGAAGAAGAACTAAGTGAAATAGAAATAAACAATCAACTCAATAAAGAATTCAAGGTAATGATCATAAAGATGCTCAGGCGAAGAATGAGCACAGTGAGAAGTTTAACAGAGAGTTGGGAAATATGAAGAAGAACCAAACAGAACTGAAGACTACAATAACTGAAATAAAAAACACACTAGAAAGAATCAATAGTAGATTAGATGATACAGAGGAATGGATCAGCAGACTGGAAGACAGAGTAGTGGAATTCAACCAAGCTCACCAAATACAAGAAAAATTTTAAATGAGGATAGTTTAAGATACCTTTGGAACAACATTAAGCATACTAATATTCACATTGTAGGGATCCAGAAGGAGAGAGAGAGAAAGGGGCAGAGAACTTGTTTGAAGGGATAATAGCTGAAAACTTCTCTAACCTGGGAAAGAAAACAGACACCCAGGTCCAGGAAGTACAGTACGTCCCAAACAAGATGAACCCAAAGAGGTCCTCACCAAGACACATTGTAATTAAGATGGAAAAAATTAAAGATAAAGAGAGAATCTTAAAAGCAGCAAGGGAAAAGCAACTAAGTATGTACAAGGGAACTCCCATGAGACTCTCAGCTGACTTTTCCACAGAAACTTTGCGGACCAGAAGAGAGTGACATGATATATTCACAGCGATGAAAGGAAAAAACTGCTACAACCCAGAATACTCTATCCACCAAGATTATCATTCGGATTTGAGTTTTACCGGCAAGAAAAAGCTAAAAGAG